>NW_026000057.1:37149824-37225911 GCF_001458135.2 Marmota marmota marmota
AGACAGCTCCCCACCTCTCCCCTCCCCTCCCCTCCTCTCTCTCTACCTCCTCCACTGTGTAACCCTGAGGGTCTCCTTCTGTTACCATGCACTTTCCTTTCTCTCTCCCTTTCCCTCCCACCTCTCATCCCTGTTAAATGTTGATCTTCTTCTCCTGCTCTTCGTCCCTACTCTGTTCTTAGTTACTCTCAGATATCTAACCTCAGTTAACTTAGACTACTCTGTCCTCTTGATTCCCACTCTATCACACTCTCCTCACATTAGATGTCATATGAATGACCTGGACACTTGGGACAGCTTAGAGGGATACATATTTTGTGTAGTTGGCAATCACTTTAATGTGTATTTTGGTAATTCCTAACAAGATTTCATAGACTAGTAAGTAGCAGACATAGGGTTCAAAATAAGAACTGTCTGCTGGGTGCGGTGGCATAAGCCTATTATCCCAGTGGTTCAGGAGGCTGAGACAGGAGGATCGTGAGTTCAAAGCCAGCCTCAGCAATGGCGAGGCACTAAGCAATTCAGTGAGAACTTGTCTCTAAATAAAATACAAAAAAAAAGGTCTGGGGATGTGACTCAGTGGTTTAGTGCCCCTGAGTTCAATCTACGGTACCCTCCCTGCCTCCCCTGCAAAAAGAACTGTCTGTAATGCCAGACTCTCAATGAAACACTATATTGTCCTTCAGTTGCTCAGTAGTTCATTGTCAGGTCGCCTACCTTAACTTAGCCTGTCCTCAGCCATTCATCAGTATTTTAAAATCAATTCTCAGGCACATACTAGCATTCAACATCTTTCCTTTTCTTTTTCTTTTTCTTTTTCAGGCTTTAACATGCTTCTGTGGTCCTATCACTCACTGCTACTCTAGACTCACCCCTTTATCTGTACTACATCATCTTTGTTCATGCTTTTCCATCAGCCTGAAATGGTTGTGTTTAATCACATCTTTACATTTTTATTAATTTCCTGCTGTTATGACAAGATAAATAAATTACCATGAACATTACATTCAATAATGCATCCCTCCAGTGTGGAAGACATTGACCCCCAACTGGTTGATGCATGTTCATACCAGCAATTTAAGATTAATTAACACCTCTTCATGATATCTACTGCTGTGAAACAAACCATCTTTAAACTTACTAGTGTAAAACACAGCTTTGAAAGATGGGTTTGGAATGTGAACACAAACAAGAATGACTTATCTCTGCTTCACCAAGCCCAGGACCTGGGCTGACAAAATTCAAGTGGCTGGGCCTTGGAATTATTTGGAGGTTTCTTCAAGCCTATGTCTAGCACCTGGGCTGTAAAGATTTCAGATCTGGGTTTATCTAGGATTGTCAACCAAAAAGTTTACACGTGGCCTCAACAAGTGCCTTAGGCTTCCTCAAAACATGGTAGCCTCTGTGTAGCCAGATTTCTAACATTGAGTTGAGTCTCAGGGCTCCATTAGCAAGATTTCCAGCAACCCAGTAGGGAAGTTCATGACCTTTCTTGACTGAGCCTCAGAAGCAACATTTCCACCACAGTCTGTTGATTAAAATAGAAAATAAGCCCTTCCTGATTCAAGAGAAAGTGTCAAGTACCTCCACATTCGATGGAAGACAAGTCACAGAACTTGTGACCATATTTTTAAATTGCTACAGCAATCACATGGGAATACTTTAAATGCCCTAAAACCTTAGTGTTTGCATGTGAAAGAAATTTTACAGAACTTTCCCAAATTTAATAATCCTAAAAATGTACTCTTATTACCATTAATGAAAGATAAAGCTAAAAGAAACTTTTGTAAATTCTCAATAAAAATTGAACATTAACCAACTATCCTAGAGGAAAGATGGAATTACTTCAGATAATCAAAGAATCTAAAGAGGAGAGGCAGTCAAATAATATGTAGTCAAAAAACAGAACCAGTACTACACTGGACAGTTAACTAATAATAATGTCGTATTCTTTTTATTTTCTAGTTTGTTTTTTTTTTTGAAGTTTAGAGTACTCATTTTCTCTTTTTAAACAAGCATCCCCTTTGTACCTAATTTATATTAATTATTTAATAAGCTTCAATTATTATAATTGAATAAACTTTAATTTTGTTAATTGAATAAGCAGCAGCCTCCATTCCAGAAGTTGGATCTTTCTGATTCTCTGTTTCCATAATATAACTCTTTTTGTCTTTCTTCTCCTCTTTGACAATGCCTCGACATTCTTCCCACCCTGTTAATATTGTGATTCCTAAATTTCTGAACAAAATCCTCTTTTTGCCTAATTCAAAAGTCCATTCTTAGCATTTTCATGCTACAACCGCCATCTTCTAAATGTGTATCTAGTTGATACATTGAGCAAGTAGCACCACTGGGATGCAATCATATGACAGTTTTATGTTGGTGTCCCACTGTCCTATTAGTCCTTCTCTATGTACAGTCCTCACCCTACCTTCAATGAAAGATTCAATTCCTTAAGACATTTATTCCCATGGTCAAGTTTCACAAATCAGATTTCTCAGACCAATATCAAATGTATAGCTTCAAACTTTATTTAACTTGAAAATATTTCTTCTTCTCCTGCCTGAGGCCACCTGTGAACTGGTCATATGCCTATGGAAAACAGGCATATGACTGACTCTCTTGTCTTTCCCTGGTTAGCATGTCCAAACCAGAGAAGGAAGAAAGGTAAGAGAATGATTTGACCTGTCACCTTATGAGCCTTCCGATGATAATATATTTGGGGGGCTTCCTCAAAAAAAAACCCTGTAGGGTTTTTCAAATTTTGACTCTCATAATATGGGTAATGGGTGTTCTTCACCTGACGGCCCCAGCCTCTTACCATAGTGCACACTTTGATTCAAGGGGTTGCCCACTTAATCAGGATTTCTTCCTAAAACAGACAAGGCTACCATTCCCCCAGAGGTTCTATACATGGTCCCAGGGACAGCACCGTAGAGTACTGTCCACCACAGTGAGCAGATTCAGTTTTCTCAGATCCATGACATTCAATTTCAGGGCACATAAACCAAGCTTACCATGTGGTCCAAGTAAAGCCTGTCTTACTCTAGATTGGGCTTAAAATAGCCCCCATCCCTAACCACAATCTTGGTAAAAAAAAAAAAAAAGCAATAGGAGGACTTCCATTATAACTTTTTCCAAATGCTTTCTTATTTTAAAAAGATCCTCTCTGTTTTTGTTCTCTGGATTCTTTCTTATCTTCATAGTTTCAGCATATGGTCCTTCTGAAATGCAGCAATATTCCTTACCTTGATGCTTCAGCTGAAATTTCAATTTGAATATCTTATAAAATTTATATAAATGCACACACACGCACACACACATAAATATTCACTTGAAAGTGCTGCAGAATTTAAAACTCATCTCATACCCAACTTACTTAATCTTCCATGTTCACTTACTCAGTTCATCATAAAGAGAGTTCATTTGTGGCTGGACATAATGGCACATGCCTGTAATTTCAGAGGCTCAGGAGGCTGAGGTAGGAGGATCGTAAGTTCAAAGCCAGCTTCAGCAACTTAGTAAGACCCTAAGCAACTTAGCAAAAATCTGTCTCAAAATAAAATACAAAAAAAAAATGGGCTGGGGATGTAGCTCAGTAGTTAAGCACTCCTGGGTCCAATCCCTCATACCAAATAAAAAGAAGAAGGAAGTTCAGTTGCACTAAAATCCTTCCATCATAAAAACCTAAAAATACAATGAAGGAATATCCAAAATCTGCCCACATTTTTCCTGCTTTGTATCAAGAGCCAATATTGTCTCCCCTAGATTATTGCAATAGCCTATGCGTTTTTGAAAACAAAGATAAAATACTCAGAAATTTCACATTAATGAAGAAGATGATTAGCCAACATTCATAATATATTCTAACCTTATGGATTCCTGAAGGCAGGACTTTTTGTTGTTGTTGTTGTTCATTATGTATACCCAAGACCTTCAGAGGACCTAGTACTTGATAAATCAACAAACATTTGTTGTTTAAATGAATAAAAGAGTACAGTGGCCCAGATGTCCATGGATGCAATCAGAGCACACAAACAGGGACTATGAATGAGATCTCAGAATGAAAAGAGACCAAAGAATATAAAGCTCCAGCTGGGTTCTTGGCCAGACGGAATACAGAAAAGCTTGGAGCATAAAAGAACATGAGCTGGCTACAGTGTCCCATGCCTATAATCCCAGTCACTTGGAAGGCTGAGGCAGGAGGATTACAAATTCAAGATCAGCCTCAGCAACTTAGTGAGATTCTATCTCACAATAAAGATTAAAAAGGACTGGGGGTTTAGCTCAGTGGTTAAGCATCTATGGGTGCAATCCCTGTTACCAAAGAGAGAGAGAGAGAGAGAGAGAGAGAGAGAGAGAGAGAGAACAAGAAACAGTGGGAATGCTGCAAATAGTTGGGTATGGTGTGGTAAGAGGAGTCAGGAGATTCAGCTAGAGGTTTTCACAAGAGTGAGATCATAAAGGACATGGCGTGTCACTTTAAGGAGTTAGAACTGTAACTTGCAGGTGTGGGGAGACACTGAAAGGCTTTAAGCAAGCACATGTAAAGAGCAGATCTTTCATGGAGAGAGCTTACTCTGAATGCAATGCTGAGGTGAACTAAGGAAGAAAGAGTCTGCAGATAAAGAAGCCAGGGTAATAGCACGAGCAGTTGGGAGTTTCAAACGTGAAATAAGGAAGAAGCTACTTCTTTTTTCTTTAAAAAACTTACTCTAAAACCACAAATAAAATGAAAAACACAAACATCATTTCAATAAAATGATGTATCCAATGAAACCACTCTTCTGAATAATTAATATCCACTGATTTTAAAAAATAATCAACTGTATATAACCACAGTGTGTGGCAAAGCCTCCCAAATGCAGTCAATGTCAAGAAAAGGGGCATTTCAAGGAGACAGATGATCAGAACAGCACCTCAAATAAGGCCACACCCTGAGAGTCTCCAAATAGGAGGGAAACCCCAACAAGACCACATTTGCCTCAGTGGCAGAAATGCATGCATGGCCTTTCAGAAGGACTTTACTCACTCCCAGAAGCAACTGAGACAAAGGTGAATCCCCCACACACACCTGTACTGTCCTGGGAAAGGTCTATTGGTGAGGCAGACCTTTTTATGCATGGTGAGTAGTTCTGCAGGGATAAGCCTTGTCGGCCAGAGAAAAGAAAAAGACAGAAAGAAATCCCAGAAACAACTTAAATCACAGGGAACTTTAAATGAGCATTGATGCCCATAAGGAAAATACAATCAATAAAAGAGTAGGAAAAAGATTAACGGATATTAATTTTACCTCTTTCTGTCCATAAAAGATCAAGTTGACTAAAAAAAAAGTATAAATAGAAATGACCTAAATAGCATGATATTATTTATCATAGTTATTATTTAGATGATGGGTATGTAACTCTATACCCTAACAGAAAAATTAACTCTGTATGACACAAAACAAGCTTTAATAGATTTCAAAAAGCAGGAATAGTAAAGTTGATATTCTCTAAACAAAAACAATAAAGCTAAAAATAAATAACTGAATCAGAAACCCAAACACTTGCCTTTATGATTTAGCACAAAATATAACTTCATTGATACAAAAGAAGGTTGTGGTTGCCTGAAATAAAAAAAAAATAGATCCATACTTGTTTACTCATGTAAACAAGCCATTGATGGATCTATGTGGGGATTAGAGATGGAAGCTGAGCGAGATGGAAGTGTCTTTAGACACTCAGGATACTGGTGGATGTCACTGCCATTTATAAGCATTAGTAGTACATTAGTGGCTTTCAAGATGGCAGGATAGAGGAGGTCTTGTTCCTATCTGCTTAGTGAAAGGAAACTAAGAAAATTGATGGGGAGCTTCTCAGCAAGGTGAATGAAAAAAGGGAATATTTTACTGGAATTTAAAACTGGACATTCAAAGCAGATCAGGGACTCAGGAGTTTGGATATAATAAAATAAGGAAGAAATCCCCAGCCACACAGCAGGTGGGAGGCTTCAGCCAGAGAGGTCCCTCCATGAGCCTAGTAGAGGGAAAGGGAACTAAAGGAACCCACACTTAGGCATGTCTGGTTACAGAGCATTTAGAGATCAAAGACATTTCCCAGCAAAACTGAAGGACTTGCAGCCACTACATGGGGGTCCAGCAGCTGAGCGGGCCAATTCCTGGCAAACCTGAGTTTGGCCCAAATACAGGCCCATTAAACACATGATGCACAACCTAATGTGCTTAAGTAACCAGGAGAAAATCAAACGTGGAGAGAGGTTTATACAGGGGACAATAGTTTCAGAAACCTACCCAGCTCTACCCCTCCCCCTCCAATCTGCCTGTTTGCAGGACCAGCTGGGAGAGACATATCTGGCTGGAACTCAGAAGGATGGGGGCAGGAGAAATTGTTTGGAGATTGAATCTGAGTCCAAGAAACGTAGGGTCTGCAGGTGATGTAAGGGACTAAGAATTGGCTCCCCCACCACATGAGTGAAACCCAGAGGAGATCCCTGGGGTATAAAGTCTTCCAATGTGGACCAGCAAGTACTGGGTGCTGGACATGCACTGATTTAAAATCTCCAGACCAATCAGCATTCAACAAAGAACCTGGAGCCCACCTAAGCCTAAACCCTGCCTCCAGGAACTTCGCCTATGGGATTACCTCTCTCACTCCAGAAATCCAGAGGGTAAGCATCACACTCCACAAGACCCCACCTAAAGATGCTGAGAAGAGACGCTGAGAATATTTTGAACTCCTGAATTTTCTAATTATTCGTCAAGTATTTTTTTTCTTTTCTACTTATTTTTTTAATTCTTTTTAACTCTGTAATTGTGACCTTAATGGTACAGTGGGCAACTATACAGTCTCCTATTTTTTTTTCTCATCACTAGAATATTTTAAGCCAATTATTTAACATGGATTAGACTTTTGTGAACTAGAATGTTTGATTAGTATATTTTAGTTTTGTTTTGTATTCCTTTATTTTTATTTTTAATTTTTTTTAAAAATTTGGTATATATATATATATATATATATATATATATATATATATATATTCTTGTTTCTTTTGATTCTCTCTTTTCCTCCACTAACAGCCAATCTCTATTATCTCCTTCACTCTTTATTTAATCCTTTTCTCTTGTCTTCGCTCTTCCACATAATCATTACATCCTATATCACTTCTATTCTCTTCCTGTCCACTATTTGAAAATGTAAACCCTTTGCAAACTTGCTGTTTTTTTGTTACAAGCAATAACTGATCATACCATTTCTGTTTATTATGATAATTAACATTGTAGACATCATAGTAGGAACTATTTGGTTTAATGCTGGAAACTGTATTGGCTGTTGTTATTATTTGTCTCCCCCTAAACAGTGAGGTACTAGAAACCTTCAGGGACACCGTAAGTCCACAGGGTAGAAACTCTACTGCCTCAGATCCATACTGTTAGATGGGGAGACATAGACAACATGAAAAAACAAGGTAACAAATCACCCCAAGCAAACCAAGAAACACTAATAACAGAATTCAACACCAAAGTGGAAGAAATGTCAGAGAATGAGTTTAGAATTACATAGTTAAATTGATCTGAAAAGTAAAGGATGATGTAAGAGAGTAAACACAAGTAACAAATGATCACTTCAATAAAGAGATAGATTCTGTAGAAAAATAAAACAGATATCCTTGAAATGAAGGAAACAATAAACCAAATTAAAAATTTGATAGAAAACATCACCAACACTGGGGCTGGGGATATAGCTCAGTTGGTAGAGTACTTGCCTTGCATGCACAAGGCCCTGGGTTCTATCCCCAGTACCACACACACACACACACAAAAAAAATCACCAACAGACTAGACCACTTGGAATACAGAACCTCAGGCAATGAAGATAAAAATATATAATCTTGAAAACAGAATGGACCAGGGAGAGAAGATGTTAAGAAACCATAAGCTTCCAGGAAATATGGGATAACATGAAAAGACCAAATTTAAGTTTTATTGGGATAGATGTAGGTGCAGAAGTACAAGTCAAAGGAACACACAATCTTTTCAATGAAATAATATCAGAAAAATTCCCAAATCTAAAGAATGAAATGGAAAATCAAACACAAGAAGCTTACAAGACACCAAATGTGCAAAATTATGATGGAGGCATATCATAATGAAAATGCCTAGCATACAGAATAAGGGTAGAAATTTAAAGACTGCAAGAAAAAAATATCAGATTTCATATAGGGGTAAACCAATAAGGATATCAGCTGATTTGTCAACCCAGACCCTCAAAGCTAGAAGGTCCTGGAATAACATATCAAGCTCTGAAAAAAAAAATGGATGCCAACCAAGAATCCTTTTTATAGCAAAATTAAGCTTCAGATTTGAAGATGAGATAAAAAAATCTTCCATGATAAACCAAAATTAAAAGAATTTGCAACCAGAAAGCCTGCACTTCAGAATATTCTCAACAAAATATTGCATGAAAATGAAATGGGGAAAAAAGTGTAACCAGTGAAGCTAGAAACTACACTAAAGGAATAGTCAATCAAAGGAGAAATTAATTCAAATTGTGTCAGAGCACTTGCCTTGCATTCATGAGGGACTGGATTCCATCCTCAGCACCACATAAAAATAAATAAATAAAGACATTGTGTCCATATACAACTAAAAAATAATAATAATAAATTGAAATAAACCAAAATGACTAAGAACACAAGCCATATCTCAATAATAATCTTGAACATTAATGGCCTAAACTCATCAATCAAAAGACACAGACTGGCAGATTGGATTAAAAAACAAGACCCCACAATATGCTTTCTCCAAGTGGTCTTCAAGCCAATGTTAATCTGAAGGGACAAAGAAGGTCATTTCATAATGCTTAAGGGAATTATACATCAACAAGATATAACACTCATAAATATTTATGCCCCAAACAATGGAGCATCTACATACATCAAACAAACCCTTCTCAACTTCAAGAATCAAATAGATCACAACATAATAATGCTGGGTGACTTTAACACACCTCTCTGACTACTGGATAGATCTTCCAAACAAAATTCATACAAAGAAACTATAGAACTAGGTAATACAATCAAGAATTTAGACTTAAGAGACATACATATAATATTTAATCTATCAATGAATGAATATACTTTCTTCTCAGCAGTACATGGATCCTTCTCTAACATATACCATATTATATAAGCTATCACATATGTTGGCATACAATTGTAATATTACCTTCATATGTCTTTAGCATCTGTAGGGTTATTTGATAGCTCCCTTCCCATTAACATTAATTTTTGTATTCTTGCTTTTTCCTTGATTAGACTTGTTTGATTTATATCAAATTTTATTTATATTATTGCTTCTCTGTTTCATATATTTCTTCTCCTACTCTTATTTTTTCCTTCCTACTATTTAATTTTAAAATAATTTGGTTGTTATTCTAGCTTCTTTTTGATATAAGTACTTTAAGTTATAAATGTTCATCTGAGTACTCTTTCATCCCAGAGATCCTGATATTTTAAGCTTTTATTACCATTTAGTTCAAAACACTTTTTATTTACTTTTCTTGTGCTTTCTTCCTTGACATCTGAGATATTTATAAGTACCATTTAATTTTGAAATAGTTGACATATGGGGATGGGGTTCTATATATCTTAAGGTGATTTTTAATGTAATAAATCATGCAGAAACGCAATCTACATAATTTCAAATTTTAAAAAGTAAAGAAATGTTTTTATTATTTATTGTATTAGTTCCATACATGTTAAAAATCATCAGACTGCATACTTCAATATGTGCATTTTATTGTATTTCAGTTTTACCTCAATAAAGCAATGGGGAAAAAAAGGACTCTTAAATTTTAGTTTAGTGTCATTTTTTCAACCACAGTGGTTGTAGGTTTGGCTCCCTGGTCTCATCATAAGTTGACAAGAATTTTGGTATGTTTTATACAACAAGCTAGTAGAATATAATGTAAATTAAAATATCCTATTTAGTAGTATCAAGATGCTGAACCAACAGGTGTTTATTAAATGAACAAGGCAAAAATAGCGTGAACTAAAGTTTTAAGGTTAAGTGTTCTGGATATGATATAATAAAGATTTTCCCTATTAAATTTTGGAGTAGGACTAAAGAAATTGAAAATGTTACTTTTTTTCTACAATATATTTCTGGAAAGGAATATTCCCTTCATGTTGAGAGCAAACCCTTTAAAGAGAAACATTTTTAATAGTTTTATAAAATTAAATTGACAATTTTCAAAAAAGCCAATTTAATTAAAAATATTAATTTCTAAAAAAAAGTACATTAGTGGGAACAGCTTTTGAGGAAAAACTAATGAGTTTATTTTCAATCAATTCTGAAATGACAACAGGAATTCAGGGATAAGCTTAGGATAGGTAGTTGAATATATCAGGGCAAATCTCAGAACAGAGATGGAGCAACACAAGTACATTTGGAAAGCAGTCTTGTACATTGGCTAAGTGACATTCTTGCAGTTAGATGAGACTCTGCAGAGAAGCTTTGAATGAGAAGGTGAGGAGGCACAGTAGAGAGGCCTGGGGTTCACAGATGCTTAAAGAGAATCACATAACCTCATCAATATACCTTGTAATGTATTGAAATGTCACACTGCATCCCATAAATATAATTATTATGCATCAACTAAAATTTTAAATAAATATCTGAGGATATAAAAGAAAAGTAGAAGGAAATGGTTTAGGGAATTATAGCCAGATTATGTTTTTCCTTTCAAAGCATTCATTACATTTGTAATTACTGTTTTCACATTCACATTGCCTGCTACCCTCCGAGCTTCATGAAGACAGGAACCCCTGCCTACAATGTCTGCTGCTTTATTCTCTCCCTAACAAGTGCCCAGTGCATAATAGGTGATGAATAAGTATTTATTTAATGAGTAAGTGAAATAATTATTCAAACCAAAGTGACACTTCCATTTGAACTCTCTTTTTCCATAGCCCCTATTTCCTACTCTTTTAGTGAATCCAATCCATGTTTCACTCCCCTTCCTCTTATACTTCTAAACCCCTTCTTTTGATTAGCTCTTTTCTTTGTTGTGTGGAAAAATCTAAGAATAAAATTCCTGTAATATTGTTCTTTACAAAATAGTGGCCAAAAAAGAAACTTAAAAACTATTATTGGACCAACACATTGACTCTGATAGTATACTGAATGTTAATATTAAAAGAGCAAACCAGTGCTTCTCAACCATTTTCATGTCATATTACACATATAAAATATTTAAAATACACTGAAGTAAACAGATGCATCTGTCCATGGGTTCAGGGGAGCCTGCCCCAAGGACTGACAGGATCAAACATACAGGTAGATCTACAAACCACCTGTGGTACACAGGTTGGGAAGATCTGGCCTACACTGTACTCTTTAAGTCCTGCCTTTCATGTCCAAAATGTCTCTTCAAAGTGTTAGTAGACTTTTGGCTATATGTCCACTTACAGGATAGTGAATAGGTTAAGAGCAGATTTTAGGGTTTAGAATCTGACTCTGCCACTTACTAGGTATGTGATCTTGGACAAGATGCCAAGCCCCTACGTAACCTCCTTTATAAAATGGGACACTGACTGACTCCCTTGTCCATATGATTGCTGTGAGGATTAAATGAGTTAAGATCCATGAAGTACATCATGTGTGACAATAAAGAACCATAGTATTCTCATCCAATCAATCGTTTAAAAGGAAAGACCTCATCTTGCAGTATTTCACAAGAACTTGAACCATACTGTTTTGCTCAAGAATGAGAATTCTCTCATCTTTCATGCTGTTCATGTACCAGAAGTTACTTGTTATGGTTCACAAGTGAAAAAAACTGCTATCTCATCTGTATATTCAAAGGTAACTGGAAGGAAATATATAATGTATAAATTTAAAAATTCATTAAAATAGTCACTCTAGCTGGCAATTATTAATCCAGAAACAAAAATGTTTTATAAATATGTAGGAAAGACAGTTAATTCTCTCTTCAGAAAAATTATGAGTCATCAAAGTTTTCAAAAATATCGCATTTTGACAATGCAAATGCTATTAAATTATTTGATACAGTTTTCACTGTATTGCTACATATTCTTACTTCTGTAATTTGTATGTTAAATGACCTAAAATATTTTTCTAAAAAATAAGAGCAGACCATTGAACCCAGAAGATAAATAATGACGACTCAGGATCAAACTAGGATCTAAAAAGGATTATACATAGGCTTTAAAAGGAAAGAAGGAAATAGAAACATTTTCTCCTTAAGATTGATTTCATTTTATAGAATAATTTAATGCAGGACTGGGGAAAGTATTAAAAATAAATCTAAGACAAAAAGAAGAATAAATCATCAGTTCAGAGAAAAAAGTTGAGGTATACAAAAAGACTAAATATATGCCAGCAGTGATTGAATTCTGATTCCATACAAAAATCCCCTTCAGACGTCTCTGTATAGGCAACTAAGCTCATGAACCCAACTTCACTTAAGTAGATTGGAGCAAGAAAAATTTCACTTAGCCAGATCACCAAGGGCCATTATATTGAACTCTTTGATAATATTTGTTCACAATGTCACAAGATTAATGTTCACTTTACATGAATTCCATAAAATGCATAAATTACTTTCCTGAACAAAATATACAGATTTTTTAATATGGAACTCTAATGCTAAAAAGTAAACTTAATTCTTTATTTGCACAAAGGTATCCCTATCTATATGGGAAATTATGAAGAAAAGGATTCCTTGAAAGAAAAGTAGAGTGTTATACAGAAAAAATGTGAGGTTACTATTAAAAATTAAATTGAGAATCTATCATGCTAGAAGAGGAAAGGAATGAAAGACAGTTAGAAGAAACTGTAATAATGAAATCTGTAATTTCAGGAAACCATATGAAGAATCTCATAGAGTCAGACTAAAAAGAAGTAAGTTCCAGAAAGCTTGGATTTTTGCCATGACCACAATGGAGTGAGCAAGAATACCCCAGAGTACAAGAGGCTGAACTATGCATTCATCCCTCCTGATTTCCTTGATGATGCACTCACTCACATTAATTACATTGTAATGACAAAATTCACTTGCAAGTGAATAATCCTCCTCATCCTCAACCTTAAACTTGCTTCCCCTGTAGTCTTTCTTATTTCGTTAAAATAGCATCTCCATCCTTCCAGAGGTTCAGGTAATATTCACACAATCAATCCTTCTTCTCATTCTTTCATGCCCTGTATCCATCAAGAATTCTATTAACTGCACCCTCAAAAATATCCATAATCCCCCATCTTCTTATCAACTCCTCTGGCCACCCAGTCTGGACCAACATTATTTCTCAACTTCAGCCTCCTGTTAACAAGTCTCTGTTTCCATCCCAGCTCCCATCACTGCCACCTTCCCATGGTCCATCCTCAGTACAGGATATGGAATGATCATCTTAAAATTTAAGTCAGAATATGTCTTTCCTCTGCTCAAAACTATCCAAGCACTCCCTGTATCCCCCAAATGAATGACAAATCCTTCTGAAGGCCTAGTGGGCCCCACATGCTGCCCCCACCATTCCCCTTCTGCCTCTTCTCCTACCACTTTCCCCTGACCCCCTCTCTGCCATCACAGTGGCCTCTTCAGCCCATACACATCAGGGATGCTCTCACTCTTGATCCCACTTACCCCTGCTCTCTCTTCCACAACACCTATTAATCTCCAGCATATAATAGTATTATATGCCATTATTTATCATCTCTTTACACCTACTAGAAATAAGATCCAGGAGGACAGATATATTTGTCTTGTATTCACTGATATATATCAAGAAAAAATTCTGATTCATTGCCATATAAATATAATGCTCAAATATTTGTTGAATGAATAAAATTATTGGTGTGGAACAGTTATTTCCATCTTAAAGCATAGTTTGAGATTAGGTGGGAAGGGGCTTGTCACAGACTAAGGATAAGAACATGAGTGAAATAACTGAACATATGTACTTGGGAACTCCACATACTTCAAACAGTCCATCATTTTATGCTAAGGTAATATCTTTGTTTTTATATGAAGATTACAATTATTTTTATTAATTTTAATTAATAGTATATTACATTATAATTTTTTTTGTTTTTTTCAAAGTGGAGTGACTTACCTAATAGGTGAGGTTTGGAAAGCAAACGAATAGATATATTAGTTTCCTAAGGCTGCCAAAACAAATTAGCAAAACATGGTTGCCTAAAACGATAGAAATTCATTCCTTCACAGTTGTGGAGGTTCGAGGTCCAAAACCATAATGTTAGCAGAGTCAAGCTTCCTCAGAAAACTAGAGAGGAAACCTTCCTTATCCCTTCCATTCCATGCATTCCTTGTGACTGCATGATTAAGATGTAATTTAATTATACCTCCAAAGCCTTTTCCCAATAAGCTCACATTCACATGTTCCAGGGATGTAAATGTTCTTAAAAAATATGGTCTGGTCTCATGGTCTGAAGTTCTGGAGCTTTGATTACCAGATCTGAAAGGAAGAAAGATACACACACACACATTTTTAAGTTTTCAAATAAGCCTCACATTTAACTTTTATACCTTATTGGTTATAATGTGGGTTATCTCAAGCTTCAAGGAGGGCTGGAAATAGTCTTAGTGAGATGGCAAATTGCCCAGCTAAAACTTATAACCCTATTATTAAAATTAAAGAATGCATATTGTGAACCCACAAATTATTTCTTCTTCAAAATTAGAAAACCTAATTTGAACTAGAAAATAACAAGTAAGAAAAAGGACACATTCTTAATTCTAGCAAACTCTGTTGTGGGTTTAACTAGCAAATGAAAGAAACCAATTTAAGAAGGTTCAACTTTGAGATATTAAACACTGGAGACATATATCCCAAAAGTAGCAAAAGATGTGACAGAAAATATGGTTATTACCTTTGAAAGATCTGAAGTTATTAAATGCCTGAAAAAATCAAAACTGGGGAAAAATTAGGCTTTGGAGAAAAGCACATGGCAGAGATACTCTGCCTTATCAGATATAAAGGACCAAGGTTTCAACCACAACTCCAATTTAGGAATCTGCAACTGAAACAGAGGTAAAGAAATATGGTAACTGCCCCAATAAGGCAAGTTTCACGGGACCAAGAAATGTCGTAGAAAAAGGTGCTGACGGTATCCACTAGGAATAAAAGGCACAATGCCTACTTACAAAAAGATATTGATGTCTTTACCACCATTCAGTAGTAGCAGAACCCAAAGCTCTAAGAGAAATTGGAACCCAGGCTCTCAGAGAAAGGCCTTGACTCTGTAGGATGGGAAAGGCATGTCAAGTACAATTGGCACCATAGCAAGTTTCTAAGCTTTGCAAAAAGCAGCAATATCTCCAATTTCTTTCCAAGAGAGGAATATGCTTAAGCTGATTTCTCCCAAGACAGGGTAAAAAATATCATAGTTAACTCCCTGAAGAGAAATCTTTCCCTGTTCAGTAGAAACTATGGGTTTAAGACAATAGGTATAGTCTGAGTGTCATCCTGGTGAGGCTAAAACCATCATTTCCTCTCTGTTCACATTTTTCTCTTGGATACACTAAGGTACACTCGTTGCCTTCAACAACAGTAAGAGTTATGATTTTTGTTGGAGTACTTCCTGTAGATCCAGCAGTTTAGCATTTTTTTTTTAATTTTGCGGGTATGATTGCTTCAATATTTCATATCAAATTCTTTTTTTAATTTGGACAAATGAAAAACTAACCCGAATTTTGAGGTCTTAAAGAAGTCCCTGTTCATTCCCCTGGAACAGAGGTCTGGCTACAGCTGCCAGGAAAACCCCAACTCTACCCAGGCCACATGGGGAGAGCCCCACTACAGAGATAGAGAATCAGAAACTGGAGAGTGTTAATTTAAGGACTTTAACTGTAAAATTTTAGAGTTAAGTTTGGGTATTTTAACCCACTAAAACAAGGGGAAATGATTTTGAACTTTAACTTCTCAGGAATATAATTTAATTTACAGGAATTTGGAGCACTTTAAATTTCCCCTTGAAAAAAATCATAATGGAAGAAAACCTATACTGAAATTTGAAACATCTTTCTCCTATTGGCATTTTTATACTTCAGTACCTTTATGCAGTTCTTTAATTTTATTGAAAAATCTCTGATGATCAATGTCATTGGATATAAGTGAGAATCAAGATGAACAAGTCTAAGGGTGGACCCAGACTTAATTCCATACTGTGGAGATTTACCACCCATCAGTAAACCCAGGAAGATGCTAAAGAAATCTGAAGTTGGTATTGGGGTCAGGACCCTTTCTCAAGGGACATAATCATGCCTGTTCAATGAAAAAGAAATTTAAAAACCATGGGAAATTTTAAGATGTTTAAAGAGGAGACAGATCACACATTCTTCGTGTTTACATAAGAAGAAATTCAAGCTGGGGATGTAGCTAATTCAGCTAGATTAGCACAGTTTACTTCTTTAAAATTGATGAATATGGGAAAAGTAACATTACCCCCTTATTTTGGATTCTGAGCCAACCAAACAAGTGTAGGTGGTTCACTTTCTTTAGCATGGCTATAAGAAGCCTAGCACTTGAAGGGGATCTGTGGGGTGACTGTAACTCAGGGGTAAAGTAATTAGCAAGTCCTTTTGGCCACAGATCCATGTTAAGTAGGCTCATGTAGTGAATGCCTTCCATAGTGTTAAGTTCGGGCCTGAAACCTTGCCTGCATGTGTTACCCAGCTTTTTATCATTGTGACCAAAATATCTGACAAGAATAGCTAAGAGGAGGTAAAGAAAACTGAAGTTGGTATTGGGGTCAGGACCCTTTTTGACATAATCATACCTTGCATTGAGGTTCATGGTTTCACAGGTTTAGTCCATGGTCAGCCAACTCCACTGCTCTGGGCACAAGGTAAGGCAGAACATTGTGGCAGAAGGGTGTAGCAGAAGAGCACTTCTCTGCTTGAGGTAGTCTGGAAACAGAGAGGACCTTGGGAAGGGGCCACAGGGAAGATGAACTCTTCAGGGAAAGCTCTCAGTGACCCACCTCCTCCAGCCACACCCCACCTGCCTACAGTTACCACCCAGTTAGTCCATTCAAACTAGAATGGATTGATGAGGTTACAGCTCTCAAAATCTAATCATTTTACCTCTGAATATTCCTGCATTAACACAGGAGGTTTTGGGGCTGGGGATGTGGCTCAAGCGGTAGCACGCTCGCCTGACATGCGTGCGGCCAGGGTTTGATCCTAACTCAGCACCACATACAAACAAAGATGTTGTGTCTGCCGAAAAACTGAAAAATAAATATTAAAAAATTCTCTCTCTCTCTCTCTCTCTCTAAAAAAAAAGACACCTCATATTCAAACTGTAATACTGCATGCAGCTAATAGAGAATACATATTACCGAATAACTAAATGAATAAGTAATCCCTTTGATGCCACATAGAATGAAACTCTGAGGGGTGAGGTAATAGGGGATTTGTGCCAGGCAACCAAACCACAATGATAAAAGATTCCACAATAACTATCCTATAAGAGAGAATAGTCTTATAGAATTAGAGCCAGGACAAATTTCTTGAATTCCTTTACCTTGTGTGAGAAGACCAGATGTAGTATGACAATGGTTTGAAATTAAATAATGGTCTTAGTAGATTTTATGTTAGAAGGATCATTCAGCTGGGCACCATGACACACACCTGTCATCCAAGCAGCTCCAGAGGCTGAGGCAGGAGGATTGTGAGTTCAAAGCCAGCCTCAGCAAAATCGAGGCACTAAGCAACTCAGTAAGACCCTGTCTCTAAATAATACACAAAATAGGGCTGGGGATGTGGCTCAGTGGTCGAGTGCCCCTGAGTTCAATATTCAGTACCCCACACACACAAAAAAAAGAGTCACTCAATTTTTAACATTTCTTCAAGATTCTGAAGTCGAAAAATAGGAGAATTTTGGTTCCTGCAAATCTATATTCATGAATATGAGGAAGAGGCTTACCCCAGCAAAGACTGCAGTCCAGCTGTTGGGCAAGTCCCCATGCTTTACAAAATTTTTATGTTCTTAAAAAAAAACCAAACAAACAAAACACATGGGTTTGTCTGGCAGATGCTGAGAACAGCTTTTGCTCTTAAACCTCAAATATACTGGTGCAAATTAAAACATGAAAGGTAGTCCGTGTCCTTACGGCCTCCATTACCACCATGTTCACCCCCTGGGTTTGTGTATGGCCACTTTAGAGATTCCCAGGGCTGGCATGTTTACTTAGTGCCGGGAATGTGATTGCGTAAATTAAGTGCTCTGACACAAACACCCCATTAGCTCACTCTAAATTGCATGATCACTAATCTCTCATAATTTAGTGTGCATGAATGCTATAGTGCTTCTCGAAGTGCCAAAACAAACTGTCAACAGCTTCAAAATATAGCAGCCCATTAATCTCTCTAGAGCCAGTCCTAGGGTTTTCCTTTCATTAACATCATGAATGAAGAACCCACTTTGCTTCTTAAATACTCCTACCAAGAGGTAACTCTACCTTGAGCAACTAGTCCAACCGGCCTCTCCTTCCAAAGTGACATTTGGACCACAGTGTGTCACCTAACTTAGGAATGCAAGCCAGAAGGCTCTCCATGTTGTCTAATGAATTCATACTGAGGCATGTTAAATAATTTCTTCCCTGGCACAGCCCTCAGAGACAGTATTTGGAGGAAACTTCTTATGTCTAAAATAGCAGATTGCCCTTATGAATAATTGCTGTTATGAAATCAGTAAATTTAGATTACAGTAGAGAAAGATAACCTGTTTAAGAGAAACTACCACCAAGTGCACCATCTTAATATTTGACTTGGCAAAAAGAATAGAAAACAACAACAACAATGCTTGTTTTGAGCAGCTTAATTTCCACTCTAACATCAGTGAATACTTTTATCTCTCACAGCCATTATTAAAAAAAAAAAAAAAAAAAAAACTTCATTTGAAGTCTCCTAAATCTCTCTTTGATGAAAGGATTGAGAAAATAAAGTACTACTAAACTATCACCAGAGTGTCTCCATCTCATTGAAGCACAATTGTACCCTCCTCAATGTTCTAGGGGCCCAAAATAACCAGCTGCATAGTAGGTCCTCCAAATAAAGCAACCAAGAAGATGCTAAACTGCCAAATATTCCAGTGGCATGTTTGACAGGATCTTCATTTTCTTTTACTTCCTATTTTTTGCTTGGAGTCTGAGTCAATACTCATTTATTAAATGCTAATGCTTTGTGAATATTTTTAAGGAGGAGTTGAGGGGGTGGTCAATCTGACTTTTTTTCAGGGGATTTGTGCTGGGCAACCAAACCCCCTAAACCCCCTTAAAATGCACCCTTCCTTTTTAAAATGAAGGTATCTTCCAAGGTATGACATCAATCTAATGTTCATACAAAAGAAAATTCTTTACAGTATGCCAGGATGAAACCCAAGCCCTCTAAACCTTTATACCTTTCAAATACGACCATTCACAAATAGCTGTATAATTGACTTCTCTATGTTTTAATACTTATCTTTTCAAAATACTTTTCCCTAAGCTCATTACCTCTATTTCCCGATGGACCATTGAAGATTGTATAACTATTTTTCTGCACATTTTTGATATTTATATTCTTTATAGCTAGAATGGCTGTACTTTGCTGGTAAGTTGTTTTCTGAAAAGAATTCAGTGTCTTGTCAATAATACAAGATTCTCTTCTGGGCTACTATGTAGAGCCCAATATGCAATATAAGCAAAACATCCAGTAACGGGAAATTTTCCAAATTCTGAAATGGTTTTCGAATGAATGATTATCAATATATTTCATGCAATCAAATTTGAAATATAATATTAATTTTTAAAAATTTGATATTTTACTGATTTTGTTTCTAGAAATAAAATACCATTTCAAAGTACCAGTCTCTTCCTTAATAAACACCAGTAACGTATAAATAACACATACAAGCATGTTTAGTGGCAGATACCAAGGCTCATTTTACAGCCAGTTCTCCATTGGCATTTATTCCCCATCCTTACGTCCCTCCCTGAGTCTCATTTCCTTACTGAGAGGATTGTCCCATCCTCCAACAGAGTTCACCACTTTCTCTGAGATTTTACACACAATCACTGTGTGTAAGACCCAGTCCAGGATTGAGGAACCTGTAAAATTCTGGATTTGTTTTAAGGTCTAGGAAAGAGAAGAGGAGTATGTAAAAATCAATGCCACCACATCAGCAAAGAATATTCCAGATAATTAACAAATTGAAATAAGGGCTTTGAAAGAGTAGAACATGTTCTGAGAGAAGATATCCATCCACGGGGTGGGAAGTCTGTGAGCTCTGCTCTGGAGAAGTCAAATTGGAGCTGAACTGAGAACTAAAACATAAACTAGTTTCTGTGTTCTTGATCCTCACAATCCAGTTGGAAAAACATACCAGTAACAGTGAGTAAATGTTCAATCAATTGATGAAGAAAACTACCTTCATAATTGTACTTGTCATGTCACATTTTCATTCAGAGAGCCTCAGAGAATAAAGCAAAACCTAACACAGCATCTTGGTTACAAAACTATTCTGCAGACCACGTGAGGTTGCCAGCATCTTAATATTTTTTCCTATAACAACATAAAATAGGGGAATGAAAGCAAGCAAAACCTCTCCTTGCAGCTCATTTACCTGTCTTTCATTTCCACATTAAGTGATTGCAACACCAGAATACTCTGGAAAGTCTCTACTCTGTCCAACTGGTTCTACTGCCAAAGGTATGCCGTAAACAGTAGGCTAGATTCCGGAAACCATTCACAGTTTCCAAAGGCACCTAATTCTCCCACCTGGAAGAGAATCTGCATATCGTTGCCCGCTTAAAGTTCACGATGCCGTTGACAATCAGAAAATCTAAAACTGCTGCTGCCAATAGTTTTCCATGAGATTCAGAACACACTACCAAAATACAACAGCTTGGCAAAGGAAATATTTTAAGCCAAGAAAAATAGCAGAAGCAAGAAAGTCTCTGTGGGCTTCCCCTCCCCATCTCTCCTGAACAAGAAGGATTCTCCAACCTTGTCCTGAAATAGGTCACAAGACCCTGAGAGCACTCTCCCTGTATCAAGAGGAAAAGCACAAAGGGGCAAAGAGAAGAATCTGAACAAACAGGCCTGGCTGCATTGCCCAGGTTGATTACCGTCATGGCAGAGCCTTTGGGCCCTATCATGTATTCCCATGACTGTTCACTGTTCCTCTAATCTACTATAAAATACACTCAGGGTTAATTCTCTCTTCATGTCTTCCTTTCCTTATGAAGGCTCTCGTGTCATGGAAGGTTTATATTAAGTACACCTGTACGCTTTTCTCTTGTCAATCTCTCTTTTATCTTAGGGGACTCAGCCATGAACTTAGGACATAAGGAAAGATATTTTCTTCCACTTTGTGCTATCCTACCTGCAGCCCTTTGCTTTCTCCATTGGAGTTCAACATGGGCAGGTTGGGAATACATACATGGGACTATTCAGAGTAACAACCTGAAAACTGACAACATTCTCCACTGATACTCCCCTGTTCTGTTTAGTTCATCACTAGCGCTCTCAGAAATAAATGCAGGGGGCTGGGGTTGTGGCTCAGCGGTAGAGCCCTCACCTAGCATGGGCCCCTGGGTTCGATCCTCTGCACCACATAAAAATAAATAAGTGAAATAAAGGTATTGTGTCCAACTACAACTAAAAAATAAATATTTTTTAAATGTAGGCATTGTTTAGAATTCTCCTTATAGGTATATTAACGTGAATTAATAATTTCACACTAAGTAGATACAAATAAGTATAAAAGTTCAAAGACATGAGTGGAAAAGAGCACTTTCCTTAATGTATTGTTGACCTCAAAGATTCAAGTAACTGCAGGAAATCTTGAAAGCATTTGCTTATACAAAAGGGAGAGTCTCAGACTAGCTAACTTATTAATGCTTTCTACATTTGTTACTAGGTCTCGTTTTATGTTCGAAAACTGGACACTGAAAACAAGGACATAATTAGCTAACACTAACCATTTCTAGGGTCATGACAGGTATAACCTAATCCAATGTATACATAAACAAAATGAAAATTAGAGCCTTTTCCTAAAAATACTGAATATGTGACAGAAAAGAAAGAAACAAGTAAACCAGTAAGTCCTTGTTTTTAAAAAAAAATACTGAAACTACCAGGATTTCAGGACTTTGGTGTTTCTTTGCTTTGAAACACTAAAAATAAGAAGAAAGTAAACATTTCTTTGGAAATAATAATACTATCTCCACTTATTACTTCTCTCAATAACACTCAAGAGCCAAATTCCCTTGGGCAGTTTCCAAGCTTCCTGAAGTCTTTCCTCTTTTCCTCCTATTTTACTAGCAAATATAATTCTAGAGTTTTCTTTACAGTACTTCCACTTTCTTTCAAGAATTAAATTCCCAAAGAACAAAAGTGTTCTTTTTGCCGTAAGAATTTAATTCTTAAGAGAAAAAGCTGAAACATATCAAGGCTAATGATATTACTATTCACTATTGTAATTATTATGTTAATAACTACAATTGATGTTACTATTATTGCAATTCAACCATGTGCAAAGTAATATGCTTGTCAAATATGTTAACTCATTTTATTCCTCCAAAAGGTCTGTAATTTTGATGTTATTTTTTCTATTTCACAGATGAAAGAGCAACTAAAAATTAAAGATCATGTCGCAAACCTACTAAGTAATCAAGGATAGTCAACTACTTCATTACAGTGCCTCCTAAATAATATACATTATTTACTGAGAGTCTTCTATGTATCAGTCATTTATCATATTGCATCTTTTAATAATTACCCCACAAAATACTTCCATAACCTCATTTTATAGCTGTGATCATTGAGATCATAAAAAGTCAATCATTTACCAAAGTCACACTACAAGGAAGGAAATGGCAGAGACTTTATTTAAATGGAAGCTTCCATTTTTTTATAAAGTTCCTATTTTTTCATTCCACACTATCTCTGAGAGGCATGGAGGAACCAATATTTGAAGTTTCTTGGGACTTGATTTTTAAGATCCCTCTTCATCAAAGTCTTGTTCATCCATAATTCTTTAGCACACTTAGTTACCCCTAGACATAATTTTTTAAAAACATTTGTTTAGTTGTAGATGGACACAATATCTTTATTTTATTTATTTATTTTTATGTGGTGCTGAGGACAACCCCAGCCCCCTAGACATAATTTTATTCTCAGCCCTTCAGATGTAATTATTTATTCCTTGTGATCATTACAGACAGCACTGATAGATAATTACCTGTGCTTTGGATCATATCAACCATTGAAATCCAAATGCCCTGGGATTTAAGCTCCCACTTTCAACCATCACATCATTAACAATTTTTAATGTGAGAACCCGAGTGGGCGTTTCAATATAAACAACTTCAGTAACTATAAAATTACCAAAGGAAAGGCTCGTGGATCTCAGCTACCAGACACAGGCTCTGCTAAGAATAGCTCTGATCACAGCCAGAGAGAGTCCTTGGAGAGTTTTCGATTTGATATATGATAAGGCAGTTTAAGACACTACATTTTTGAGAGTTAACTTATTTATCTTTTCCGTGTTCCAAATTTAACTTCTGGTTTTAATTTAAAATCACCATAAACTATTTATAACTTATCAGTAAAACGTACATTTACAGAAAGTCAATCCTAGGTCATGGAATAATTCTTTGGTTTTGTTTTAAGGAGGGGAGCAATGAGTCCAGAGCATCAATGTAAAAGACCATTAAATATGAGTACATATCTTCTTCCCCATCCCTGATTTCCAATCTGGAGCATTTTCATTCTATGCTCAGTTTACATATTTTATATTAAATCCAAACTCAGATTAACTTTTTGTAAAGACTTAATGGTTTTCATGCAGAATTTTGACCTAGAGGTCAAGTTACATCTCAGTGGAACTTGATGTGAATCACTTCCTAGCCATGGCCCTAAGTCAACTGCTTTCTTAGATAGTTATGTGAAACAGTAAAATTTTAAACCTGAATTCAGTATATGACTGGTTGTAGAATAAAGCTTCTTGATCATTTTTGTTTACCCTAAAACTGACAGACAGGTGTGCATTATTTTTCTAGAGGTTTCCAATGAGGTCAGAAGAAAAATACAATATGCATTCCACTAACACTGTGAACTAAATTCTGGCAACATACAGCTGTTATCAATTTTCAAAACTAGTACTACACCCTGGATCATAGAACTTTGGCTTTTAAATTTAAAAATTACAAGGATTAGAGTAGGACATGACACAGGACCCCTACCCCCCAAATAAGCTTTTCTTTTTTTAGCTACAGGTAAAGGGCACACAAATGTTGGTAAAATATCTGGACAGTTTCAAATGTGATAGAGAAATGAGTATGTTATTTCCTAAAACAAGAAAAATATTCAGGGCTATATGTGACAAGCATTGATTCAAAAAACAATGAATTTTTTGGCAAATATAACAAAACATATTTTTATGCTGATAAATCATATTGTTTATTAGGGAAGATTGACATTATGAATGACAGTCATCCCTTGGTATCATGGGGCATAGTTTGAGGACTCCACATGGCTACCAAAGTCTATGGATGCTCTAGTCCCTTATATAAAGGTATACACATCTTTCTGTATAATTCAAATCATCTCTAAATTACCTACAATACTTAATGTAATGTAAATGCCATTGTTATTTAGCATAACAGTTGTTATGGTATTTTAGATCTGCAGTGGGTTGAATCCATGTCTGTAGAACCCACTGATATAGATGACCTACTGCAATTTCAAAATAAATAATTAGAACACAATTGAAAAAAGAAGCAGAAAAGTGAATAGAAGTGTAAGAAGGTATAATGAGGGAAGTTGACCTAACTGGATATGGGGTAGTGACTGGGCGGGCTTTGATGAGGAAGTACAAAGAGAAAGGTAAACAACTAGCCAGATAATAGGGCCTGGAAGCCTGAGAGCATATTTTCCAGCAACCTTATGATATGTTGGCAAAGGAACTGTATAAATTGCATTTCTAGAGCTGGGACTTAGTTTGAATAGTAAAAACTCTAGATAGGGAAGAGGGGTGGGGGGGTGTTTAGCAAGGACGGTGAAATGTGATGAACATCATTATCCAAAGTACATGTATGAAGACATGAATTGGTGTGAACATACTTTATATACAGAGATATGAAAAATTGTGCACTATATGTGTAATAAGAATTATAATGCATTCCAATGTCATTTATTTTTTAAAAAATCAATAAAAAAGAGGCAATATAATAAAAAAATTAAAAATCATGACCAGGAAAAAGAAACAACTGTCTCTTCATTACATCAGCACATCTTACCATAGATTACATATTTAGATTTTATCATTCCTGCCACAGGGATTAATTTATTTTGAAAAATTTTAGTTAAATTTTGCAAACTTCCTCTCCTCCCTATAGTGGGCACAAAACATTTCCTCATTAGCATCATTCTTTCTTTATTTTGATTATTTTTTTTCTCATTCATATTATTCTTGCAATGACTCCATCATATGGAATCTCCAACCTTGTGAGATATCTGAGCCCCTCTTTTCCTGAGGTGATCGCAATAACCTAATGCAAAGCATCTTACTTTTTCTAGCAATGAGCACTCAGCTGTGAGCTTTTTCTTGAATACATCCACAAAAATACATAAATAAAATATAAAACCCAAAGAAAGAACAAATAAGCTTTGTGCAACTAGGTCACACCACCTATTACATTTTATGTTCCAAGACAATTAATTAAGTTTGAAACTGCCAATGTAAATATACATTTTAGTAAGCTGGAAACAGAAACTTGATGATGATTCTTGGGGCCCAGCATGAAAAAAAAAAAAAGATTATATGTTCCTGTTAGTGAAAGAAATAAAAATGATTGCAAAAATTCTATAAACATTGCAAAACATTCTTTTGGCTTAGAGAAGGAGCTCAAATTATGATGTCTTGTTTGGGACTGCTTCAATCTGGCACATTCAATATTTATCTGTTTATACATTTATCTTAAAGCACGTGAGAAAGGTAGAAAACGCAGTTAACAAGCTGCTAAATGCCTCAACTTATTTCACTAACAAAGAATATTAATGGCAAATTCTATTTTCTTTCTTACTGGAGAGTCATAGTCCATAACTTCGTGGCATTTTATTGACTTCATTAAAACTGGAATAGATATGTACAAAATTATATCTCTATAATTTTAAGTGAAAAAAAATGATAAAGGCATATTATTTTAATAGTTGCTCAGCCCACTAAGCATTACCAAATAATTGAAAAAGACTTTTGTCATTTTTCTCTAGACCGCCCTGCAGCCACTGATAGAGAACATGACCCTTTCTCAATGTTTCCTGGAAACACCATTCAAGTTTGCAAACTTCAATTTAAGGAGTATGACCACATTTGATGTTTTACTTCCTTTCCCACAGTTTTTTGCCTTCCAATCCCCTCCCATGAATCAACTTCTTAAAAATAATTTTAAAAGACATTTATGCAAGATTTGTGGAATTCACAAAAGTACCCAGATGTCACGAACCAGGAGAGGTCTTTAACAAACCAATGGCAGCCACCTGCAGTCAATAGTAATTTAGATTTAACAAAAATTAGAAGACATTGACTTTTACCTAAATCTTGAAATGACTCAAACATCCCTAAAGATTGATCATCTTTCAGATGCCGTCCTTTATAACTATATATTTCACATGTACTGTTTTTCCTGGAACTAGAATAAGATGTGAAAATACCACAAGAAACACTTTAATTTGTGATACTTCCAACCCAGTTGGCAGAAGACTGTAAAGACGCATCATAGGAAAATCTATTCTTATGAGATTTCCAGGACAGCTCTGCATCCTCCAGAAATACAAACAGAAATGTTCAAACTGGAGCCTTCAAGCCTTTTGCTATGTGTCCATCACTGTAGTACTATCATGGACACTACGGGTTCTTTTTTGTGGGGGATACTAGGGATTCAACCCAGAGCTGGGCTACCACTGAGCTACATCCCCAGCCCTTTTTTTTTTAAGACAGGGTCTCCCTTAGTTACTTAGGGCCAAGTTACTGAGGCTGGCCTCAAGCTTTCAATCCTTCTGCCACAACCTCCCAAGCTGCTGGGATTACAGGTATGTGCCACCATGGCCAGAAGACACCTTGGATTGGATTCTTTTTTTTTCTTTCTTTCTTTCTTTCTTTTTTGGTATGGGGGATTGAACTCAGAGGCACTTAACCACTGAGCCACATCCCAAGCCCTGTTATTTGTTTGATTTTTTGTTTTTGTTTTGTATGTTATTTAGAGACAGGGTCTCACTGAGTTGCTTAGCACCTCACCATTGCTGAGACTGACTTTGAACTCATAATCCTCCTGCCTCAGCATCCAAGTCGCTGGGATTATAGGCACTTTGGATTCTTTAATGATTAGATGGACATCACACAATGGGTAGCCTCAAGAATTATTCCAAACAACAACAACAACAACAAAAAAAGATTTTAAAAATTCAACACAATTTTATGAACTAGGCTTAAAAGGTTTTGGTACTCAGAGCATGTTTTAGAATAAAAAGGACACACAAAAAAATGGCTTTTATACATTGCTAGACTAATTGCTGTCTCCCATGACTAGTTCAAATGACTTATATCCATATTTTTCTGTGATCAAGTTTAGGATGACACCTGGTCATCTAAAGTTGAAGGAATGCAAAACAGAGGCTTAGTAGTTTAAGGATTTCCTTGCAATGTAGAATAACCTAACATAGTTAAGGACTATTCATTGCACATTCTTGACTATTTAGGGCAATCTCACACTATTGACAGTATCAACCTTTGACAACCAAAAAGTCTTAGTTATAACTCACTATTCAAAATGTAGCCAAAGCTGCTATTATATTAACTGATTGTATAACCTGTAACTGCTCGTGGTAACAATGACGACATTGGAATAACCACAATCTACTTGCTTATTCATTCAACATACATAATTGTGTCCCTATTATGTGCCTGACATTGTGCTATTGCTTTATAATTTGCATTTTTATTTATTTACTTATTTTTGATCCCAGGATTGAACACAGGAACACTTTATTACTGAGCTACATCCACAGACCTTTTTTTTTTTTTTTTTTTAATGCACTGTTTAGAGACAGAGTCTTGCTAAGTTGCTTAGGGCCTCATTAAGTTGCTTAGGCTGGCTTTGAGTCTAAGATCTTCCTCCTCGTCCTCTTCCCAGGTCCCTGATTTTCATTCTGAAAACAATGAAGTAGTATTAAGATGTTCCCATTCCCAGGATCTAACACCCCATATTGAAAACACATGGATTTATTTGTCAGAATCCGTCATATTGTCCCTTCATATTAACAGAAGCAGGACTCACAATCTCTGACATCTGTGATATTATTATGGCTAGAGAAGAAAACCTGGAGAAAGAGTTCTTCTCCCCATGCTTATTGGACCACATGTTTTATCCTTCAAATGCAGGCAGTGTGTTCAATTTACCATCCATGAATAATGTGTACAAAGCAATCATGTTAATGAGGAGTAGACATTGCCTCCTCCTTACACAAACAGCCCATGGCTACTGAAGAGATTCACTCCCGAGAATTCTATGTTGCAGGAAATTGACAACTTTAGCATTGCAGTTCCCTCAGTACCTTCCTTTCCCCACCCCCAAAGTCTCTGACACCCCCAAGTGACTGAATTCTTCACTTTTAGTTTGCTGATGTATGAGTGATAACTAGTACTGATGTTTGAGAGATTGAGTAAGCAAGAGATGCCTCAGCTAATCCTCCCGCTTTAAAAATATACTACCTTACATAACCTAGAATCCATTAAATAATGGATTAGAGATCCCAGGCTGAGAAGCTAGCATTATCTCACTGCCAAATAAAGTACTTGCAATTTGCTGCCCTTGCACTAGAACTCTTATGAAACTAGGATGTTCAGAAAAGTTTTTAAACAGTTAATTGGAAAAATTGTTCATCTGTTTAAAGGTGCTGATATAAAACTCTACTTCGTCATGAACTTTATACAACCTTGTTTGTCATTGATGAAATATATGTTTGCAAATGTACACATACATATGCAAAACGCACATACATATATATGTAAATAGAATACATAGTCACATGGGTCACTTAAATTTCATCAGGCTGATAAAATGGGCATTTTTTAATACCAAACTATTTTTATTCCTGATAATTCTTGCTCTTGGGGAAAGTGGAACCCAATCTCACACAAGTCAACTTTATATCCTCAATTAGTTCATGTCACTCACAAGTTTGTCTTCATATAGCAAGACAGTTTACTTGGAGATTTTACTATAAGTCATAAAATGTCAAGGAAAACAAAATGACATAAGTCTCCAGCAGGCACAATGGAGGAAGAACTTCTAGCATACAAAGGAGTCAAGAGGAAGAGACAATGCCACGTTCCTGTCTTCCCTTTCCCAGTCAAGGTTGAAATTCAAATAGGAACCTGTGGTCAAATTACCCAGACACACTTGGCAGAAAGTCAGAGGTGTGCAGCTCAATCTTTGCTTCTCTGTTGGAAACCCAGGAAGCCTGTTACCACAAGAGCCCAGTACTCCCAGTGTGCCATGTTACAAAGAAGTCAGAGCAGCAGAATAGAAGCCATGTGAGAGATGCATAAGCAGTCAGTTCCAAATCCCCCAAACTCTGCAAACTAAAAGGGCTTTCTACAAATCCTTTGATGGCAAACTGGGACCTAAATTATCATGAAGCTATTGACAAGTTTTACTTATTCCTGTTACTGCAATGTGTTTGATTACACTGTGCTGGCTCTAGATAATATGCAGTCTACCTATTGCCTTTCTCAAATTATTTTTAAAAAGCATACCTAAGATTTAAAATATACTTGATCCACTGGCTTCAGATTAAAAGATGAGACTGTATTGAAAACAAAGAATGATTTTGCAGGCTTTTTCTTCTTAGCAGCTATAAACATACCTCAGAAATACATTTAGATGCATCCTGCAAAATTGTTCGCTGAAAATGATAAGCTGATAGGAAAATTCGGACTGTGACTCATTATTCAAAATTCATGCAGGTTTTTGAATGGAGGACTAACAAAAATGACCATTATGCATTGCAAGGTAACTATCAAAAATAAATAAATAGCAAGAAACACAAAAATAAGCCTTATTAGCTCAGTTTTGCAGGCTGCTTCAAGGGATGTTAAACATGCACAAACATATAGTGGGGAGGTTGTCTTGTGGGTGCTAAGACAATATCAATTCCAGGTCAAGTATGACCTGTCAGGAGCTCAGAGCCCTGCAAGATTATGGGTGCTTCTCTCTGAAAAGGGGGGAGGATAAAAGAGCTCATTGTGAATTGTCATGCATTGGAGCTGATAGGGCTCTTATCTGCAAAGCAGTCAAATAAAGGAATTTTCCTTTCCTGACAAAGGTTTTAATATCATTTCCATTCCAGCGCCTTTTGTACAGGAAAGACACGTATGAACCAACATAGCTTTCACTTCGATCTGACATTCCCATTATTTACCAAGCATAGACTTAACTGTGCTGAAGATCACAGATGATGGAGTCAGACTGGCTGTTGAAGACTATCTGAGCACTGTAAAGAAGCTACAAAACCTGTCCATAATCCTGACCTCAAGAAAATTACAACCCAGCCAGAATCAGCCCAAAAAGATGCTGCACTGGAGCTGATGGCAAATGGCAGCCATGGAAAATTAAAATACCTCTCTAGGCTGAGACTTGACAGGAAAAGAAAACAAAGTTTTGGCTGAACACCAAATAATCAGTAAGTCATAATTTTTTAAATCTTATCGTGAGATAGCTAGGGTCTAAAGGAAGAATGCTGCTTAATCAGATATTTCTCTGTGGACAAACCATTTACCCTTTCTAAGCCTTGATTAACAAGGGCCACTAAACATTTTGTGGTGAAATAAGATCAAGTGAGAATAGTAAATGAGAGAAGGCACTGAGTAAAGTTTCCACAAAGGCAAATTTCAAAGCTAACGACATACTTGTTGGGCACTTTACAAATATATTTTATGCAATCCTTTCTTAGATATGCACAAATCTGCATTTTTACAGTTGAAAAACTGAAGGAGAAAGAAGTTAAACTAATTGGTCATGCTCAAAATAAACCCCCAGATTACAGCCCACAAAAGGCATGGCTACTAATGTTTCCTGGTAGTACTGGATACTTCATTTACTTGGAAAAAACAGTTACATTTTAAAAATGCATTCTCTTCTATTATTCAAAGAATCCTTCTCCTTTCTTTCAAAATATTAAGGTTTTTCTGTTTCTGCAGCAGGAATTCCTGGTAGCAATTATTCTCTTGTAAATTTCTGTATCACCTTAGATAATTCATAAGTTAAATATAACTGTATCAGCATTCTCAAAACCAAATGCAGGATGGCAAGTATTACAGATATTACAGCAATCCATGACTTTTGTACATTAGTGGGGTCTGGGGTTTTGTGTTTTGTGTGCATGTTTGGGAGATTTTTTTGTTTGTTTGTTTGTTTGTACAAGGATTGAACCCAGGGACACTTAATCACTGAGCCACATCCCCATCCCTTTTGTTATGTTTTATTTTGAGACAGGGTCTCACTAAGTCCTTAGTGCTTTACTAAATTGCTGTTTGGTCTCTAACTTGCAATTCTCCTGCCTCAGCCTCTGAGTCATTGGGATTACAGGCATGCGTGACTACCCCCAGAATTTATACCAGTGTTTTACACAATGTGCACTTACATACATAAAATTTAATACCTTAACCCACCTTACTTACTGAGAAGGGACTCTTTCCTAACTGTGTAATGAAGGAGGGCAGCAAGGTGCTGTGTGGCAATACTGCAGATCCCTTCTAATCAACTGAGGTAGAGCAGGGCTTTGGCTAGGGCTGCAGAAGGATGTACATGTGGAAGCCCTGAGTGTGTAGTCCTCACACTCCTTCATCAAACCAAAGGCACCTCCTGGCTAGTTGCATCTAACCTTCTGCTGGGAAGGCAGTTTGAATGTAGGTAGCATCTGTCTCATTGACCTCACCATATGGAACACAACTTTCTGTTTAATATCTGTCACCATTCGAAGATGAACTCCTTAGGGGTAAGGCTATGAATTAGTTACCTTTGCATTCCCAGCACCACCACAGGGCCTAACATGAAGTATATACTCAAGCGCAGAACACTGGAACACATACACAGCTGCAATAAAATTATTCATTTCAATATGTAGAGTGTTCTCATATGTTTCATGATCATGAATCACCAACAGTAACAGTAATAACCAGATAATAACCATGACTAAGCTAAGCTACCATAGATTGGTAATGCTTGAAAGGATATAAGGGATTATCAGCTTTCTTTATATTGATAAGGCCCAGAGAAGCTAGGTAACTTGCTCAAAAGCAAGAAGTCTAGCTAAATATAGAAATTTCCTATCCTTCATTTTATTTTCCCACTACATTTTAAACAAGTATGTAAATCATTTTGCCTAAAGAAGAGATTTGAAATAAAGTTAAGTTGGAGATCTTTGTCTTTAGAAATATTCAAAACCCAGAAGTGCCATATATATATATATATATATATATATATATATATATATATATATGAATTTATGTATATTAATATATATTATGTATATTAATCTAAGCAGATTTAAGGGGAAGTTTTAATGGAAGAAAGTTAATTGGGGGCATATATACATATATGTGACTACATGACCAATATTATTCTGCAACATGTACACTCAGAAAAATGAGAAATTATATCCCATCTATGTACGATATATCAAAGTACATAAATGCATTCTACTGTCATGTGTAACTAATTAAAACAAAATTTTTTTAAAAAGTTAATTTGGGGAACTAGTTCAAAGAAAAACCCAACATACGTGACCTTTGACCACTTGTATGTGTCAGGGCCTCAAGGTAATCCAGACCCATAAGAGGAAGGAACAAGCAATGGCTGCCAGTCTTGCATGTGACAAAGTCTACTCCCATAGTAAAAGCTCTATGGCAAGCATTGAGGTCACTCAAATCTCCTTTACCCCATATGCCTATCTCAGCAACTCCAGTTGCCCAGGGCCCCCTCAGCCACTTCAAGGGCAGAACCAACTGTAACTTCCAATGCTATAACTGGTGCTTTCTATTTGGTCTACTCTGGAGTAAAGTAAAAAAGAGCTATGAAGAACTAAGACTTGAGTTCTAAATCCAGGAGAATACAGGGAAATTTTTACATGATAATAATATGAATAAACTGATTGCATAATCACTCATAAAAGGAAAGTAATCCCACCTCTCATCTGTCATTTATATACACTATTGACTAAAATTCTCATTCAAACTCTCAATCTATGTCCCTATCACTTTAGCCCTAAATCTTTCACCTCATAAAAGAGGTTGTATCCCATATGTGGTTTTATCAGTCTCATGGAAGGACATTCCTGGGTCAGTCTGAACCCACAGGTAACAGTGAGTGATGAATATCCTTGGCATGAAAGCCACATATCCTATTGCAAGCTTTTTATTTTGCAAGCTGTCTGTACTGCGGCATGAAAATTTCTATTAGAATCCCTAGAGCCATGAAGACGATAGAAGATTTTAGCAGCCTTGAACATGAGGCAGTCCACAGAAATATGGATTCAACTATGGGAAATAAAAGCAAATCACCATTGTAAACTATTTATGCCTGGAGCCAACCCACAGAACTAATGCAATAATAGAGATTCTAAGTTGGAGCTAGAAATTTCTACCATGGTCAGGCTACTCCCTGGAGCCCCACCAAGGTTACTTTGGGTGCGTTCTGGAACTCCACAGCTGGTCTAAGTTTTCATTGTTTCAGACAATGAACTTTCACTCTTGCCTTCAATAATCCTCAACCCCCTGCCTCGGATAGTCAGCTCAAACTGTTCTTTTCCTAATTTCAGTTTTTCATTCCTTCCCATTCCAATTTTGGACAAAACATTTTGCTTAAAAATCCCCTGTCCCCATAGAATTATACCTATATTTTTTTATTTAGCTTACCTTTTTGCAGAGACTTTGCTCCTTTGATACACCAGTTACTCTTCTCTGAAACCCTGCCAAATTGTCAAATTCCCTCTGGTAAGTCTGAGATCCAAAATAAACATATTGTTATAGAAATAATAGTTGATTGGTCAGAGGGCTAGAATACAAATCTAATCTCTATTCTTCTAGTCACATATTTATTAAAAGAAAAGAGAGGACTTTGGTGCTTCTTTTTAGTTTTCCTATTTAGGAAACCTAAAAGAATACTTTTGTCACGTCTCCTCGCCTCCTGTAACACTAGACTCTCTCCAAATAAAATGATTCCCTATTAATCTAGGATTATAGGAATTGAAACTAAATTATTGCTAGTTGCATAGTACTATATTTTGCATAACAATTGAAGCCCATAGCACATTTTCATTCTTATACAGTCTGTACCACCACCTGCTAACATACATTCCCAGCACTAGTCTTAAAGAGTTTGTTGTTAACAGCAAAGGTTTTTCTGAAGCATATGTTTATGCAACTGGTATAAAACAAATCTCCCTTACTTGCAGAAAGAAAAAGAATAGGTTTTTTAGACCTACTTTAACCAGGGAAATGGTACTCAGGCTATAGTAGTTTCAGTAGGAGTTCCACCCAACTTATAATCACAGTTATGGAATGAGAACCTATTAATTTATAAGTAATTCTTCATTACCAGTGTTAGAAATGATACATCTTCTAAAAATTGTAGTTAATAGGGAGGGAAGTATTATATCAGTAAATGTGACAGAATGTCCTATCGCATACAAAACAATTGTTTTAAAATTCCATTCTCCGGACATATTAACACATCTGTTAAGTAAAATGAGCAGAAGACCATTGGCCTGAGGCTGTCTCCATGTTTTGAGGTCTTATGTAATGAACTACAACCTAACATAACTAAATTCTAATGTGGAAGACTAATTTTTGTACATGAGGCCAAGTCTGAACCAATCACAAATGATTGATCTTTACCTAATCATAGGCTGCTAACTGATCAGATCTTGTCAAGATAAGAAAAATGCCTATTGTAACCAATCAAGCTACTTCTATACTATTCCACATATACTTCTCTGCCTACTTCTTACATATTCAGTGTTCTGTCTATAAATACTGCCACAGTTTAAGAGTGGTATTCTTTGAACCTTTTCTGATTCTGAGTGCTATTTAATTCATAAATCATTCTTTGGTATTGCTGTTTGGGTTTGTTTTTGATTTAGATTTTTTTCTCAGATACACTGTTATACTTAATTTGTCAAGTTTTTCTGTAAACAAAGTAAAATTTTTTCTGTTTAAATGACATCCTTTTGTGAAAATCAAATGTCTTTGTAAGCAAAACTCATCTTTAGAATATTGCTTTTAGAAAAAAAAAATGTGTTGGTTTTAGTTCTCTGAGAAGCAAACAGCAAGGTGGTATTTGATGTATGCAATAGGCAGCCTCTAGACTAGACCCCAAGAATCTTCTCTTCCTGGCATTCAAGGCTTATAGAACTCTTCCACTTAAAAGTGAGCTGGTCAAGTGACTTTCTTTTAACCAGTAACTGATAAGATTTTATTTCTGATTAAGCTACAAAATGTTGCTACTTCCTTCTTGTCAGAAGACTCCCACTCTCTGACTAATGAGTAAACCATGATGGTGGGGAGACCTATGGGGCAAAGTACTAAAGGAGGTCTCTACCATGAGTCAACAAAGGACTAAGGCCCTAATGGAATAGCCCATGAGAAAATAAAGAATCCTATAAGCCCTTCTATAGTTGAGCCTCAGAGGAAACCCGAGAGCTGGTGACCTTGATTAGTGTGCTGTTAGAGATTCTATCCAGAGGACTCAGTTACTCCATGATCATAGTAACTGTGAGATAATAAATTTGTATTGCTATAGGATGCTAAATTTTATAAAAATTTGTTACACAGTAATAGATAACTAGTACATTGCATAAGTAATATATTCGGAAAGGAAACAGAAGAAGGCAGAAAGAAGTTTCTAACTTTGATGCAAGTCTGATACCTAATAAAGGAGAGAGAAAGAAGGAAGGAAAGAACTTTGAGCTGTAAAGATCTTAGACTGTGGAATAGCCCTACAGCAAAGTTGTTCATTGAGAAAGTCCCACTTCTTTTCAGAATAATCATCTTAGTCCAGTTGCCATGCTCAGTCATTGACCAGGAGCAATCTGAGGTGACCACGGTCCTGATACAAATGCAATGGTGAATTCAGGGGAGATTCAGCTAAGGTCCCCTAGCAGGAGGTCTGGCTGAGATATTTCCATACCACAGAAGAGAAGCCAACTAATATCATAATATTGCAAAGAAAACAGAAGTTATGCTTTAAAAATCATGTTGCTTAAGAGACAATTTAATATCCTATTGTATATGAGAACCTGTTCTTGGTCATATGGCCCAGGGTGGACAGAGAAACAACAGGCAGGAAGTAAGGGGAATGCAGTACAGCAGGAGCATGAGCTCTGTCACCACGTCTCTGCGTCACTTCACTGTCCCCTCATCTGTTGGATTGACAGCCTCCATCATCCTTTATATAAAGCTGTTGTTTTATTGAGTGGGGAATAAAAACTTATTGCTTTCTCATTAAAAGCAACCTGTCTCAAGAAAATATTTCTTTAAGGAGAAGAAAGAGTGAGAATGAAGTGATAGAAGAAAAAATTAGCCGGAGAAATGATGAGACAAAACAGGAGGGAGGGAGAAATGCCAACATGTCCTTTATGTCTGAATAATTATTGAGTTTATTTCAGGAAGCATAAGACTGGGATGTTTGCTTGTTTGTTTGTTTATTTTACAACACAAAAATAATTCATGTATGTGAAGGGACTGAACAAGACTATCAGCACCTTCCTAATTAATTTGCTTACATTTATTAACCAGAATAAACCATTTAAAAAATAATCCAATTCACAAATAAAATTTTAAACTTGGCTGTGTCAGACTGCCTTACAAGAATACTACAGAATAAGCAAAGAGTTTCAAAATAAGAGGATTAACTTTATGACACCAGGGAGCCTAACAGCTGATTATGTTCCCAGCAGGGACTGACTTAACATGTTCTTCACTGACATGACAAAGAATGTATTCAGCATCATTGATAATTCAGGGAGACTGTTTTTCTGTGGGGTGGGAGTAATGGAAGGTGATGTTTCCATGAGACCAAACTCCCTGGTGGTGGTGGTGGTGGTGGTGGTGGTGGTGGTGTGTGTGTGTATATTTATATATTTATATATTTATATAAATTTATATATTTATATAAATATACATATATAATTATTGAGTTAGTGCATACACACACACACGGGGGGGGGGGGCAATAAGATGTCAAAATTACAAAGGACAAGTGACAGCATGTAATAATTAGAGTTAATGAGGCTATAATAAACAAGACCAGAGCAACAACTGGAGCCTCTGACTGATGGGAATTTATGTCAATGGCTAATAGACCATCCTGTTCCTAGAGGCAAGAGAGATGGGAAGCCAACAAAATATTTTATATTTACATACAACTTATGTAAATGTAAAATATCACAAGCTGGTGAGCAGAAGGCCAGTGTCAACCCTCTTACTCAAAATTCTTTAATTGAGTCTGGTTCTAAACCAGTTCTCAGAACTCAAGTAAGTCAACCAAAAGGATTTCAAAAAAGAATACCCAATGCATCTTAGTCTATGCCCCAAAAGGACCTATAGCTAATTTCCAAGGCAACTATACAGGAGAAAATAGATTGCCCAGATATTGTGAGAGTTATATGATTTAGTGTCAGAGCCAACACTCATAGTAGAGGATACAAAACTAGATTAAATTGAGAGTATAACGTCTTCAAAGACTCTGTGGATCCACTCTTCATGATTTCCCCAGCTCTTGGATGCATAATCAAAATGTATGTATCTAAGCAACTATCAGAAGCTTCATATTAGTTTTATGACCTTTGTAATAACTTCAATTGGGATGGAAAGAATCAAGGGAAGCTCCTGTCACTGTCCACAATAGCCAATGTAGTAAAGCAAAAGCTATGCCACGTCCTATTTGCAATTGCAGATATTCTGCTGCCCTCAGAGTAAAAAAAAATCAGGCATGTTGACATCTATAATATTGACATTCAGATAACTATTGTCTCTGTTCCAAAAGAAAAAGAAAAAGGACATTGTTGTAGAGATTTGGACAAGGAAAGACATCACAAAAATCCAGAGGATCATTAGGGACTATTTTGAAACTAATACTCCAATAACTTGGAAAAATATAGAAGAAATAAATACATACACAACCACCAAAGTTGAATCAAGAGGCTACAGAAACCCTAAATAGACCAATATCAAGCAATGAGATTGAAGCAGCAATTAAAAGCCTCCCAACAAATAAAAGCTTGGTACCAGATGGATACTCAGCCAAGTTCTACCAGACCTTTAAATAACTAATGCCAATCTTCCTCAAACTATTTCAAGAAATAGAAAGGAAGGAAACACTCCCTAACTCATTATATGAAACCAGAATCATCCTGATACCAAAACTAGACTAAGACACATCAAAGAATGAAAACTACAGAGCAACATCTCTGATGAACATAGATGCAAAAATCATAAAAAAGTATTAGCTAACTGCATCTAAAAACACATTAAGAATATTGTGCACTGTGATCAAGAGGATTTTATCCCAGGAATGCAAGATTGGCTCAACATAAACAAATCAATAAATGTTATAATTCACCACATAAATAGAATTAAGGACAAGAATCACATGATTATCTCAATAGATGCAGAGAAAGCCTTCAATGAAATCCAGGACCCATTTATTTTAAAAACACTGAAGAAACTAGGGATGGAAGGAGACTATCCCAACCTTACAAAGGCTACATAAGAAAAACACAAAGCCAACATCACACTGAACAGAGAAAAATTGAAAATATTTTCTCTAGAATCAGAAACAAGAGAAGGAGGTTTACTCTTACTCAACATAGCTCTTGAAACTCTAGCCAGAGCCATCAGACAAGAGAAGAAAATTAAGTATACAAATAGAAAAGGAAGAAGTCAAATTATCTCTGTTTGTGAATGATATGATCCTATTTCTGGAAGATCTAGAGAACGCTACCAGAAAACATCTGCAGCTGATAAATTCAGCAAAGTATCAGGATACAAGATTAACATTCATAAATCAATAGTTTTCCTACTCCAATAATGAATCTGCTGAGAAAGAAATCAGGAAAACCATTCTATTCACAATAACCTAAAATACAAAATAAAATAATTCAAAATAAATCTAGCCAAGTAGGTGGAAGACCACTACAATAAAAATTATAGAATCCTGAAAAAAGAAATCAAAGATGACCTTAAAAAATGGAAAGATTTTCCCATGTTCATGAATAGGCATAATGAATGTTGTCAAAATTGCCACAATTACCAAAAGTAATATACAGATTCAATGTAATTACCATCAAGATACCAATGACATTCTTCACAGAATTAGAAAAAAGTTCTAAAATTCATATGGAAAAATAAAATACCAAGTATAGCCAAAGCAATACTGAGTAAGAAGAGCAGCAATACTGGAGATACCACAATATCTGATCTCAAATTATAATACAAACCTATAGTAACAAAAACAGCATAGTGTTGCCACAAAAATAGGCATGAAGCCCAATGGAATGGAAGACACAAAGACAAACCCACATAGATACAGTCATTTGATACTCAACAAAAATGCCAAAAACATACATTGAAGAACAGATAGCCTTTTTAACAAATCATTCTGGGAAAACTAGATATCCATGTGTAGAAGAATGAAATTAGATCCCATCTTTCAACCTGCACAAAAGTCAACTAAAAGTGAATCTAAGACTTAGAAATTGATCAGAAACTTTGAAACTGTTAGAAGAAAATATTGGGTCACACTCTAACTTATTGGCACAAGCACCAACTTTCCTCAACAAGATGCCTAAAGCTCAAGAAATAAATCCAAGAATGGATAAGTGGGATGGCATCAAATTAAAACGCTTCTGCACAGCAAAAAAAAAAAACAATTAAGAGTGTGAAGAAAGAGGCTACAGAATGGGAGAAAAATCTCTGCCAGCTACTCTTTTAACAGGGAATTAATATCCAGCATATATAAAAATCTCAAAAACGTAATTCACGCATACACACACACACACACACACATACACACACACACACACACACTCACAAATGATCCAATCAATAAACAAGCAAAACTAAACTAAACAGACACTTCTCAAGAAAAGAAATACCCAAAAAAAGTGCATGACTAGGGCTGGGGTTGTGGTTCAGAGCGCTTGCCTGGCACATGTGAGGCACTGGGTTTCATCCTCAGCACCACATAAAAATGAAACGAAGGCATTATGTCCATCTACTAGAAACATTTAAAAAAAAAATACATGACTAAATTGAAGGAAGAACAATAGAGAAAGGATATCAGGAGGAGCGAATTGGAGAGGGAAGGAGGGCAGTACTGGGAATGGAAACGGAGAAAACTGTTATGTGAATTTGTGAAAATGTCAAAATGAACCCCACTGTTATATATAAGGAATTAAAAATAAAATAAATTTTTAAAAAAGAAATACAGAGTTAACAAATATATGAAAAAATGTTCAATACCTCTAGCAATCAAGAAAATGAAAATCAAAACTACACTGAGATTTCATTTCACTCCAGTTAGAATGGCAATCATCAAAAATACAAATAAACAAGTGCTGGTGAGGATGTGGAGGAAAATGTCATTCATACATTGTTGGTGGGACTTCAAGTTAATATAACCACTTTGGAAAGCAATACAGAAATTCATCAAAAGATTAGGAATAGAACTACCATATGACCTAGGTACCCAAATCCTTGTTTATTATCCAAAAGAACTAAAATCAGCATACTCTAGTGATACAGGCATATTAATGTTTATAGCAGCACAGTTCACAATAGCCAAGTTACAAAATCATAACTTGGTGCCTTTCAACAGACAAATGGATAGAGAATATGTGGCATATATACACAATGGAGTTTTACTCAGTCATAAAGAAGAATAAAATTATGGCATTTGCTGATAAATGGATGGAACTGGAGAATATCATGCTAAGTGAAATAAGCCAGACTCCAGAAGTCAAAGGTCAAATGTTGTCTCTCATATGTGGAAGGTGGAGCAAAATAAGAACAAAAATGGCAGGAAGGATCCTATGAAAATAGAAGGGAGAAAGGTGATTGAGGGGAGAAGGAAAGGAAAAGGAAGAAACTGCGGAATGAAATTGACTGAGTTATGCTAGGTACATATGTGAATATGCCAAAGTGTATGTAGACATACACACCTTCATGTATGTCTATAAAGCACCAACCAAAACAAAAATAAATAAATAAATAGAAGACCAGTAGGGTCAAGGAAGGGGACAACAGGGAGGAAAATCAGAAGTACCGGGGATTGATTTGGAGCACATTATATTTTATGCATGGATTAATATGTCAAAGTGATTCCCACTATTATATATAACTATCACACATTAATAAAAAATCTTATTTTAAAAAAATCTTCTGTGAAGTTAAAGTGAGCAGGAGTGAAAGACAAGGGAAATGAGGCAATGAGGAAAAATAATAAAGTATTAAAACAAAATATAACTATGATCTTTGTAAAATAAAAGAATGGTAATTTTTAAAAGCATTAAAGACAAAGGTAAAAATTGATAAGCTACCTGTTTAACATTATAAATATATTCTATTTATTAAATTACAACCTTAATGAGGAAAAGATGAATATCAACAAATCAAGGGAAAAATAAACAAGAGAATTGAATGGATATTTTACAAAAGAAGATATCAAAACGGTCAATAAACTTGAACAGATATACAACTTCATTATAATCAGGAAAAAGAAAAATAAAATAACAATAAACTATCAGTCCTCTGTCTCCACATGGCTAAAATTTAGATGACTGATAATTTCAAGTTTGGCAAGCATGCAGATCAACAGAAATTATTTTATGCTGCTCTTGGGAGTATGAATTGGTTTGATCTCTTTGAAAAACAATTCATTATCTACTACAGTTTTTTTAAAAAAAACATTCACTCTTCATCATCCCGTTTCCCTTCTATCCAAAAGAAATATATGGTATGTGATTCAAGAGGTAAATACAAGAATCATAGCATCATTCTCTTCATCAACTACAGAATGAACAGATAAATTATGGTATGTTGATAAACAGAATACTGTGATAATGAAATGAACTGCCTACAACTACCCTCAATGTGGCATAATATTAAAAATATCAAAAAAGGAAAAATAACTATATAATTTAGAGACCTTTTATTATATAATACTCTAGTAAGAAAAAGAGATAATTTCCATAAAAGTAATGTTAGTAGTTTCCTTTGGGTTAGAGACAGGGTAGTTATTGGGTGGAAGAATTCCTTCCAAGGTGTTAGCAATGTTCTATTTCTCATCTGAAATAATGGTTATACAAGTGTATTATAATTAACTGAGGTATGCCCTTGTGAGCTACATACCTTTCTATCTATATGTTGCATTTCATGAAAAAGGGGAGTTTTTAAGAAATGCAGGTGTGGAGACAACTCAGCACAAACCACCATTAAGAGAATATCAAGACTACTTTTCTTTAGTCCAGGACCTTGGGTTTATATTGTCCAGCTCACTCTCCAGTGAATTAATTATTTGCTTAGAGTGAAAAATCCACTTTGCTGCTGTGGGGGGGGAGTGGATCAAAGATTAAGTCACTAGAACAGAGACCCTGCACCTAATAGAAGAAAAAAATAGGACCAAATCTTCACTATGTTGGCCTAGGATCTGACTTCCCTAACAAGATTCCTAAAGAGCAAGAAGTGAAATCAAGAATCAATAAACGGGATGAATTCAACTTAAAAAGCTTTTTTTTTTCAGCAAAGGAAACAATCAATAATGTGAGGAGAGAGCCTACAGATTTGGAGAAAATCTTCACCACATGCACCTCCAATAAAGCATTAATTCTAGGATATATAAAGAACTCAAAAAACTTAACACCAATAAAACAAATAACCCAATCAATAAATGGGCAAACAAACTGAACAGACACTTCACAGAAGAAATACAGTTGATCAACAAATATATAAAAAAGTGTTCAACAACTCTAGCAATTAGAGAAGTGCAAATCAAAACTACACTAAAATTTCACCTCACTCCTGTCAGAATGGCAATCATCAAGAATACAGGCAACAATAAATGTTGGCGAGGATGGGGTGAAAAAAGGTATACTCATACATTGCCGGTGGGACTGCAAATTGGTGCAATTACTATGGAAAGCAGTATGGAAATTCCTCAGAAAACTCAGAATGGAACAACCATTTGACCCAGATATCCCACTCCTTGGATTATACCCAAAGGACTTAAAATCAGCATACTATAGTGATGCAGCCACATCAATGTTTATAGCAGCTCAATTCACAATAGCTAGACTATAGAACCAACCTAGGTGTCCCTCAATAGATGGATGGATAAAGAAAATGTGGTATATATACTCAGTGGAATATTGCTCAGCTTTAAAGGAAAGTGAAATTATGGCATTTACCAGTAAATGGATTGAGTTGGAGAATATCATGCTAAGTGAAATAAGCCAACCCCACAAAACAAAGGCCGAATGTTTTCTCTAATATGCGGATGCTAATTCACAATAAGGCAGGGGGCACTAGGGAAGAATAGCCTTACCTTAGATTAGGTAGAGGGAAGTGATGGGAGGGAAGGAGAGGGAATGTGGGGATAGGAAAGACAGTAGAATGAAACAGACATTATTACTTTGTTTTTTGTGACTACATGACCAATATGATTCTGCAACAGGTACACTCAGAAAAATGAGAAATTATATCCCATCTATGGATATATTAAAGTGCATAAATGCATTCTACTGTCATGTATAACTAATTAAAACAATTTTAAAAATTGGTGTGCAAATCATAATTAAACCCCCGTCCCCCACTTTTTACTGCCTGTGTCATCATAATGTCATTAAGCACAATCCAGCCTAATAAACACTTCCATTCTCTTTATCTTTATTGCTAAATTTTCAACAGTATCTGCCTAAGAAGGGAGTGATTCATGAAGAGTCTGGCTATTATTGTTTTTGTACTTCCATAGACATGTTTTGAAGCTTCTTTTTACTATTCTCTAATGACCTAATAGCTGTTTTATTCATTCTCAGGCCCATGACTCTCCTTATACTACTTTCTTAAAGGTCACAATATCCAACAGCTTCAAATTCAATTATCTTTTTTTTCTTTTTGTATTTTTTATATTCAATCTCTCTGTTGAAGCAATACTTTTTTCATCTCCAGTTTCCAAAGCACAAATCAAATTATGCTTCTCTTGTACTTAAATTCTAATAGTTTCTCTACAGAACAAAGAACAGACTTCTTAAGCATGTGCTCAAGGGCCTCCAAAATCTAGCTTCAACCTTATTCCACAGGCTCATTTTGTTAAAAAAAAAAAATCTAGACTCTATACTCTCTCTCATAAACCTACGCACCTCAAAAGTGAGAAGTACACATATACACTATTCCCTACATACATGTTATTTACCTTTCATAGACTTGTGTCCAAACTCTTCACTTTGTTTATAATGTATACAATACTACCAGAGCCAATAATGGAAATTTTTAAAACTAAATGCAAAAATATCATATTAGTTAATCTTAAAAAATAATATATTTTGAAAAGTTTTTTCATCTAAGTAGGGAACAGTCATTGGAAAATTTATCAATGTAATTCAAAACTACAATAAAACAACAATTCTTAACTTTGTAAAGGATATTTACCAACAATCAATACAGAACATCTCAATGAAAAGAAGGCAAGAATTCCTACAATATGTCTAGTACTTAAGTCCATATTGATTATCTTATTAATGGCATAAAACTAGAAAACATACAAAAGTTGTAAATATTAGAAACAAAAAGACAAAACTACCAGCATTTATAGAGAATATATTTGCCCCTCAAAGATGAGAATCAACTGAAAAACTATAACTAGCTAAGCAATAAGATGATTGGATATAAGATCAACACATAAATATATTAATACTTTCTTATAAACCAATTTTAAAACATAAATTTAAAAATTATTCATAACTACAACCCAAAGCTCTAGAATGTCTAAGGGAAACTAAAAAGAAATGTAATACTAGCATGGGGGGGTGTGAATTTTGCATAGGCCTGTAAGACTTTTTAAAGAAAAGCTGAGTGGATAATACATTATCCTACAGGAGAGACAATAATTTCAAAGGTGACATAACTCTCCAAAACAATAATATTAAATAAATTCTGATCAAAATAATTATGAGATATTTTATGAAACTTGAAAGTATATTATAAAATTATAGAACTAAACTAGAATAATCAAGAAAGAATAACTACAAGGCAAATGAGAAGTTGCTTCAGATGCCAAGCACCCACCAAAGGCAGTATAGGAATAAACTAAAAATTCAGTGTAACTGAATGTAAACTATAAACAGAATCCATATATATATAGAAACTAGGTATAAAACAAAGTTGATATTTCAAGCCCAAACTAAACCCTTTTTTTATGATACTGGGACAACTGAATGTGTATATAGAAAGATATGAGAAGATTCCAAAAAGAGTGGATGCCTCACACTCACCTCCACTTCCGCAAAGAAAAAACAAAACAACAGATGATTAGCTGCATCTTAAGTGACTGAGGGCCCATAGCAAGGAAGATACAGGAATCCCATAAGCCAGAGACCAGAGATGGCATCATAGGGAGAGGAACAAAGTACATTAGCAACCCTGACTCTGGCGGCTTACCAGGGAACACCCTGTTGCAGGGGAAAGGGTGAACATGAGAATTCTAGAAGACCATACTGCCAAGCACAATGGCAATCCTAGCTACGGTGGAGTTGTACAGCCAACACAGGCTTGCAAACTCTTAGAGGAACTGTTTAGAGTCTGCACTGGTAGGTTTGCTTTGGAGAAGGAACACATATAATCTTCCCATCAACTTCCAAAACCTGCTATAGCCTGGCACCATGATAAGAAGCAAAATGCTCAGAATTCATACTACCCTAGGGATCAGAAGCCTCTGCATAGCCCCTTCCCTGGGCCCTAATACACATTCAACTATAGTAGTACAGGTAGCCTCACAATTCCAATTAGACTTATCAGAGCAACAGTAACCCTAGCACCCAAATCCCACACAGTGTCCCGCACTGTAGTGGACAAGAAGGATGCTGCCTCCAAAACCTGAAAGACCAAGGAACTTGCCCCTCTTGGACCTGGGCCTATTCTCTTCCATTTTCTGCTCTTGCCTCCCACAGCCTGCTACCTGGGGACCCACATCACCCCTAGGATTGAGGGTTGTGCTGGAGGGCTCCAACCAACAGAAGAGTCACCCAAGTAGTACCTAAGGAAACATCCTCTGGACTCTATGCTCCCAGCATACCACTCCCATTTCCACAGTGGTCACAGAGTAGGCACCCCATACCACATAGGTTGCTAGAGTATCCTTACCCCCACCCCTTCCTTGGAGACTAATGGTCTCTCCAGGTTTTCTGCTTCTAGCACCATGTACAAAGCCATTGATTACAGCTGAGGAAGATACAGGGAGATTATATTATGATGCATAAATAGAACCAAAGCTAACAAAGCCTACCAAACTTACACCCTAAGACATATTTTCAGGAAAAAGTCTTCTACTATGAAATCCACCTCATAAAATAAAATAGGTAGAGATGACTGATCTTCCAGATTCACTAATATCAACATAGAGACTTGGGAAGTGTGAAAAAGAAAGGTAGCATAATATCTTCACAGGACCACAATAACTCTCTACTAAGAGACCTCAAAGAGAAAGGTAGTAATTCTTTACCCAATAAAGAATCCAAAAGGATGATTCTAAGGAAACTCAGTCAAATGTTAGAGAAAGATGATTCAACAAAATTTGGAAAATAATTCATCACATGAATGAGAAATTCAGCAAAAAGAGATCATGAAAAAGAAACAAACATAAATCTTGGAAATGAACAACTCAATAAATCATTATTCTTATACCAGAACCAGAGCAGGAAGGAAGGAAGAAAGGAAGGAAGAAAGAAAAGAAAAATAAATTATAAACCAATATCCCTGATGAACATAGCTGTAAAAATTCTCAATAAAAATCCAGCAAATCACATCCAACAGCACATCATAAAAATAATTCATCAGGATCAAGTGGAATTTATCTCAGAGATGCAAGGATGATTTGAGACACCCAAGTCAATGGATATAATAAATCAGATCAAGATAACAAATGACAAAAGAATCATATCACTATCTCAATAGACATAGAAAAAGTGTTCAGTAAAATTGTACATCCCTTTATGATAAAAATTCTGAACAAATAACAAACCCACAGTCAACAGCATACTAAATGGGGAAAAGTTAATTTGTTTCCTCTAAAACTGGAACAACACAAGTATGTCCACTCTCACTGCTCTTATTTAACATAATATTGCAAGTCTTAGAGCAATTGGGCAATTTTTAGTTAAAAAAATCAAAGACATTACTCTTGTTTGCAGATTATATGATTTTATATATAGGAAAATCTAAAGACTCCAGAAATAGTTTTAGAACTGATAATGATTCGGTAGTTTCAAGATACAAAATCAGCATACAAAAATCAGTGACATTTCTAAATACCAATAACAAGCTTGCTGAGAAAGAAAGCAAGAAAGTAACTAGAGAGTCTATGAAGACAGCCTTTTTAATAAATGTGCTTGGAAAGCTGGATATCCATATGTAGATGGATGAAATTTAACCCCTATCACTCACTCTGCACAAAACTCAACTCAAAATGAATCTAAGACCTAGGAATTATACCAGAAACCCCGCACCTGCTAGAAGAAAATGTAGGCCAATTTGCAACACCCACTTCCTTAACAAGCCTCTTAAATAAATAAAATCAAAATCAGTAAGTGGGGTGGTATCAAATTTGAAAAGCTTCTGCACAGCAAAGAAGAAGCATGAAGAGAGAGCCTCAAGAATGGGAGAAAATCTTTGCCACTTGCTCCTCAGATAGAGCATTAATATCCAGATTACACAAAGAACTTAAAGCACACACACACACACACACACCTCAATTAATAAACAGGCAAAAGAATGAAATAGACACTTCTTCTAAGAATAAATACAAATGTTCAACAAATATATGAAAAAATGTTCAACATCTCTAGCAATTAAAGAAATGCAAATCAAAACTACATGTAGATTTCATCTCACTCCAGTCAAATGGCAATTATCAAGAATACAAATAATAATAAATGTTAGCAAGGATGTGGAGGGAAAAGTACACTTACACGATGTTGGTGAGACTGCAAATTGTGCAACCTCTCTGAAAAGCAGTATGGCAATTTCTCAAAAAAACTAGAAATGAAATCACTATTTGACCTGGATATCCCACTCCTTGGTATATACCCAAAAGATTTTAAATCAGCATACTAAGTGATGCAGCCACATCAATGTTTATAGCAGCACAATTCACAATAACTAAGCTATGGCACCAACCTAGGTGCCCTTCAATAGATGAATAAATAAAGAAAATGTGCTATATATAAACATATATATGTGTGTGTGTGTGTGTATGTGTATATATATATACATACATATATATGTGTGTACACACACACACACAGTGGAGTATTACTCAGCCACAAAGAACAATGACATTATGGCATTTGCTATAAACTGGACACTATCATGCTAAGTGAAATAAGCCAGTCCCTAAAGGTCAAAGGTTGAATGTTTTGTCTGATATGCAGAATCTAATCCAAAATAAGAGGAGGAAGAATTTTTTTAAAAAAAGAAAGAGAGAAAGGGGAAAAAAGAAGAAATTTTATCAAAATAGAGGAAAAATCAGGAAAGTAGATGAAGAGATTGAAGACAAAGGAGGAGGAAGAGGGATAGGAAAAGCAAAGAGCAGAGGAATGAATGTGACCAAACTTTCATGTTTGCATGTATGGATGTGGCATGCTGGGTCCCAGCATCAAATGTATCCACAGACCACTATTTTTTTTAAAGTAAACAATAAATGGATTGAAAAGGATCAATGGAGTGGAGAGAGGGTGGAGTGCTGAGGAATAAATTGGAACGAATTGTGTTCCATGCTTTTGTGATAATGCTAGGGTGCATCCTGGTATTGTATATAACTAAAAAGAATTTTTTTAAAAATAACATATTTAAGAATAAATTTAACCAAAGAAGTGAAAGAACTTTTCAATGAAACTCATAAAAGTTAATGAAAGATATTGCAAAGTTCACAAAAAAAAATTGAAAGCCTGACTATATTTTTTGACTGGAAGAATTAATATTTACCAGAAGTTACATCTACAGTTTCAGTACAATTTCTATCAAAATACCAATAGCAGTCTTTACAAAAGTAGAAAAAATAATCTAAGCATTTGAATTTATAAGGAAGCACAAACAACCCCAAAGAATACTTGAGCAGAAAAGAACAAAGCTGGAGGCATCATTACCACCAGATCTGAACACATAGTACGAGGAAATACCAACCAAAACAGAATGGGAGTAGCACAGAAACTGACACAGAGACCAAGAGAACAGAATAGAGATTCCATAAAAAAAAATTCAAGTATCCACAGCCAACCAACAATTCTCACAAAAACACCAAAACACACATTGAAGAATAAACAGTCTTCAACAAATGATGCTCGCAAAACCACATATTCATCTGCAGAAGATTGAAACTTGACCCTTTTCTCTCATTCTATATAAAAACCAACTTGACCTGTATCAATGACCTAAATTTAAAATGAGAAACTATGAAGCTACTACAAGAAAACAAGAGGAAATACTTGAAGATATTGGTATAGGAAATGATTTTTTATAAGATCCTAAAACCACAGGCAATAAAAGCAAAAATCAACAAATAAAGTCTTATCAAACCAAGAAGACTCTGCACGGCAAACAACTAAGAGAGTGAAGAGACAGCCTACAAAATGGAAGAATTTTTTTCAAACTATTTACCTGACAAAGAATTAATATTCAAAATGTATATGGAACATGTCCATCAACAAATGAACCAATAAAGAAGATATAGTATATATTCACAAGGGAATATTATTCAGCCATAAAAAAAGAATGAAGTCCTGCCGTTTGCTGCACAATGGATAGATCTGGAAGACATTGTGTTAATTGACATAAGTCAGACACAAAAAGACAAGCACCACCTCATTTTATCATATGTGGAATTCAATATCCCTCTATGTCAGATGATCATGTCCTCTGAGAATCACACAAATGGTGTAGGTCTTAGAAAATAACAAGCATTGGAAAGTATTTGCTCTTTAAAAAAAAATTAATGTGAATGTAGAATAATGATTACAAGCAACTGGGAAAGGTGGGGGAAGGGGAAAAGAGGATAGTTGGAAAACCAGATACCAAAACACAAAGGATATGAGTTCTACAGTTCTGTAGTACAGTGGGTTGACTATAGTTTACAATAACTTAATGTATTTTTATGCATAATTAGAAGAGAGGATCTGAAAGGCTCTAAAACAATAAGAAGACAGAGATGCTAATTACCTAATTTGATCAGTATATATGGTATACATGTATGAATATCACATTATACCCCATAAACACATACAATTGGTATGTATCAATCCAAAAATTTGTTTTAAATAATTTGAGATGGAAACACTAATTACACTGATTTGATTACTACACACTGTAGGTATGTACTGAATTATCACATTTCTATCCCATAAATTTATGTTATTAAAATTATAACAAAGACTAATAAAGTAGAAAATTGGGGGGGAAAAAGAAAAACACCTCACCAGTCATAAAACAAAATCCATATGCAGTAAAGAGATACTTTTTGTAGAAAAAATATAATAATTACAATTAAATATAAGAGATTATCCTTGTGTACTCTGAGCAGGGAAGGTTTTTCTGAAGGAAAAAACAGACGTTAGAAAAGAAAATGAGAGACTTGGCTATAAAAAAGTACACAAGCCCTTTGGAGAGAATATCACGATGCCATCTGCCCCCAATGCCAGACATGAAGATATAGGACCTGTTTGCCCAGCTGGATTTTAGTCTTGCTTTGGTTCTATCCCTTCTTTCTATGCCCCTAATTTTGTGAATGGAAATGTTTCCTCTGTGCCTTTATATATTGGATACTTGTAAATTACTTTTAATTTTACAGGCGCTCACAATGCCAGATTGCCTTGAGCCTCAGAGAAGACTTGAACTTTGAGCAATCTCAGAACTGTTGACCATGAGGACTTTTGGAAATGGAAAAAAATGTGTTTTGCATTGTGAGATGGTTGTGAACATTTGGGAGCCAGGGACAGAATGTTATGTTTGGATGTGAAGCGTCCCCCAAAAGCTCATGTGTGAGACAATATAAGAAGGTTCAGAGGATGATTGGGTTTTAAGAGTCTTAACCCAATCAGTGGATTAATCCTCTGATAGGGATTAAATGAGTGGTAATGTTTGGCTGGAGGAGGTGGGAATTGGGGCTCAGCTTTGGGTATATATTTGTATCTGGCAAGTAGACTTTCTGTTTTCTGATCAGCTCACAGTGGTGATGTGAGCTGCTTCCCTCCACCATCCTCTCCCACCATGATGTTCAGCCTGACCTCAAGCCCTGAGGAATGGAGCCGACATTCCCTAGACTAAGACCCCTGAAACCATGAGTCCTCAAATAAACTGTTCCTCCTCCGTAGTTGTTCTGGTCAGATCCTTCAGTTACAGCAGCCAAATACCTGACTAAAACAAAAAAGATTTTCCAGGAAAGAAGTACTAGTTTAAAAAAGTTGAATATCAAGAAAGTGATAGAAAATAATTGAAAAATACAAAGTCCTGACTAAATATAATTTTTTAAAGTTCCCCCAAGTCAACAAAAAAGACCAAATTTGACATGAGTAAATGACAGGATCAGGCAATTAAAATTTCCAAAGTGAAACATATAATTAAAACAATTAAATTTTTCTACCTGTGTATATTTCAATAGCATATGTGTTATATTACAATCCAGAAAATTATTTCGAAATTTAAAAAATATCAAGAAGACCAAAAATTTAGCAAATCTATTATTTGGTCCAATTAAATAAAATTTTCTATTTTGTTAAGTATGTATTTAAATTTTACACATAAAGAATACAAATGTTAAAATGAGAAATGAACAAGGAATATCTATAATGAACCTGCAAATACAGTTTTTCACTCAGAATTAATATTTGCCAAGATCTACAAACTTTTAAATAAACAAAAACAAAAGGTTGATTTAGGTTTAAATGAAAAATGTTTTATGACTAACAGATGCAGGCACCAAAGTTGAAGGAAGGAGCTCAAAGATAGGAGAAGATTTTTTGCACATGAAGGGTTTTAATGCTTTTTTCATAAAGAACCAGGCACAGTCAAGGTGACACTTCCAATTTTCCTTGAAAACTTGAGATCTTTCAGGGTGTCTTGTGATGAGTTAAAATGACACACACTACACACACTATTACAATTTTCATATAATTTATTTCTAGAAAATAATACATCTTTACATTGTTTCTCATATGATTCCTAAATAAATGATAGCAGTTTTCCAAATATAAAAATATTTGGAGAACACCAGAAAAAACTCTGATCATAAGATTTGATCATAATATTTGGAGATTTTAATAGTATGAACATAAATATTATTTTACTATGCCAAACCTTAAGGAAATCATTTTAAATCATTAAAGGAAAAAAATTGGAGCACTTAAATAATTCTAGTTTCTTGAGAATTATAATTTTGGTCACTAAAATACTATTTTGTAAAAGGATACTTATTGAAAAGATCAACAATGTGATGGAAGCGTACTGCGGGCTTCCAGTTCTCAGACAGCTTTGTCTTGCCTTTCTACCCTACAAAAATGCAACATGACTGTGCTCTTTCCTAAAGTCAGCAGGCAATCTTGTAAACAACCTTACTGAGTTTGCATTGGCTATTTCTAAGTTAGCTTTAGCAAATCAAGTATTTAAGCAGAAGTCTAAAAATGAAATAGTTGAGAAGGAGGATCAGAAAAAGAAAAAACTGCTCTTCTGTAATCAATCTTTACTTAGTACTTAGTATAAGCCCAGAACCGTGTGCAAGAGAAACTATAATGTCATATTCTTTTCCCACTGAGCTGACAATCATACCACTTTCATTAAATTATTTAATAAATGTTTACTAAATACTTTCTATATCTCTGGTGTTATTGCTAGTTGCAGGAGAGATGATAATGACAAAACTATAAAGTCCCTAATGATAGGAAACTTAAATTTTATAGGTGAGCCAGACCAATAACACATAAGAAAAAAAAACAAAATAATTAAAAGAACATTGTCATAGTATGTTCAGGATGTCAAGCAAAATACCATAAACTCAGTGGCTTATAAACAACAGAAGTATTTTTATCATAATTCTGGAGGCATGATACAAGGTCAAGGCATCAGAGGTTTTGGTGTCCGGTGACAGCCCTATTCCTGGGTCATAGTTGGCACATTCATGCTGGGTCTTCACATGGTGAAAGAGATAAGATCCCTCATTTTTAGGGGCACTACTTCCCTTCATAAACACTCTGACCCCTGATACAATCCCAAGGCCCACACCTTCTTATATCAACACCTGGAGTCGCAGTTTCAAAATATGTACTTTGCAGAGACACAGATATTCAGTCAACTGCAAACCTACAACTCAGATGTAACAGGTAGTCTACATAAAACTTCTGGATCAGGTATTAGCAGAGAATAAACACTTGAAAACACTAGTTCTTTTCCTGTTAAAATTTTTTAAAATTTCCTTCTAAATATTAGGTATCATGCAAATCCCTTCAAGGCATATTAAAATGAAATGAGCTATTTGAATGTCTACAGAACTTCCTGCAGTAAGTGCAGAAGACAGTGTGCATATGTACTTGGGCTCAGAGCTCTCCTGTATATGGCCCTTGAGTGCTCTGTTTGCTGTGCTTTAGCGTCCTCAGAGAGCCCAGCCCCCTCCATAATGCGTTTCATCAGCAGATGTGCTATTAGTGTTCAATTGAATTTGGATCAAACAACAGTCACTTGAAGACCAAGTTTAGTCTGAGTCACAGCAGCATGAAAAGATCAATGACACCAAACATGGGGCAGGGGTTATTTAAAAAAAAAAAAAAAGTATAGACAAGATTAGAGCAGGTTTGTTTACTGGTAGAAATGCTCCAGCAGAAAGAGAAATACTGAGGACATGGGTACAATGGGAGATGACCAGAGGAATTAAGCCACAATGCCAGGAAATGTATCATTGTCCAATATTTCAATTTACCAGCTTCACCCAATAACTTCTAGTTGAAACTCATCCAAAATTCCAGAAAGCAATCTTGCACTTTGCCAAGTGATCTTGTTTCCTTCCAGTTACCGTGATCTGAACCAAACCAAGTCAATTCAATTCTTTCCCTGCAATTTAGGAATTCAGATGGTGATAACACTGAGCTGGGTACTTAAAGGGACCTGAGCTAAAAGGTCACAAAAAAATCAGAACCAAAGTTACATTCACAAGCAAAAAGCTCCACAACAAAATTGTCCATCTAGCAGAGCATGGAGAAGATATGTGGAGTGAAGCAGAGATGAAAAACCAGAGAGCAGAGCACCATTCCCAGGATGCCTGACAATTTCCCATGTCACTTCTGTGCTCCTGAGGTGTGGCTGTTGTTCATTCTTTTGGTATCTCCATTTTTCATACTGATTCTTTATTTTGGCATAAAAAAATGTAAGTGGTTTCTGTTCCTTACAACACAAGTATCTCAACCAAAAAATAATTAAGTGACAAAAAGTTTCAGACTCCAAGTATCTAGGATGGCATCACCCAATGGAATTATAATGTAAGCCATATATTAGGTCATTTTTTATTTTTTAGTAGCCACAGTATAAAAAGAAAGTGAACGTAATTTAAGAATATATTTCACTTAAACCAATAGATTTAAAATATGATCACTTCAAAAAGCAACCTATATAAAATATAAATATTATGCATTCATTTGTACTGTCTTTAAAATCCTGCACTCACATTTATGACACATCTCAATTAGGCAATGCCACACTTCAAATAGTCAATAATCACATGTAGACAGTGGCTGCTATATTGGGCAGCCCAGTTCCAGAAGCAGCTCAGAAAGAGGAGAGAACAATAAGTATATAATAAAGGGGCTTGGAGAGTGGATGGGCTTTGGCTTTTCTTGTCAAAACAGTGTGGAGAAATGCAGAAAGAGGACCTATTAGGGCAAGTGAAGAATCGGTGCTAGAATTCGAGGAAACTAATGAGAATAGTGAAGCTCTCCACCAGATTTGCCAATTCTTTATTTATCTCTAAGTGTTTTTTTAATTTCCTCCCTGCTTTCTTCTGCTATCCATTCATCATTTAATAGTGTGTTATTTAATCTCCAGGTGTTGGAATAGCTTCTGTTTTTTTTTATTTTATTGTTGATTTCTAGTTTCATTTCATTATTATCTGATAGAATGCAGGGTAGTATTTCTATTTTTTTGTATTTTCTAAGAGTTGCTTTGTGGCATGACATACAGACTATTTCGGAAAAGGATTCATGAGCTGCTGAGAAGAAAATGTATTTGCTTAATAAGGGATGAAATACTCTCTATATGTCCTTTAAGTCTAAATTGTTTGTTGTATTATTTAGTTCTATGGTTTCTTTGCTTAGTTTTTGTGTGGAAGATCTATCCAGTGATGAAAGAGGTGTGTTAAAGTCACTCAGTGTTACTGTGTTGATTCTTAAAATCGAGAAGGGTTTGTTTGATGTATGTAGATGCTCCATTGTTTGGGGCATGTATCTTTACAATTGTTATGTCTTATTGATGTATGATTCTCTTAAACAGTATGAAATGTCCTTCTTTATGTCTTCTTACTTTGGCTTTAAGTCCACTTTATCTGATATGAGGATAGAAAACCATGCTTTTTTATGCAGTCCATGAGAGTGATATGTTTTTTCGTGACCTTTCACTTTCAGTCTGTGGTTATCTTTTCCTAGGAGGTGAGTCTCTTGAAGACAGCATATTGTTGGTTGTTTTTTTTTTAATCCAATCTGACTGTCTATGCCTTTTGATTGATGAGTTTAGGCCATTCACATTCAGGATTATTATTGAGATATGATTTGTAGTCCTAGTCATTTTGGTTTTTAACTTGACTTAATTTCTCATTTAACTGACTTTTCCTTTTATGTAGTTTCTCCCTTTGCTGGTTTTCACTTTTATTTTTTATTTCTTCTTCATGGAATATTTTGCTGAGTATGTTCTGTAGTGCAGTCTTTCTAGTTGTGAATTCTTTTAGTTTTGGCTTATCATGGAAAGTTTTTATTTCATCTTCAAATCTGAAGTTTAGTTTTGCTGGATATAAAATTCTCTGTTAGCATCCATTTTCTTTCAGAGCTTGATATATGTTATTCCAGGATCTCTGGCATGAGATTCTAGGTCCAGAAATCAGCTGAGATCTGAATTGGTTTCCATATATATGTAATTTGATTTTTCTCTCATAGATTTTAAAATTCTATCCTTATTGTGTATGTTACTCATTCTCATTATAACGTGCCTTGGTGTGGGTCTGCTGTAATTTTGTACATTTGGGGGTCTTGTAAGCCTCTTCTATTTGATTTTCCATTTCATTCTTTAGATTTGCAGATTTCCTGATATTATGTCATCAAAAAGATTGTGCATTTCTTTTTCATGAGCCCTGTAGTTTTCCAGGAAGAAAGAGTCTGCATGATGAAGTAGAGGTGCATAAAAAATCTGCAGCACCTCTGGAACGGTTGCTGCTGCCTAAACCTGGGAGGAGGAACTGTGAGTCATCTCAACAGCCCAGTAACCATGCAGTCTCAGGTCTTCACTTCCTGGTGGAGTGCATGAAAGGCACACACAGGAGTATTTTTACTTAGCCTCCCAAGACTTAGTGCCTTCACTTACTAAGTGATCAATAAAAGTAGAAGGAAAGAATAAATGGAGGTATGGATGCAGACCTTCCTCAGAAGAACAAAGGTATAATCTGGTATTTGGGTGTGGTGTGGCTCTTTTCTGTGATGCTAAATGCTTGGGGACAGTTCTGGGACAGAAGCACACATCTGCAACAAGTCACTATTCTTCTCAGGACAATGATCTCCAAGGGCATTTGAAAATCTCATAATGCCATCTAACTCAATGAATTTCTTCCCAGATTAAGGTGGATGGGCAGATAACTGTCACAACATGCCAAGTTGACTCCAGCATCACATATACATTAACATGTGGGTGGCACATTTTTGCCTTCTCTTCTTTCCTCCAGTAACCTAAAATCACTTGTCTGTTTTTTATATTGATGGTCCAACGTTTGGCAGTTAAGAATCTTTGGATCTGTTATTTAACACACCTTAGCACTCTGCCCAAATCACACTGTCTGTTCTGCTTAACTTTTTCACCACGAATTCTTCATCCCATCTGTTCTTATGTCCTGTAGTGCTCCTTGGCAATCCACTCCCAATTATATTCTCAAAAGTGAAATACGAGAGACCAAGAAAATCATGGAGTTGGGGAGCCAGTTCTTTGGCATGAGCATCTCTCTAGAGGCCTGATCTGAAGGAATGACAGAACAGCATAGAGAAGCTGCCCACCTCTTCATAGGTGGCTGTTTAGGCCAGCTTAAGAGAGTGGGTCCCAGAAAATAAAACATCAACCTATTTCTATTGTTAATGAAGCAAGTCAGACAAAAGTCTGTGACTCTATATGTCTTCAAGCTGAAATGATTTACCCCTGTCCTCAAATGAGTTCAATTTTTTTTTAAAAAATCTGTAACCCCTCTCTTTACGATCAGTAGAAGAACTGAAAAGTAAATAAGTTGTGGCTTTATGCTGTGCCTGGGAACACTGAACTTATGAAGGGTGGATTTTTGCTTGTTTTTGTCTTTTGAAGCAGACCTACTGCATGTGTTAGAGACTCAGTCCCCGGCACAGCTTGCTGTTCCTGGTTGTGGTAGCGATTTGGGTCTTTTCTGGCACTGTCGCTGAAATGAAGGCTGCTGCCCAGTTTTGTTTCTTCTTTCGTACTAAATACAGGCATGTTGACCACCACTTATTAGCTCTTTGATCTTTTTTATTTTTGAACATATGGTTAAGACCTCACCAGTGCCCAGAATGGGAGGCTGAAATTCTAGTAGACTCAGGCCCACGTGATAAACTGCTTTTCTCTGGGAAGAAAGTGAGTGCTGTGCAGAGCAAAGGCTGGTACCTATTAAACACCCCCATCAGCGGGAGGGAATGTGCTTTCCTGAGTGTCTGTGAACACAGGACCGCTGCCTCGCCATAAATTTAAAGGGCCCTCCACTGAAAGTCCTATTCTACTAGAGACTTGAAAGTTCCAAGTGTTGCCAAAAACAGAATTCAAAAGCTGCCTTGACTTAAGGGAATCTATTTCATAAGTAAAAATGTGCTTAATTGAACCTGCTCTTGGATCTTATTTTCCCTTGTACGTGTCTGTTGCTTTTTTAAAGCACTATCTGCACAGAACTTTTTTTTAATTTGTTCTAATTAGTTATAGCATTTGCAGATAAATATATGGAATTGGAGAATATCATGCTAAGCGAAGTAAGTCAATCCCCCAAAACCAAAGGCCAAATATTCTCTCTGATAAGTGGATGCTGATTCATAATGGGGGTGGAAGGATAATGGTGGAATTTTGATTCCGCACAGAAATTTGCCCCATAAGAGATCAAGTCCTTTATGCTCCCCACCCTACTTACATTTCAACAAGCCTAGTTTCTCTTAATGGCAATTAATGGCCATAATATATACTTTTGAAAAACATTCTTCATCAAGTAGTTTTTATTGAGCAAGAATATTGTTTGTCAAGTTTTCAATATGACTTTATTCAAAATTCCTTAGTGCGAATTTAACAAATCTCTGGCACTTTGTCATCCAAACACAGTATAAGATTCATGCCACCGATATCCACAGCAGCTCTGAAAAAAAAAAAAAAAAAAGTTCTAACCCTTAGGAAACAATAGAGGATTCTATGGTGGTTGATGAACGATAATCAGATAGTCATGGGGCCCCTGGCCCTTGCTAAATCTGCCACTTGCTAACTTCAGGTAAGTCACTTTTGCTTCTCTGAAACTTATTTCTTCATTTGTACAATAGGCCTGTGTAAGAGGAATTTTTATGGGAATTAAACAATATATAGAAATGCATGGCTAATCATGTAATGAAATTCAAATGTTTAATCTCATTGACTAATAGAAAAAAGCAAGTGGAAAGAGAGTATTTGGCAAATTCTTATTTCTTACTTAGTTTGGAGAAACTCTTTATCCATTTCCCTCCATGGGTCCACAAAATATATTTGTTCTCAAAAGTTAGAAATATTTTTTTTCATTTGTGTAAGTATGAAAGTAGAGAAATTTAACCCTGTACCTGATTTCTGCAACATAGGTGTACATATTTTCACTTGCCCTCCTGGTACAACACCCCAGTAGGCTGTGTGCCTGGCACTGTACAAAACTGTTAATGATTACCGCCTCATCCTCATGGTTTTCCTCCTCCTCCTCCGTTTCCATCACCTTCTCGACCCCAACCACCACACCAACACGACACCTGAGATTCCTAGTCCTAATGTCTTCACCCTACTCTACTGCACGAGCTCTCTCCCTATCTTGACCTCCATATCTTCCTGTCTAGAAGCATCCAAGAAAGCAGAAAAATAAACCTTCTACCCCAAGTTGTTCCATTTTCATACACTTTGTTTCTAGATACCATGGTCTAGATCAACACTCCCACAACCCAGGTTGTATTCATATTCTCTCAAGAAATTTATATTTGCATCCTCATCCTTATCTAAGATCAAGGGATAGCCAGAGTTCAAAATGTCTTGATCCCCATTCCATCTTTTATAGGGACATCTGTATTCCAAAATGTGACTATGGCCTAAACAATATTTGAAGTTTTAGTTTTAAAAAAGTTGGAAGCTAGACTTTAGTTTTTGTATTTGAAGGAATAGAATGGGAGTGATGTTAAAGAATTGAAGAGATAGTTGGGCCAGTGACGCATGCCTGTAATCCCAGCAGCTCAGGAGGTTGAGCCAGAAGGAGATCAAAGCCAGCCTCAGCAGAAGCAAGGTGCTTAGCAACTCAGTGAGACCCCGACTCTAAATAAAATACAAAATAGGGCTGGGGATGTGGCTCTGTGGTCAAGTGCCCCTCAGTTCAATCCCCACAAAAAAAAATTGAAGAGATGCTCTTTTAAATTTTGCTCAGGGCTCAAATTTCAACATTAAACATTTTTTATATTATCAGACAGAGCATATAATATCTAATTTTAGCTCCTATGTTCACATTATAGGCAATGAGTCTATCAATCATTTAAGGACGGTACGAGGATTACTATATTGACGTTTTCAAGGCCATTGAAGTCCTTGAATTAAAGATGGTGTGACTTGAGCAACTTCCACAAGTAGGCAAATCCTGGTTATGTGTTTCCCCACTCTATTCTTTCCAGTGCTGAAGTCGTGAAAGAAGAACATAAACACATCAGGAGGATAGTTTACCCAGGTAGTTAAGATTCTATCTCTACTGTTGAAATCTCAATTTGGCCTCTAGAATACTCCTAAGACAGGGGTCCTTTTGTGATTACCAGAACAAAAACAAAATAAGAGAGCTAAAATTTACCCACAGCAGCTTAGAATGTTGGGGAAACAATTTAAGGAGATTAACATTATGGGCTTGCCAAGTCACGAGACCATGTACCCACTTTGTTAAAGAACTTTACAGCAAGAATGAAAGCTGAGTACAATGAACTCTGTCCTGCACAGGTCAGCTTTCCAAACCCTGAGTATCCACCAACATTAATCCATTCACCTCCACTTTTCACTGAACGTCTATCAATGAGAAGAATGAGAGAGGCCCACTGGGGGCCTCTTTAGCAGTCCACAGAGGACCTGGGTGATGTTGTCTCTCACTCCCCTTCCTGAGTGTCAACTGATTTCAGTCTCCAAGTCTGAACTGTATTATGAGCCTCTCTCTGACCTAGGTATGGACTTTTATCATACTCACACTATACTGTAAGACAGTAAAAAATGTTAATAAAAAGATTGGAAAGGAAATGAATTCCAAAGCAGATTTTAAGACATTCTTGGTTCTTAACTCAGCATGATGGAATAGCATATTGAGCAGATGGTCTTTTTTGCTGGCGCTCACCTTTTGCCAGTCTTCCGTTTTGCCCATCAGTGGATCAGCTTGTTCTGCATCCAGGGTCCTCTCTTCCTACAGTAATTCTTCAATAGTGTCCTCCTTTGAATATATTTGTTAAGTAATGTCTTTCTACTTTTGTGACACCATTTGTCTAAAGGAGCAAAAAAGAACTGGAGCTATCAGATCAGAACAGTGACCCTTCTTCATGTTCCTCTTTTTGAATGCTTTTGATTTCAAAGCAATTCAAAAAATTCTGGGCCATATAACTGTTCTCCCAAAATTAATAAAGTGGCAGCTTTAAGTCATTACTCAATTCTCTGTACATTCCTTTTCTGGATAGTATTCTAGACACTGTACAGAAAAGTCCTATTTACCAAAGGAGGTTATTCCATTTTAGATACTGGGAGACTCATAAACTTTATTATTTTTGCTTGCTTTGTCAAAAGTGAGGCAAGAGTTTTCTCTTTTTATATTGTTTTAGTTGACATATAATTGCTCATATCTATGGGGTACCATGTGATGTTTTGATACATGTACACATTGTATAATGATATTGCATAATGATACAATGGCATGTATAATGATACATCTGGCATATCCATCACCTCATACATTGAAGAATATATTTTTACTCTTTTTGTAGAATGCCATGTTTAGGTTAAAGAAGTAGATACATTTGGGCATGGTGGCCCATGCCTATAATCCCAGGAACTCAGGAAGGTGAAGCTTTGAACACAAATTCAAAGCCAGCCTCAGCAACTTAGCGAGGCCCTAAGAAAATTAGTGAGACCCTGTTGTAAAAAAAAAAAAAAAATTAAATTAAATTAAAAGAGCTGGGAATTTGCCTTAGTAGTTAAGCATCCCTGGGTTCAATCACTGGTTAAAATAAAGAAAAAGATATATGTTCCTTTTTCAAAATTAGTCTTATGGTCAAAAAATGCTTTATGATTACAGACTACCTTTTAGCCAAGTGAAAGTGGAAAGTGGAGAATTGAATGTTTTGCCAAAGGCAATAAACTCTGGGGTGGGGGTAAGGTGGAGGGATGCTCAAATAAGGCCAGTATTCCTCATTCTTGGTCCTTTGGAGTTGTTTCAGTATGGTGTAGCAAGTTGGATTTAGAGGTGGGTAGGAAGGAGCAGGCAATTGGGGTTTCTTAGAAACCTACAAAGACTACTCAGAATTCCTAGCATTTTTCTCTGATTTTAAATTTTAATTATTTTCAGTTTGCTTTTCACAGCAGAATCCTTTTTTAAGAAAAATTTATGAACAATCAATACAGAAAGCAGATCGAAGCAACATTATTGAGTACAAAGTTATTTTGTACATTTTTAAGATGTTTTGCTAATCACTGAAGACATATGTAATGTATCTATGGCTTTCATTATGCTAAAGGTGGGTATTTAACAGCTGCATATATTGGGTTGTTTTTATATTTTATTAAAGTTCAATTTTATAATGATATTCATCAAATATATAATTTTATAATGATATTTATTCATCAAAAACCCCAAAGCCCTTTGAAAAGTATTTGTCTAATTATCGGGTCAAATTCACACTAAAGAGATTTAAAAGTACAAAAGAAAGTACATTCTCATGTTCTGCCTATCAGAAATACCAATGTCTTTCACATAAAAGTTTTCCCCAAGGGCTGGGGATGTGGCTCAAGCAGTAGCACACTTGCCTGGCATGCGCAGGGCGCTGGGTTCGATCCTCAGCACCAGATAGAAAAAATAAAATAAAAATGTTGTGTCCATTGAAAACTAAAAAATTAATATTAAAAAAATTCTCTCTCTCTTTCTCTCTCTCTCTCAAAAAAAAAAAAAGTTTTCCCCAACCTCTTATCAGCAAACATAGAATAAAATTATTCTCATTATAAAAGGATTTTACATTACGTATATATGTGTGGAAATATCACAATGAATCACCTTAATCTGTACAATTAATGTGTTAATAAAATAAATTAAAAATAAAATATATACTTTTGCTAAAAAAAGAGGAATTTGTACATTATAAAACAATCACAAAACATGTAACATTTGTGTGTTCATAAAACAGCAGAATTTACATGCATAATGTATATCAACAAGAAATTAAAGCAAATGTTTTGAACAACCAACAATAAAAAAATTTAAAAAAAAAGAAATTAAAGCAAATGTGAAGTTATAAAGCAAAAGTAACAGGTGGAATTGCCAAAACAAGATAGCTACAGGAATTTCCTAAAAACTGCACAGCCGGTTGCTTTACTTGGATTATTCTTGTTTGTTGGTTTGCGTGGAAATATACTAATCAAGAGACTCCCATGGGGGAAAAAAATCACTTTTGGCCTGTTGCTGAGATGTACTCATGACTGCAGCAAGCTCATGTCCAGAAGGAAAAGGACATCACCCAGAGCTCAGTACTTGTGAGGGACCCAGCATTGCTCACCATTTCCATGTGAAATCTGGCCTCTCAGAAGAAGCCACAGTGTGCAATCCAAAACAGGCTTGGATCACAGGCCTGGTCAACACCTGGGTCTCTGCTCTCATGCCCTGTCTTAGATCTCCAATGTGAAGACAGGTCTGTGCAGTGTTCACAGGAGTCCATGTGATCCTTCCATGGACTTTGGCCTCTTCTGAGACTCGCTCAGATGTCTGTTCTCTTTCACCTGGAGAAATCATGGCCTCTATCAAATGGAAGCCAAATGATTCTTTTCTGCCCACATATTGCTTTTGATGATGAATATTTTTCAAACTACAAGTTCCTGTTAAATACTTTGATGTTATTCATAAATAAAATACAATCTAAAAGCCCAAAACTCTCTACAACTGAATCACATATTTAAAATTAGTGTGACTCAATCTCTCTCTCTCTCTCTCTCTCTCTCTCTCTCTCTCTCACACACACACACACACACACACACACACTTATCTTTGTAAAATAATGCATTTCTTGTGGTGCATTGCTGTTTTTCTAAGTTTCTAAGTATGTCTTCTGCAAGGTAGGTGGTTGTGAGATCTCTTCTACATCTATTGTTAAATTTTCAAAGTCTGAAAAGAAGGAAGTTCCAGAACTACTTTCTTCTGATTTTGCAACTTCTGACCACCTTAGAGAGGAGAACTGGATGAGATCCAAGGCCCAGCTGAGCTGGGTTACAGTGAACCATCAAAGAGCTCCACCGTTGGCATGATCACTCCAGAAGCAGCAATTGACAAGGCAGAGGCTGAAGTCCAGGATACTAATTTTTGGTTGAGGTGCTGGGGAAAATGGGGCTCGCCAAAGGGCACTGTGCTAAAGGAAAGCTTCATGCTTGGTACATGCTACCCTTGCAATCCTGATTGTCACACCTTTATCACCATTGCTACTCCATCACCACACTGCCACTTAGACCTTGACACTTCATGACTTGATATTATCATTATCATTAAAGGTTATAGTATGAATCGTTTTTTTAAGAAGTTGTCCATGCTTGGACTCACTTTTTCCATTCCTTCCAAACCTGCAGGCAATATCCTGTGTTTCCCTTCAACTTACCTTATGAAATACTTCATTTAACAATAATTGCAACCAGAGAGTAATTTTCCTATTTGCTTCCCACCAACTCTGGTGATTTTTATTTTTTTGTTTGTTTCTTGCCATAAAGAAATTTAAAGAAAATTCTATTTCTTTATGAATCTCTTTTCTCTGTAGGCTTGCTAGAATCTTCACCCCAAATGATTACTCCTTTCTACCCTTACATTTTGAAGTAACTCCCAGGTGTACAAATTATCCTATCACATGAAAAGGCACATGGTGAGAGCCACCATTCTAAAAAACTCTATTCTAAGTTGTGCTCCATGAATTATGAAAAGGGGATCCTCAAAAGAAATGGTTTGGGGTTAAATAAATTAGAAAAATACAACATGTTATTTTTCTTCTTCAGTCAGTCACAGGGCACATTAAAGCTTTAAAGATTCTGCAAAGCCAAACCTACTGAATTTCACATAATACAATGTTTCCCAAATTTGTTTGAACAAAGGACCCACAGAACATAATGAGGAAAATGATGACCTAAAACAATTTAATTAGGAGAGTTTGAAAAATTTTCTCATTGAAATTTCTTGAAGAATTGTCCCCTAATCTTTTGTAAACAAATTTCTATGGTATTGTCCCAGCTCCTCTGTGGTCAAGAAAAGCAATGTGGCCCTAGCAATTAAGCACAAACTGAAGAATACACAGCCCTAAATTCTCCTCTAGTTCTGCTACCCACTTGTTCCACCCACCTATCTTTATTTTCCCATCATTTTACAGCTACCCATAGTCATTAGGATTATCTTTCACTATGGTTGCCAGCCATATTGAAAATGTGAAAGCTCTATATGAAGGTAAGCCAAAACAGAGAAGTTTATAGTAAGGATTGCTTAATTATTATTATTGTTATTTTCATTTTTAAGGATAGATTAGAAAGAGAAATAGCCCCAACAGGTAATCTACACATTCAGAAAGCAATCATTTCTGATGTTAATACTATTCCTAAAATGTATTTATAAGGATACATTTAATCCTTAAAGAATTGACTTAAAGGAGTTATTTTTTAGAGCTGTCAAAACATCCAAATTGTTTACATAAGCTAATGGGCTTATGCACACAGAAAGATTATTGCACATCTTAATATATGCAAAATATTTACACTGGTATTTACTCTGGATTAAATTGCAAACGCTATGTTTCCTAAACCATCAAATTTCAACTTTTCATCTTTTGCTGAAACACAAGATCATGTATAGCACTTTTGTACCCCAATCACCCTCCACTCACCCATAAACTTGGTATGCAACAGTTGGTGAAAGAGACTGAGCCAATGAAACTTTAATCACAACTGTGAAGTAAAGTAGTCGAAAGTTTTCATGCTGCCAGGGAAAATTATGCCACTTATAAAAATTGCTCTAAAGTAAACTAAAAGTGGACCCCACTTTTAGATCTGAATACAAATCAGATGAGAAGAGCTACACGGATGCCTATACCACTTCTGCTGCTCTCTGTTGCTGCTTGCGTCTTTGCCCCCACATGCCTTTTTTAAATTGTTTCTTAAAGACACTCAACATCTTAAAGTTTACACTATTTATTTTAAATGCAATGATTTCTTCATTGTCTAAATTGTCCCATAGACTGTCAGTTCCTTGAAGGGCAAAGCTTGGGTCTGTTTTGGTGATGGCTCCATGTCCCATGCCTTTGCACAGTGCCTGGAATGTAGCAGATGCTTAGTAAGTATTTTTAGTTGAAGTAAGAAACAAATTAAGGATTCAAGCATTTTAGAGAAAGAGTTTTCTTTTTCTAAGACTTAGAAAGTTATAAGGGCTGAGTGTAATGGTATAATCCCAACAGCTCAGGAGGCTGTGGAAAGAGGATCATAAGTTCAAAGCCAACCTTAGCCAGTTAGTGAGGCTCTAAGCAACATAGTGAGACCCTGTCTCATAATAAAAAGTAAGTAAAAGGTGCTGGGGATATGGCTTAATGGTAAAACAATCCTGTGTTCAATCCTTAGTACACACACAAAGAAAGAAAGAATGGGAAGGAATGTAAAGGTGGGAGGGAAAAGAAAGAAAGAAGAAGGAAGGAAGGAAGGAAGGAAGGAAGGAAAGGAAAGGAAAGAAAGAAAAAATTATAAGGGCAGAAAAGACAATAAGAAAAAATTTAAGGTGATGAGCACATCACTACTATTATCTTTTAGATAATTAATAAATGTCTTACTTTAAATAAGCTAAAATCTAAAATGTGGTATAAGCAGACAAATTGCTACAAAAAGATCAACCACCATAGCAGAAATACCAGTGAATTACACGAGAAGAGCACCTACTTATCTTGAAACTAATTTTATATGCAGTTTCCTCTGACCTAGAAATCCCCCCCAAAAAATGCTCTGTAAAATTGGAACCTCCTGCTAAAACTAAGATTTGGCAAGTTACTGCATTTCAACTAGGCTAAACCACTATAGTCAAAGAGGAAATTTTAAATAAATATGTGTTTTAATGCGGCAATTAGACAAAAAGAAAAAAACATAAAGGAAGAGAAAGGAATATAATAGGTCAAATCTTCAAAACAGATGTAGAAGTATAAACCAACCATTGTTTCAGCATGCTAGTACCCAGCATTACAGGGGTCATTATGAGACATCCAGACACTTCTGTTCACTGTCCAGTATTTCAGCAGGAAATTCTAGAAAAGAGCACCAAAGACCCAGAAATGCAATAGGCCTACTTTATTTTTTTTGTGTGTGAAATATTGGAAATTTTCAAGAAGAAAAAATATAAACGAGAACAAACTAAGCTCAAAGTTCTAAGGCATTATTGAATAAATTGTTTAGTTTCAAAAAGTTGTTTTGAGGGGCTGGGATTATACTTCAGTGGTGCAGGCCCTGGGTTCTATCCTCAGCACCACATAAAAATAAATAAATAAAATAAAGCTATTGTGTCCATCTACAACTAAAAAAAATTTTTTTAACTAAATTTAAAACATAAAATAAAAAGTTGTTTTGAAGTCAGTTTAGTGATAAAAAATATAATGAGAAAAAATTTAAATGCATGGGATTTTCTAAAATACATACTATATATATATTTATTTATAAATCATATACATGTGTTTCCAATCTCTATTTAAATAGTGTAGTAGTGAAGCATGATTTCTTTGATTGCTTTACATAAAAATAAATATTTCTTTTTTCCTACTCTTCAACTAATTATAAATGTTCTCTCCCAAAGCTCTGTTCTTCATGAACTATTGCTCTAGGAGTTTGAAAATTCATAAACAAATGTTCAACATCAGAAATTACATTGGAAAGTAGGTGATAGGAAATTTGAGAGAGGGAAGGCCATAATAGGAACGTGTTGGTTGGTCCTCCATAGGGACTTAATCAGAAGCTTATTCTTATGTTATTAATTAAAACTAAAAAAAAAGTCATGCAATTGATGTTTTAGCCATTGGGGATAGATTTCTTAATTATATATATGATATGTAAAATTGATTTTAAAATATTAAATTCCAAAAAGCCTAAAATAATGCTTGTTGGGACATCTGGACTGCTACTTGCAGATGCTGCAGGGATGGAGAGACTTTTGCATATTTGTGTCAAGGCAGTGATGAAGAATTGGGAGGAGGGACACTGGTGATACAAATGAAAAGAAAAATAAGGGGATCCCAATGTTATAAGCAGAAACTGAAGCTGTCAGGATATCTGTAACTCCATAGTTCTGAAAGGATGTAATATTAATGAGAAGAACCTACATTATTTGCATATTCACAAGGATATTCACATGGTCAGTATGAGATTTCATTTCTGTATCAATCCCCAATATCTTCATTCATGTCCTTACTATGTGACATCAATTGCCTGAATGTAATGATGAAGTCACCAAAAGAAATTTCCAGTGACAGAAAAACATAGATTTTCAATTTTCCCTCAAGAACCCAAAGGCACATTAAGGTTTTGATAACTCCCAAAGTTACAGGTGCTTTTCATTTTCATCAGTATATTTTTGTATGACTAGTCTGCCACTGGACGTTATAAATTCTTACTTCATTTTTCATGATGCATTAAAATCTCACTTCAATGATTCAGCCTTAGAGCAAAAGGCTTCTTCGCCAGCATGCAAGGGTCGTGCACAGCAAGGTCTCCCTGTGGTGCTGAAGTTCTATTTCTCACTCATTCAGTGTGTTCTTCCCTTTCGGATATTTTTTTTACCCCATGACTTCTCCCTTTTCTCCAAGAATTCTTTCACTTGGGCAACACTGGCTCATTTTTCAGCAAAATATTTTTTTCCTTGCTTGGCAAAAAAGAAAAGAAATAAAGGTCACTTCAGTCATTTGAGTTGCCACCTGTTGAACATTTTCAATTTCCACAATTTCCTCTCAATAAAATGCTGACCAGAATTACAAGAATTCTGAATGTGTTCTCACTGGCTCTTTATGTAATGTTGGAATAACTTACCACTGATGTTCTATTTCTTTTGATAGTTATACATTCCAAGACCTTGCATTTTACTACTGCCAAATCAAATGCAGATGGTTTCAATGTAGAAGCCACAATCTTTCCCGGTCTGTTTCCTGATCAGTATTCTTCATGGGGCTTTCATTTCAAACTGTTGATCCCAGGAGTCTCTGGCCTTGTCTTTAAGACTAATCAATTCTCTACACAAAGGGTGAAATGCTGAGATTATTGTGAAGTCAACCCCTTATACCCATCATAACCACTACTCTTTGTATTTATCAACACTCAAATCACTGTGTATCAAATACCCCTCCCTAATAGATCATGCAGACATCACCAGGTTGGGTGTAACATTACTTCTTGAGCACTTACTCAACTTCCTCTCCCCACCCACCAGTTTTCAACATTCACTGTATTTTTCCCATCTGTAGGTGAAATGTTGATTTGTTTTTCCCATAACTCTTATTCTAAACTAGACCTAGATCACAAACCACATCCTCACAAAAGGATTCTCAGCTACAAAAAAAAAAAAGAAAAGAAAAAGAAAAAAAGAAAAGAAAGAAAGAAAAAGAAAAAAAATCTGTTGCAGAGATAAAATGAGAAAACTGGTCAGAGGAATGAGAACTTCACTATAAATCATGAGCATTTCCATTTGCCCTTAGAGTAGGTTGAATGATGGCCCTCAAAAAGATATGCCCCCATCCCAGAACCTATGAATTTGACCTCATTAGGAAAAGAAACTTGACAGATGTAATGAAGTATTTTAAGAATCTCATCAGAGATTATTCAGATGTCAAGTGTGCTCATAAGCAACAGAAGACACAGCAAGCAGAAGTCCATGTGAAGACAGAGGCAAAGATTAGAATTATGCAGCCACAAGCCAAGGAACATCTGGGCTTACCAGAAGCTGGAAGAAGCATGGAAGGATTCTCTCCTAAAGCCATCAGAGGGAGCATAGCCCTTCTAACATCTTAATTTGTATTTCTTGTCTCCAAAGTCTGAGAGCATAAATTTCTGTTGTTCTAAGCCATCCAGTTGAAGGTAATTTATGACAACAGCCTTGGGAAAGCAATAAACTCATGAAAGCTACATAAAGCTTATTAAGAATGGAAACACCCCTTAAGAAGTCAGGACCTTTGAATGCAAATAATTGGATCACAAAAAAATTAGAGTCATCTAATGGCTCACTCGTCCAATAAATATTGAGGCGCTGCTATTTGCCAGGCCCTATGCTAATTACTGGGGCTCCATGGGTAAGCTAAAAAACGACAATCAGTGTTCCTGCCCAAAGAAAGATGACATGGTTAGTGTTTCAGTCCCAAGAGCAGCCAAATGCAACTTCAATTCTAAAGGAAAATAAATCTTTGAAATCCTTTTAACTTGTTGGAAGTCCTTAATTATGTATAAAATAATTAATAACATGTGGAAGAAGTTTTCTTCCAAACACGCAGTTTCAAAAATGAGGCATTTGGCCAATTATATTTTGGACACTACTGAATTTGAACCTTTAAGAAAATGGTTAGAAGCGCCTGGTGAACTCTTAAATGACAATGGTGATGAAAATTAGTACACCGGAATTGGACTTTTTTTTTCCTTTGTTATCCTGAAGAGTTCAACATACCTCATATATACTAGGGAACCCTTCACTGTAGGCTGGACACATTGGGGAAATTCACAAGGTGGAATGAAGTATGATAATCCCCTCCTTGACCACACAAAATGCATTAATAATGATAACTATCATGTATGGTGTTTATTATTTTCCAGTCACTTTGATAGGAGTTATTATACAAAGGAGCTCCCTTGAGATAGAGAGATACATAGATTTGCATATGCCTGTGTGTGTGTGTGTGTGTGTATTGTAGTTCTCAATGTTCTGCTTTCTTTTAAATCAACTGTTGCCTCATGCCTCTGTCTGGATTTGGAAGTTTTTGTAGCCACTGCTTTGCTTATGGCCCCTCTGTACCTCCTCATAGTCTTCCTATCTCATTGCCATTAAAATAATCATCACCACCTTAGAAATATAACCCCAAATGAGTACAGATTTATAAAAAGTCTGCTCCAGTCTTCATTAGGTCAAGCCAAGAAGTGAAATAGCTCTAGGCTTGAAAGGACTTCTCCTTAAACAATCTGGGAGCAAACTTATCCCCTCAGCCTTGACCTCCAATGTTGCACTCAACCAGCACACACATGCAACACGCTGTCACTCAGAAGTCTTCATGCTCCCTTCTTCTCAACCATTCCTCATCTGTTGAATCCTGCCAGTGCTCCACAGCAGTAATCATGCTACATGCTGCTCATGTGCTGGTAAAACTAACACAGTTTGCAGTGTTTGAAGTCTAAAGATTATCCCATGGTAAAAACTGAATGAAGACTTAGAGAATCTATCTTATAGGACTATTGGTAGTCATGTAGTCATAGGACTATTGGTTTCAGAAACTCTTAAAGGATTTTACACACAGCTTCTCAGACACTCCAAGCGAAGCCAAAGTGAATAGCATAGGCTTCAGACCTGGGAATCCGCACTGTTAAGACTCCCATTTGGTTCAATGTGCCACAAATAACGGAACCCCCCTGCCCTGGAAATCTCCCCAAGAAGTGATCAGTAAGTGCATTTCTACTGGTGAAGCTATGAAGTGTTTACAGGGAGGGCAAGGAAAGGGACACAAGGACTGCAATAGATGATAAGCCATATGAAAACTGCCACATGTACTGAAAACAGCAGTGGTTCAGGACTCCCCGACCTGGCTTCCATGTCCAACTCTACCATTTATTCATTCAAAATGTATTTATCAATTACCTACTTGATAGCAAACATTGAACTAGACTCTAAGAATACAGCAGTAAGCAAATCCCCAACCAAAAGGAGCTTGTATGAGAGAGAATAACAAATAAATATATTATACTACTCAAAAATATATAAGCTCTATGAAGAACAATAGCACTGAAGATAAAGAGTGGTGGGTGGTGGGAGGGATGGTATTTTTGATCAGGTGGGCATCTCTAGGAAGGGAGGGAAATGAGGGAGAAAACCATGTAGGTATGGAAAGGAAAAGCATTCAGGCTGATGGAACAGCCATAAAAAACCTTGAGGAAAGGAATGAGTCTGTAATTCATAAGGAAGAGAAGGAAACCAATGTGGCTGGAGCCGTGCATGGGAGCATATTATAGTGGATCTTACTCATCTCATTCCATAAACTTTATTTTCTCAATATACATTTATAGGTCAAATTCAATTTCCTGTCTTGTGACCCATAGCAGGCTTGGTTGGTGAAGTTCTGATTTAATTTCCTACATACAAGGGTGACTTGAAAAAGGTCGAAGTTTTTCTTAAATTAATCAGCTCGCTGTCTACATAATCATGCTGCTGTGGTTTTACAGCCGTTCCCTGACATCTTGACCTATCAAGTCATCCTATTAAGGAAGGGACAGAAAAGCCGTTGTATCTAACAGGCTAGGACCTCTGGAACTCTGAAGTTCTATTTCCTAGTCAGGGTCACATTAGCGCGACTTTGTTTATGCAATGAGCTAAGAGTCAACAACCCCAATGCCTACCAGGCTCACCATGGCTGGGGGTGGAGGGCAGAGTGGATGAGGAGGATGAGCAAGAAATAAAAGTTTGTTTCAAAACAGAAAAGAGAGCAAGGAAAAAGCAGGCCAGAGAGAGGCCTTCCTGGGATCCAGATTCCTAGTGGGATTCCTGGCACCAGGAATGGAGCCAGAGCTCAGGTGGAGCCAGAGCAGCAGGAGCACCCACGTGCCCACACAGCAGGGCTCGCGCTGCAACTCCTGCAGCACACGTGATTTCTCTTCCTTTGACATTTTTCAAGACTGAGAATCGTTTTTTTTCTGTACACTGAATAAACCCTACCTCCAATCTAACCAGCTTCTATGCACCTTTCTTGCTCAACCCCAGTTGCCTCTTCAAGGTTCCTTCTGCCTCCCACTTCTTTTTAGGGGACCTAGCAGTCTGCCTAATTTCTCGCCACACGGAGTCCCATTGTCCTCAGTCATAACATCTTAAAAACAGTTGATATTTGCAGTTAATTCCATGTTTTTTTCTTACATTGGAACCCTAGCTTTTGGGGAGGGAAGGAAGGAAGGAAGGAAGGAAGGAAGGAAGGAAGGAAGGAAGGAAGGAAGCCTGCCTGCCTGAATATGGTGGCACATGCCTCTAATCCCAGTGGCTTGGGAGGCTGAGACAGGAGCATGGCAAGTTCAAAGCCAGCCTCAGCAATGGCAAGGTGCTAAGTGAGACCCTGTCTCTAAATAAAATACAAAATAGGGCATGTGGCTCAGTGGTTGAGTGCCCCTGAGTTCAATCCCCAGTACCACCACCCACTCCCCCAAAAAAGGAAGTCTCTCAGAGAAAAAATTGGCTGGGGATGGACTTCTTGATTTGAAAATGAAGAAAAGTGGAAAGGGAAAAACAGTCTTAAGAATAGTTCTACGCCAGGTGTAGTGGCTCACACCTGTAATCTAAGTAATTTGGGAGACTGAGGAAGAAGGATTCCAAGTTCAAGGCCAGCCTCAGCAGTTTAGGGAGGCCCTGTTTTAAGATTAAAAAAGGATAGGGTCTGGGGCTGTGGCTCAGTGGTAGAGCACTTGCCTGGCATGTGGCACTGGGTTCTATTCTCAGCACCACATGTAAATAAAATAAAGGTACATTGGCAACTAAAAAAAAGGGGGGCGGGGGAAACGTTGTCTCATCTCCCTACACATGGGAGAGAATCCATCCAGATATTTTAGATACAGTAAGTAAATACATCCCCAGCCACAAATTTCACACTCCTGGAACTCCTGGATCAGATGTAATTTCTCTACCTTTGACATTTTTAATTAGAAATATGCTTATATGAATTTCATCAATTCATAATTTGGTTACAATTTAGAACTAATAACAATAAGCAATTTACTTCTCATCTCTTCACTATAAAAAAATGATTTATCTCAAAATTATGCCACTGTTGGACCCCAGTGAGTTAAACACAGTTGTTTTCATTGGTTTCCACAAAGCTGCAGAGCTATTAGAATGTCCCTCAAGCCAAATTCTGAACATCCAATCTTCTATCTACTCACTGAAATATGAAGTTAGAAACAAAACATTGAAAACAACATTTTAATAACTATAGCCCTGGGTCTTTTTAATATTGATTTGCTTCAGAGTTCAGTCCTTTGCCTCCTCTTTTCTTTTTCTACATTCATTTCTCTGGCAGTTTCATTCATTTCTGTAGCTGAAGCAACCATCTCACTGTTGGTCAATTACAGACCTATTTTCAGCCTTTGATTCATGCAACTAAATGCCTACTGGGCAGCTGCAGATTTCAGTGGAGAAACTAAGCTGGAGAAATGAATGAACTAGCATTCACTGGGCATCTGCAAAGCTCCAAACACCTCAGACTTTGGTCATTACCATTCATACCCCCATACGCCTTGAGCAGCCTCAATCCCTTTTCTCCCACCACTGAAACAAACAAACGAAAAAAAAAAAAAAAAAAAGAGCAACCTAGACTCTTTACTCTCACTGGACCACATGCTCAACCAGTTACAAGACATTTTAGAATTTGCCTCAAGAGCATTTTTTGATATGGTCCTTTTTCTATTTCTTCACTTCCAATGCCATATCTTCAGCTCATTGTTTCTCACATGAGTTTATGTGCTAAACTCTCAGCTCTTTTTCCTACCACAAAGCTTGTCTGAAGACAGGCAGTTATTCTGAAAATGCAAATATAATCATGTCCTTCCTTGCTATAAATCTTTTAATGACTATCAGTTATCCTTTCAAAAGCTGTAAACTCATGAGCTGCCAGTCCCCCTTACCTGCCTTATACAGCAGCAGCACTGACCTGCACACATTGTCCCAATTATGCAGGACTCAGAACAGTAGTTGTATATGGCATTTTTAAGACTTCAGAACCCTCTCCCTGTCTTTCCCTCCCCTTCAACTTTCCAAGAATCTCTTCTCGTGGCCAGCACAGTTCTACAGGAACACTCATCATGTTGCATTCTTATCTGAGATGGCTTTTCTGTCCCTTTAGATTGGGAGTTCCTTGAATCAAAGGCACTCTTTCATCTATTCATCCTTACCATCTAGCATAGTGCCTGCAGCAACGAGTCCTCAGAAAAATGTGTTTGAAGGAACAAACACGCCCAAAGTTCCCTTACCCATCTCTATCTAGCCTGGGATGGAGAGAGCCACAGCATGTTTGAGAGGATGAAGTAAAGCAGTGGCTGCTGTGCAAGTACCAGCCTCCCTAAAGCTCCACCGGACTCTCACCAACACACAGAGAAGGAATGTTCCCCTCATCTCTCATGTAAGCACACTTCTAATTAAAAGACTCAATAGTTGTTTTTACATATTAAAAGGGGAGGTGCCCTTGTGACTAGAACAACCAATGGAGACTTAAAAATATCAAAGACATTGGAGGTGATCACCCAGGAGACAGTGGCAAAGCTGGAAAGAGGTTAAGATGGGTATTTCATTCTCTAGACCACACTGCCTCCCTGTGGGTGGTTTTCTGGGCAAGGACGTGTCTAAGAAAAGCAAGTCCAATTTTACATAGGTGTAAAGTGGTTGTAGCTAGATCTTATGTCATTTTATAGTAAAAGTCTACTCCCAAATACTAGGTTATCAGTGGTGCCAGTGAGGAATGTGTTTTCTGAAAGACTGATGCCCATTTTCATGGATTTAGAATAGAAAAAATTTTTTTTCATTTAAAAATAAGTAGTCCTGGGAATGGTTTTTGCAAATGTTAAAACTAAGAAATGAAATAACCGCAGTCTAATTATTTTGTTTTTTACTACTTTCAATAACTCTAAAGGTTTTTACTGTTTGATTTACTTATGAGAATTATATGAGCCTAAGTTCCCTAAAAATCTAAAAATTGCAAATCCATTTTCTGTTACCTAACACAACATTCTTATCTATTTAATTACAATTATTTTATAT
>NW_026000057.1:37225922-37275922 GCF_001458135.2 Marmota marmota marmota
TATATATATATATATATAAAATTAAAATTAATGATTATTCCCTATCCAGATATCCCTCCTGAATCAGAGATTAAACCTAAAAAAACATTAGATATACTTCTGAAAACTAAAAAAAAATGTAGCCAGTTTGAGAAATGCCTCAGGGACCATTTTTCATTTACCTGGTAGATGTTATTCATGTAATGTTACTTTTCCAAAGAAAACAAAAATTTTCTGTTTCCTGTACAGTATACATTGTTCATGATTTCAGGATTTTTTTCCCTTTAAATTTGCCCCCAAGTTTTTAACAGTACACAGAAAATGGTTTTAGTCTTTTGTTTCTACAAAAGATTCTTTGAGCAATTTCCAGAAATAAAATAATTGCTCATGATCTACCTTGATGCAAATATCTGAAGGCTCCGCTTTTGAATTTCCGGAATCTCAGAAGTATTCAAATTCATTATTTGTCTATTTCCTGGCCAGTTCCCTTTGAAGTGGTTCTGGGATCCCAGCTATTATTTGAAATGTCTGGCTGTCGGTAAATAGTTACTATTTCCTTGATGTCTGTGAGGCTGCTTTCTTTCTTGTGACCTTCACCTACAGTACCTCTTGCTGAAGTCACATATGCATTTCCACGTCTGCATGCTACAACCCATACATAGGGTCCTTGTTAGATGTTTTTGCTGCTTTATCTCAATAGGAAAGGAAACACGTCCACATTATTAACTCTTAGCTGAAACTACATTTCTATTTTCTCCAAGAATCAAGTTGTCTTATTTACTACACATATATGCAAATAAAAGCTTGAGTAACTTTTATTTTTAATGATGGACAATGAAAGTACACATGCCATCCACATGACAAGCACGTGATCTCTGCTGTTCTCTGCTAGCATTATTAGAGTAAATACCTCAGGGATTAATAAAAAAACGATAGAGTGCATAATGTTTTGTTATGAGCAATCAGAGACAGGAATCTGGGATGTAGAGAGAGAGAAAGGTAGCCTGAGGGGAAGATTAGGGGAAACAGAGAGGAGAGCTGAGGGAATCTGCCTGGCTCTCACTCAAAAGGAGAAGCGGACACCTCCATATCATAGGCTCAGGCCAAAGGGGAAAAACAGATTGCTGGCATGAGAAGCGTAGAACAGGAAAGAAAACAAGAATGTTTTCCATTTTCTCTTCCTAATTCAACTAAGCTTAAAAAGGACAGAAGAGAGAATTCTCTTCTGAGATGGAAAACCTGGACTTAATCTGGGATTTACCACTAATATACTGTGTGATTTGGTCAAGCCAACATCCTTGGGACGGAGTCGCCTTTTACTTAAAATGAAGGCAGTGCATTAGATAATTCCAAGGATGGTTTGGTTCCAAAAATTCAAAAGAAAAAAAAATCAGAGGAAACACATGCAAGGACAGGTGGAGAAGGCCAGGAGGCCAATCAGGGTTAATGCACTTGGATTGGTCAAATTATGAGTCACTATTCTCACTTTTTTTATTTTAATCAAATACTGCTATGGGCTGGATGTTTGTACCCTCCAAAACTCGGGTTGAAATTCAATTGTCACTGCAACAGTTTTAACAGTTTTTTTCACCTCTGAGAGGTGACTTCAGGGGCATGTGACATGATAAAAAGGTGAGTCTGGTTGCCTTTACCCTCTCTTGCCCTTCCTTCACACATAGGCATAGGTGTTTCTTCACTCTAGAGGCCACAGCCTAAAGACCCTTGCCAGCTGCCAGCATCTTGATCTTGTACTTCCCAGCCTTTAGGACTATGAAGAATTAGCTTCTGTTCTTTATAAACACTCACTCAGTCTGTGAGATTCTTTTACAGCAGCACAAAATGGCTAAGACAGATATCGAATGTGGTCTTCACTTTCTGAGAGAAATCTATGCACAGAGAGGATGCTCTGCTTGTCTTTGTTAGGATTGAAGGAGGGAGATATACAGGAATGGGAAACAGACCAAAGAACTAATAGTTCATAGCAAAGAGTAGAAAAAAAGAAAGAGAGGTAAGGAGAGAGGTCACCAGATGGACCAGGTGGAGGGATAGCAATCCAGGAGGAGGAGAAAAATATCAGGATTGGAGGAATATAGACATGGATTATCATGGTGTGTGCAGGTAGTGATAAGCAGTTCAATACTGGCAAATCTGACCAGGAGGAGCTAAAAAGAAGTATGTTCTGTGCTAAGGAATACTGAATTTTTCTTTTTCCTATGGCGATAGGACTTAATGGAGTATTTTAAGAGGTCATCAAAGTAGCTTCAGACAGACCCCCAGAACAAATCCTAGCTGTGCCATTTGTCATTAGATACCTCACCATTCCATGCCTTTGTTTTCTCTTCCGTAGGGTGGGAATACTAAAACTCAGAAGATGGTTGTGAAAATTTATGTGCACATAAAGTGCTTAGAATAGAGCCTGGCATAAGGAAAACTCTCAGTAAATGACAGCTGTGATGACATTGTGATGACCACAATCAGACTTTCAATTTAGCTGGATAATTCTACAAGATATTTCTTAAGTCCTGTGCATAATTAATGTGGATTGGAGTGTGAGGCAGATATTACATGAAGTGTGAGAATTTCCTATAAATGTTTTTCTCCCCCTGAATGAATAAAACAAAGTTCCAGTGACCTGTTGAGGACTAAAAGTAAATACGTTTGGAGTGAAATATACAATGGATTAGAGATTATTTGTAATGATCAAGACCTAGCCAGAGAAATATTTTAAATGATCCATCACGAAAGTTATCTCCCTAAATCGAGGAAAATCATCATCCCCTAATTCTTCCACAGGGGTCCTAGGGTAAATAAGCCAGACTAAATGAAGACACTCTTCTAATACCCAGCTGCAAGAGAGAAGTCCAAGTAAAAATCCAGCCTTGGGCTGCTAGGCTGAGCTAATGATGGAGAGTCATCAATGAGAACCAGGTCCCAAACAGAATAGGAATCCTGTGAAGGGTTAGGTTAGTACTGCCAATCTGCTAGAATGACAGTCCACCATCCAACCCCAGGCCTCTTGCTTTCCCTGGCCAGGAAATAAGGGAACCTGCGCAGTGAAGCCATAGACCAGAGGGAGACTTTAAGCCCATTCCTGCTGCGAACAATTCTGTAGGAAAGAATGCATATATCCCAAAAGACTCTTAGCCCAAAATCATAGCTGGCCAAATGGGAAATCATCCCCACTAAATGATGATTAATATAAATGTGATGTCTTCCCATTTGTGGTCTGCTGAATCCAACAAATAGGTCTCTTTTCCATCTTTAAATGTCTGGAGTAGAGAGGTAAACTCGGTTAAATTGTGTAGGAAGGCTAGGGAGAACTGAGATCAGCTCTCAAATATTTAAGTTCCCCAACCAACTCTAGTGGTGCTAAAGATCACAGATCTGACAGAACTCTGCTGAATGCACGAAGATCAGTGAGTCACCATATCCCAGGTCAGAGATAATGAGGATCTGAAAGGTGGAAATGGAAAGGGGAGATGACTTAAAAGTTAACTTGGAGATAAAAGGAGTAAGTGACTGGAGAGGGACAGTGACCCTGAAGTCAGATGAACAGACTTCGAATCCCAACTCTGTCACACACACCAGCTGTATGAGCTCAGACAGTTCTTTGATTTGTCTTTTTTTTTTTTTAATTTTTTATTGTGGGTTGTTCAAAACATTACAAATTTCTTGACATATCATATTCCACACTTTGATTCAAGTGGGTTATGAACTCCCACCTTCACCCCATACACAGATTGCAGAATCACATTCTTTGATTTGTCTTTGACTTGCTTTTCTCATCTATAAAATAGGCATAATAAAAAGCAAGACTGGAACTAGGCAAAACAAGTGAAGTATGCACTTCCATAACCAAGAATGAATGTTTTCTTAGATTTTGCTCACCAGGTGCTTTACTCCGCTCCCCCTACTCCCTGCATTGATAAAGAACACCTAATTTATAGTATAAACATAGAGATTAAATAAGTTAATACAGGCAACTTGTTTAAGAACACTGTATATGTTTAAGAGCACAAGATTGGGGTCCTAATTAGATTAATATATATTCCATGCTTGTATAATTATATCAAAATAGATTCGACTGCCACATAAAACTGAAAAGAACCCATAAATAATAATAATAAAAGTAAAATAAAGATACTTGTGAAAAAATAAGAAGAGAGAGCATATACTGAGGGCTAGAAAATTCATCAGAATTATTAATCAGATTTTAGTGGTTAAGGAGTTGAAATGACTCTTTGGTCAATTCCCATATTTGTCTTGGGTGATGGTATAAATGTTGTTGTCACACATGAAGGTAGAAATATAAAAGAAAGGACAGGTTGGGGCAAGGGCATGAAACTAACATTGAATTCGAGGTACATATGGGACATTTGGGCACAAACCTCCAATGGTAGTTACATACATTCCTTGCTGTTATCCAGAAGTGAAGATTAGAAAGAATACTATCAAAGACAGTGAAAGATGTTTTGGTGGTAGCAACAAAAACTAAAGTGGATTGAGCCACCAAAAAATATAAGTGATTAGTTATTATTTCTGGGAAAGGGGCCTCTTACAACTTCTCACCAAGATCTTCATGAAGACAGAGACAAAACCTCTCAGTACCTTCAAAGTAGGACCAATTATGAATCTTCTTCAAAAATCTAAGATCTATTTTGTGTGTGCAGGCTGAACACAAAATGGACTGCCAATGCTAACCCCCCCTTATCTGCTTGCCCAAAATTCACTATCATCTTTTAACCCAGTAAACCAATCAGAAAATTAGAAAGCCACCTCTTGAATTCTGAGACCCAAACTACAGGACCATCTCCATCAATTCCTTATTCTTCCACACTCTAATGAAGAAAGCAACCTCCAGGAATCCACAAGTGTATGTGGGTGCAGGTGTGTGTCCGTGAGGAGAGAATAGAATGAGTGATGTATTTTCTGAGAGTCAAAAAAGTTTTAATTGTGGTATATGCTAGAAATCACATTTCCTCCATGATACATTCAGCTTACTTGCTTGAGCTTATCAGGAAATTGAAGTGTTTTTCAGCAAAATGAACTGGAGTCAGCCAAAGCCTTGAAAGTCCTCAGACACATGTTAGCCAAATGCATAAACGTGCTTTCAGCACATTGGAGAAGATTCTTCTAGAACCAATGACCAGAGAATATGGCCAAGAACAACCCAAGCAACTTACCTATGAAACAGTAAACATAGATAGATTTGTCTTTCTAGTAAACTGAAATCCAAAAAATATATAAAGACTTACAAGGAAAAATAAACAATAGGAAATGAATTTTAATGAAGACTCAGAATCATCTTGCAGAAGATGAGAAATAGTTTGGTATTCTTCCCAGAATATCAATAGATGTTGTTTCTATCAAAAGGGAAAAGAAAGTAAATAAAGAGGTGAGACTAAAAGGCAATAAATAAAAAAGTGTATGTGAAATAAGGAAGGTTTAAAAGAAACTAAAATTCAATCATATAACTATATCTTTACAAAAGGCAGCAATATATGATAAAATTATGAAAAATTAAATCCATATCGTTAGGGACAAATTTGGAATGTTCTACCAGAGTTTAGACTTTAAAATAAAGAGATAAAGAGACAATGATGGAAGAGAAAATGACTTACACAGGAAAAAGAAAATGAAGATTTAAAGTAAGAATTTTAGCACCCTGAAGAAAACAGCATCATAGTTGGATACAATGCAATAGTTAAAGACTTAATTGAAGAAAACTTTGACTTGAAAATAATTCTTATATTAAAGGGGTTTTAAGTAGATTTGGGTTAAAAAAATCAACAAAGGCTTATAGATAAAGTCATTTGGCCAAATAATTGAATGGAAATAGAAAAAAAAGTCTACAAGTATAAGGTGGATATTTTTTCAAAGAATAAAACTCAGGATATCATACACTTATCAAATAAATGCCAAAAAATTAAAATTAAAATTTCATAACAAGCCAGTATTGGTGGCACACATCTGTAATACCAGTGGCTTGGGAGGCTGAGGCAGGAGGATCGAGAGTTTAAAGCCAGCCTCAGCAAAAGAGAGGCGCTAAGCAACTCAGTGAGACCCTGTCTATAAATAAAATTCAAAATAGGCCTGGGGATGTGGCTCAGGGGTCAAGTGCCCCTGAGTTCAATGCCCGGTACCCCCTCCAAAAAAATTTTTTTTTCACCCCAAGACTATTCTCACCCAGTTTGTGAAGGTAACAAAATATATTCAAGTATTCAGGATCTGAGAAATCACACTACTATTTTCATTAGATTCCTTTTTCCCTCTCCCTCTCTCTTTAACTTCCACATGAGAGAAAACATTTCACTCTTAACTTTCTGAATCTGACTTATTTCACTTAACCTGATGTTCTCTAGTTCCATTTACTAGCAAATGACACAATTGCATTCTTCTTCCTGGCTGAGTAGAACTCCATTTTGCATATACACTACATTGTCTTTATCCATTTGTCTGTTGACAGGCACCTACGATGTTGAGAATTGATATGTATAAACATTGGTATGTATCATTGTAGTATGTGGATTTTAGTTCTTTTGGATAAATAACAAGTAGAGGAAGGGGAATCAAGAGGGAGGAAGGAGAGGAGGACACAGGGAAACAAAATCTACCAAATTATGTTCATGTACAAATATACCACATGGAATCTTGCTTATATAGTTCTAATATGCTAATTAAAATAATAATAATAGAGGAGAGCTCAGGAGAGAAGGACAAGTGGGTCAGGGAGCAAAAAGGGGAAAGGAAAAGTACTGGGAATGAGATTGATCAAATTATGTCCATAAATGAATATGTATAATGAATCCCACTATCGTGTATAATTATAGTGCACTAATTTTAAAAAGAAAGCACAATGCTGAAACTCTTTCTCAAAAACAAATATTATTTGGAGAGTTTGTATACAGATTAATCAAAATGAAAGACTGTGGCTATGTTCCTCTTCTTAGCAATTTGGTTGGTTGGTGCATGGTCCAGTGAACTGGGCAGCCTGGGGAGAGAAGCTCTCCTCTGTTTCCCTTCAGCTTCTGTTTCCTTTCCTTCCCCAGAATCAGGAAATTTTTCTCATGCCCACTCTTCATCCCACGGTTTACACAGAATTTCCTGCCATCTCACAAAACACGAACTGGTCCTATTCTGTTACCACCTTGTTAATAATGAAGAAAATATTTAAATGATTAAGCCTTGCACTGAGAGAATATATAAACTCTCTTTAATTCCCTTTCAAAAAAGAGCTGCACGGTGCCACATAATGATTACTTCCACTGCCCAGGAACTTGAATAATGATTTTCTGTAACACTAAAGCCTGAACAAGGACTGGGGTTGTGGCTCGGTGGTAGAGCACTTGCCTAGCACGTGTGAGGCACTGGATTCGATCTTCAGCACCACATTAAAAAATAAATAGATGAAATTGAATTTAAAATAAAAACTGTATTGACCAGACAAAATTGTTGGGATTTTTTTTTCCATGGCAAAAGACGAATAAAACTTTTATTTGCCACTGTAAATATTAACTGTTTCCAAGCACCTCTCATGCCATCTCAACAGTAAGGAGATGTAAAAATTAAGTAAGAGTGGCTATCTCTGGGGGATAAAATTCATTTCTATATCTTTCAAATTTTCTGCACTGTTCAAAGTTATAAAAATTTAAATAACAGCCAGGTGTGGTGGCACACACCTGTAATCCCAGCAGCTCTGGAGGCTGAGGCAGGAGGATTGCAAGTGGAAAGCCAGCCTCAGCAAAAGCGAGGCACTAAGCAACTGAATGAGACCCTTTCTCTAAATAAAATACAAAATAGGGCTGGGGATGTGTCTCAGTGGCCAAGTGCCCCTGAATTCAATTCCCAGAATCTCCTCCACAAAAAAAAAAAAAAAAAAAAAAAAAAAAANATACTGCAGCTACCATCATTTATTTGCCTCTTAAAAATAATCCCCAGTTTACCATCCCAGCACTAAACAGATCTAATCCATGCACAGAAGGACAAACACCATACGATCTCATTCACGTGGAATCTAAATGCGTTGATCTCATAGAAATCATGAATAGAATAGTGGTTAACAATGGCCGAGGAGGATTGGGGGAGGAGTCATAGGGAAAGGTTGGCCAATAGGTACTAGGTTACAGTCAAGAGAAATAAGTTCTGGCCTCCCATTACATAGTAGGGTAACTGTAGATAATGATAATGTGCTGCATATAGAAATTAAAAAAAAAAAAAAAGCCAGAGAAAGGATTTTGAATGTTCTCACCACAAATAAATGATAAATGTTGGAAGTGATGGATATGTTAATAGTCCTTATTTGATCATTACACAGTGTATCATGTATGAAAACATCACATTATACCCATAAACATGTATAATTATATATCAATAATGAAATAAATCATAAAACAAAACAAAAAATAAATTTAAAAAATAATCCCCAGTTTCTTTTGGAAATCCATGTGGTTCCAATGAATCTTACTCATTTTTCTACAGGGGTGCCTCCCATCCCTAGACTAAACCAATATAGGCATTCCATTCCCATGACACAGTACATGGTTCGTGGGTGGATATGGAGACTATACTGGTCCAAACCCTGAAATAATCAAGATACTTTTTGCTGGGAATTCTGGGATGCAGATGCCAGCGCCACCACTCCCCACCACCCTGAAAAACATGATTCACATGATTCCACGTGAATTGAGGCCCCTGGAGTTGTGGGACACAGTGACCCTGACAGAGGTTCTCTCCTGCTTGGCAAAGATGTACTGTGAAGATATAAGGCCTTGAAGCTGAAGCCATCTTGGACCACAAAGACAGTATGAGGACAAAGACCGTATGTGAAAACAGTTGAGTGACATGAGAACAAACTGAATTAGTCACAGAGAAGCAGCAAGATCCTAGACCAATTTCACCTGCAGCCTGTCCTACCTCTGGACTTTTTCAGTAACATGAGCCAATAAATCCCTTTTGTTTATCAACCCAGTTAGACTTGAGTTTTCTATTATGTACAACAGAAATCATTCTGACGATACAACATCCTGCTTCCTTGTTTGTCTTTGCTACAAACATTCTGTACAAAGTCTTGAGTTTCAGTTTTTTAGACTTTTTTAAAAAAAATCTTCCCCTAGACAAGCAGGCAAAGTCACTTCCATTCTCCAGAAGATGAAAGGTGGAATTTAATAGGAATTTTGCCCATGCCTGGGCCAGGAAGGAAGACAAGGCAGAGTTTGGAGGGCCTGCTGATGTAGTCAGGCAGAGAAGCACACTGACATTCTTTTGAGGCTTCTTTCCCTGAGTACAGGGTGTTCTTGGAGACTGTCAGTTGTGAGGACCCTTAGGCTCTTGTTTCGACCAGAGTAAGCTCATGTACATGTGTCACTTAACATATTTCTTAGCTTAGGGTTCACAAACTTCCCATTTTTCCTGCACGTGTATTATTTCTGTGTGTTATTTTGCCCATTCTAAGAAAGTGGAAAATCCTCTAGGTTAATCCTGAAAATAAGCTTTAAATTCAGGTTCCTTTCCATTACACACCATACGCAGATGAATGTCCTTTCCGCAGAACAAAACTTACTGAATAGGTCTTAATTTGAAGAATTAAGAAAGGAAAATACATGTTAAACCAAAAAGAATTTAACAAAAAAGGCAAGTCTCATCCCAAACAAATAAGACTCTTTCTGCCACATTCTGGAGGACATTAGCTTAAATCCCCTCTGCTCCACTTGTGCCTTTAATCATACTTGGTCCAATGTGAGGTTCTCTCCTCATGTGAAAGTTGTTAAGTACATACAAGGTAAAACCAGCCCATATTTTTTTTGATCCTAATACTTCCCAATAGTCTAATTTGCAGACACACAAGGCCATATTCAACTGAACTACAGCATAATGATTCTCTACCCTTGAGAAGAAAAAACTTACTTCAAAGAAGTACTACTCAGAGAAAACTTTTGTTTGATTTCTAGCTAAATAATCACACACACACACACACACACACACACACACACACACACACACTCACCCAACTATACATTGAACATCCAGGAAATTTTAATCTGGACCCAGGAAAATAACAATTTAAAGACATAGGGAACCAAGGAAAAAATAGGGAAAATAATATAGCAGACATGCATCAAAATCCAGAGGAAATTCCACTACTAAATCTGTTCTGTCATTATGAGCTGAACAGATTTTATTCTATGGCCTTTGGAAATGCAGTTACCAGCTGGACTGCTAAATGTCTACTGCCTAAAAGGTGGATCTCAGGAGAATGACCTAGACATATAAAAACACACAGGGAAGAATTTTTAAATTGCCATTCTTGAAAAGACAAAAATAACTAATTTACTTATCCTTACTTCAATATCACTAAGTTATAAATAATCCTTGGAGTATTAGAATTCTGCTTTTTATCAGGCTACTCACACTCTTTTAATCATATATTTGCTATTTATGGATGTCCATTGTGCAAAAGTATTCTCTCCTATAGAAACCTTGGGTACTATGTAAGTAAGGTCTATTTCATTCTGGATGTATTGCCAGGTTTGTGAATGGATTACTCTGATTCTATAGTGTAAATTGATTCAGTATTAGTAAAAATATATAATAAAATATACCTGCATTCATTTGATTTACAAATATGTGTCTGGGTTAAGACCAAACTATTTAAAAGTTTGTTTTAAAATGTCATCTATTCCATATTTGTGATAACCTAGGGACTCATTAACTTTTACAATACCAAGAGTCAAGAAGAAAACATGAACAAATTATTTGTACCTTGGAAAAATGAACTGATGAGAACTAAGTGTCCAAAGAAGTAGAGTCTTTGTTGAAGATAAATATTTAAAATATTTAAAATTAGATGGTGGCAATAACCTTTTAAAATTTTCCAGAACATTAATCACATGTAATATAAGATCTTATGTGACTCAAACATGAAATTCTACTAGTTTGTACCAAAGATGTTTTCTATCCCTTGACACCCAGGAAAACATATTTGAAAATGTTTAATAGCTAGTAGTCTCCAAAATACAAAATAACTTGCATATGGGAAGAAACTAAATTTATTGCATCCATATGGTGTTGCTGGGACTCTCCATACTCATGCACTGGCAGTTCAATCATCTAACATTAGCCTAATTAGACTAATTATGTTTTCTTGTGTCCTTCCTAATTGATGATTCTAAAATCTACATCAGCTTATTTTAACCGAAAGTGACAAACCTTACTGATTCTTTGAGGAAGAACCTAGAGTCACCCTTAGAGAGATCAAAGGTAAGGTGAAAACCACCAACAACAAAGTATCCTGGTATTCGATTTAATTGGGTTTTCTTGGTGTAGAATAGTCTAGGGATTGCAGTTACACAGAAAAAAAATCAGTATCAAATCATGTCTTGTCCCCATGGTTTGGGAAACTAAATTGTACAGATTTTGTGTCTTCAAGTTAGAAAAGCAATAAAAAATAGCAGACTTTATAAACACAGATCTGAGATAGATCTGGTCCAAGTTACTTAAACCTTTAGTAGTCTCCAAAATACAAAATAACTCGTATTGCACTTACTTCTGTTTACATAAAATAAAATCCTAACCCTAAAATAAGCCAAAAGGATTTGTTCTTAATTTTCAAAATCAGCAGTTAGGGAAGAAAGTTTAGAAAAATGTATGTTTGCTAATACTTGTTGCAGTATTATTATTATTTTTTACAAGATTGGCTACCTCACAAATGTCAATCAATAGTGTTGGCTGGATAAACTCTAGTATAATAATTAATATAAAAAATTTTTTTAAATGCTGGGAAGTTCTCCACATATTAGTGTGAAAAACTCCAGGTATGTTGTTTAGCTAAAAAGAAATTAAATAATAATGAATTCATGAAATATAGATTACATATGACATAATTTATACTATACATATACACCTTCATATATTATATGTACCAAACACATATATAAACACATATTTGTTAAGCAGCTATGGGTGTGCTTGTCATATGCCTTTTGTTATTCACAGGGACAACATGATTTTCTCATCTTTAATTTATACAGTGGATCATATCAATGATTTTTTTTAAATCACAAATATGACATTATTGGAATAAATTATACATTGTTGAGGTTTGTTATTTTATTGTGAAGATATGTATAACTGCCAATATAATGGGGTTATGCTCGGGTGATAATAAATATCTTATTATCTTTAAATCTACACATTTTTACTCCCCAACTCTTCCATAGTCCCACCACCCAACTCCAAGTAGCTGGAAGAGCTTGTAGTCATAGAGAGAAACAAGGCTTGGAGAGGGCTGGCTAAGCAACAGTTGTCACTCTGCACTGTCCCCACCTAGATGTGAGCCCCACATACCCTCTCCAGATCTGCCGTGGTTCTGCTACTCCTCTACCGTGGATAATAAATAGAACTGTGGCAAGACCAAGCACAATGCAGGTGCTCCCCAGGTATTCAATCATCTAATATTAGCCTAATTAGACAATCAGTGAATGTTTATTTCATTCTATTGGGAATCTTAGAAAGTCAGAGGTACATGAAGAGGTACAAAGCTCTGCTGCTCACAGTTCTAATTCTCTGGCCCCAGGATCCCCTTATTAGTCGTCTGGGGGAAGGCTCTCACCATCTATGAGGCTCACCTTTCCTCCACCTCCTCCAAGACTCCTAGCCTATCTCCTCATCTGCTCCAGCTTTACAGGCCACACCTGGAGAGGAAGTGTCACAGAGGCAGCTCTGGCTTCCCTCTTCGCCACAAACTTCCCCTGAGGCACAGTAGCCCAAACTGACCTTCTGCTCTATGGTGAAGAAAGAAAATGAAAGTAAAAAACATTTAAAAGTTTAAAAACGAACCCAAATATTTGAAAATGTCTCCTGTCAGAATATTTTAATATATTGTTATATATTCATAAAGGAGATTTATCTATAATTTCTTTTTTTATAGTACCTGGGAATGAACTCAGGGGCACTCAACCACTGAGCCACATCCCCAGCTGTATTTTATTTAGAGACAGGGTCTCACTGAGTTGCTTAGCACCTCGCTTTTGCTGAAGCGGGCTTTGAACTCACAATCCTCTTGCCTCAGCCTCCCAAGTCTCTGAGATTACCTATAATTTCCTTTTGTGTACCATCTTTGTATAGTTTGGGTAACATTGTTATAATGGCTTTTTAAAAAATGATTTGAAAGGGGCCTGAGTTGTAGCTCAGTGATAAAGCACTTGCCTCGCAACTGTGAGGCACTGGGTTTGATCCTAGCACCACATAAAAACAAATAAAGGCATTAAGTCCATATACAACTAAAAAAATCTTTTTAAAAAAAATGATTTGTAAGCATTTCTACCCTCTGGACTCAGTAACTGAAGTAGAACTAGAATTACAGGTACCTTGAAAGCATGATAAAATGTACTTGTGAAACCATTTGAACTTAGCAGAAATTGTTTCATGAATATTTCTCAATTATTCAGTAGTCTATGTAACTGTTCCATGTATTTCCAAATAATACTGGTGTTCTGGTTTGGATATGAGGTGTCTTCCAAAATCTCCTGTGTCAGGAAAGTTCAGGGGCTAAATTATTGGATTGTGAGTGCAGTAAACTAATCAGTCCATCCTACTTAGAATGAACTGGGTAGTAACTATAGCCAGGTGGGGCATGGCTGGAGTAGGTGGGTCACTAGGGTGCATGCCTTGGAAGGCCATCTTGCATTATGGCCCCTCCACCCACCGTTTGCTTCCAGGCTGCCATATCATGAGCAGCTTCCCTGTACCACACTCTTCCACCATGGTGTACTACAATGGAGTTGGTCTACCATGAACTAAAGCTCTAAAGTCATAAGCCAAAATAAACTTTCCTTCCCTAGAGTTGTTCTTGTCGGGTCAACACAGAGTTGACTAAAAATTGATCATTTTTATTTTTCCAGAAACTTATTTCTTTGTTGCAGACATTTAAATATCTCTGAAAAAGTTTAAATAAGTTATCTTTAAATTATTTCAGTTTCCTTTTTATCTGTAGTCATTCCTTCCCTTAATTTCTAATTTTGTGGTTTGTGGAAAAGACCAATTTTTTTTAAAAAAAATGTTTTTTAGTTATCAATGGACCTTTATTTTATTTATTTATATGTGGTGCTGAGAATAGAGAACCCAGTTAGATCTTAGAGAATGGTGAAGAGAACCAAATTCTGGCCTTGCTCATATGCCTTTTAAGGTGACAAATGATACAATATTGGCATTATTTTCATGTTGATTTCAATTCAAGTTTTTCAAAGTCCAGATTAGGAAAGATTTGCCATTATGTTGTTAATGGTTCATTGTTTAATTATATAAAATGCTTTCTAGTGGCCAGATGAGGAAAGCTCCCAAGTTTTTTGTTCTTTATTTTTGTTTTGTAATTGTTGGTTTGGCTTTTATTTCCCTTTTTCACTTATCAATTTAATTCTCCTAAAGAGAATTTTGCACAAACATTTCTAAGTTATCTTACCAATTTGTACATTTCTCTACTATAGTAGATTTGCATTCAGTTACTTCTAGCCATAACACAACCAACGAAAATGTAAAATTTTGTTTATTTTCTTTCTAAAGATACCTATTCATAAACAGCAAACTCAGGGTTAAAGGAAGGGGCCTTGAAGAGAATGAATTCTGAGCAAGTATGCACTGAATTGAACATGGGGAATTTTTTTTGCCAGTTTATATAAATTATAGACTTAGCCCCAAGCACTTTAATCCTTAATCTAGACCAGTGGTTCTAAACCTTGGCTAAATAGTAGAATCACCTGGGGAACTTTAAAACTCTTACTCTGTGGGTCATGACTTGGACCAATTAAGCTTGAATCTCTGGGGTTGAGACCCCAGCGTCAGTGAATTGGTTTTTTTTTTTGTTTTGTTTTTTTAAAGTTCCCCAATGAGCAGTCAAAGTAAAGAACAATACTATAGTTTATCTGATATGGAAGCTATCAAAAATGGGAACGTTTATTCAACTGAAGTTCATTCATCAATTTAATATATCAAACAGAATAACAATCTTCCACCAAGGGCTTTCTCTGAGTTAGATGCCACTCAGAAATTCCAGAACATTTAGTATGGAAATCTCTCCGTTTCACAGGCTATAATTTAGTGGAAGATAGAACTGATCATGGTAAAGTTATAGAAGTCATCAAGGACTTCCAGTCTTTCCTGTTTCCTGCCCATCTCCAAATCAATTCATGCACTACCTTCCAACCTCACTAGCTAACATGATTCTCCATAAGGGATAAGGACAAAGAACTCTGAATCTTTTTCTGTTTGCACTCGGCATCTCATTCATACAAAAGTGTCACCTAAATGTGCATCTTGGGCTGTTATTTTAGTTGGGTAACTACAGGTTCTCTCAACATATACACATGGAGGATCTGGATAGGCATGAGAATACATATGGGATGGCAAGGTAGGATGCATTCTGTGCCTCCACCCAGGGCTCAGGTCAAGCCTGGCCCAGTGGGGATCTATAGGAGAGAGGGCCTAAGTGATGCTCTGAGCTGAGAACTCACGAGGCTGGTTGCAGTTAGCTGCTTTCCAAAAGTCCTACAACAACTGGAGGAAAGAAACATGGAAGACTGTAAACTTCTCTTTTTTAATCTATCCAAGAACACTCCTCTTGTGACAATCAGATCACACCAAGGCAAGCTGGGGACAAAGTCTAAGAGCTACAGGAAAAGGCATACAGAAGTTTGGTGAATTAGGGGGCATCTAGACTGAGCATTTACCCAGGACCAAGGTCTTTTCATGTGAGCCAATTTCAATCATCCTGGCAGCCCTGAGTGACAAGTACCATCGTTTCAGTTTTAAAGATAAGGAGGTTGACCCTTTCTTAGCTCAACTGTCTTACTATAACAGAATATCAGTGACTGGGTAACTTATAAAGAACAGAAATTTATTTCTTATAGTTCTGGAGGCTGGGAAGTTCAAGATCAAGTTGCCAACAGATTTGGCTATCTGATAAGGGCTGCTGTGTGCTTTACAACATGGTGCCTTGATGCTGCTATTTTGGAATGGAGGAATACTGTGTCCTCACGTGGCAGAAGGTAGAGGGAGCTAGCCAAACACTGTATAAAGCTTCTCTTATATGGCCCTTAATCCCATTCAGGAGGAAGCTGCCTGCATAGTCTAATCACCTCTTCTAGGCCCCGCCTCTTAATACTATCACATTAGTAATACCTGGACTTTGGAGGTAACACATTTAAACCATAACAGACTCTTACAAAGGTCAAGTGACTCACCCAAGGCCACACAGTTTGTCTGTCCTTATTCAACTTTGTATACATTCTAAAAATTTAGAAACAGCATTTACAATAAGCTTTAAAACCCCATTGTAAGTATGCAAGTCATGTCCAAACTGATCTTTACAAAAGTAATATATAACAGCGAAGATCCACCTGACTCCTCTCATTCACTTCAACTTTAAAACAGTGTGAGGATCACACTATATGAAAGAGGAAAATGCAGTGCACTCATTTCTGTTTTATAATAATAAATGTTAAAGAAAAGAAATAGGGATTTGGAGATTCATCATGCTACCAACAGTGGGAAAAGACTGGTTATTGGTTACTGAGTTTATGATCATAACCAAAATAAAACTTGATCTTTTTTGCTCTGTTGCATTCAATTGCTCTCTGTTCTCCTAAACTTATTGAAGGGATTTTGCTTTTAAAGCAATGGTAATTCTTTTCAGATTTGCATGTTATATTCTAAATTTTAAACTATGAAGTTCAGAAATGCAGACTATGGCCTGAGATATCCTAGGTGAATGGAGTCCCAAAAAGTCATAATGTGATTTAATTTGAACAGTCATATATCAAGTGAGCATCAGATTTTTATCCTTACACTTTGTAAATGTGTTTACCAGGCATATGCTATAAAGTATACATGACTATATACCTATGAAGAGAAGAAAGATACAGAAAAGTGTGATTTGTCCAAAATCATTTAGGAAAAAATATGTGCAAACATGATATTTTTGACAAGGCTGTTTTGACACAGCTGTGCACTGATACAGCTGTTTCTTGCTGGGGATTTTTAAACATGGCCCCCAAAACAAACTGTTAAACTTCAGCTGTTTCTATTAACAAGTAATGTGTGAAACAGACATAGTTTTCCCATTCTCAAATCTCTCCACAGCCTTGAACCTCACCCCACTGCAGCTCCTGAGCCCCTGGAGTTGCAAAGCCAGGATTAAGTGGGGTCTGGAATGAGGTGGGGTCAGAGATGGGTTGAGGATGAGGGATGGGGTGAGGTGAGGCATCATCTGGCAGACAAACTATATGTGACCAGAAGTTATATGTTTACCACACTTACTCATCTTGTAGAGGACCATTCATCATTCTTAGCAAAGTGACTGCTCATTCTCTGAAAATTCACTTATATCCAAAATGGTCTGCTAAATTTACAATGACATTTTCCTTTACATTCATGAATAAAAAGAATTGTCTGCATAAACATGCTACTTGGTCTGTTTTTCATTTTAACATCTAGAGAACAAGATAATGGATGGCTACCTCTGAGTTTAGAGATTTCTTAATTATGCAAATTTGATTTGATTGAATGTATACTGCACACCAACATAGAGAAGGATATTTGAACTATTGTATGAATCCCACATGGAAAATGTGAGATCTGTTTTCTAACAATTCTTTCAATCCTCACAATTTTTGTTTCTATTTATGAAAGTAATGTATAAAGAATTTCCAGGATAAGAATCAAATAAAAATGGGAAGGAATAGTCCAACTTGGAGAAATGCCTACATGTGTTCATACCTGAATGTTCTTCTCCAAAATAGTGGAGACATATCTTTCTTATAGTTCCTTTTGCATTTTTATTCAGTTCTTTTACTGATGTCTCCCATCGATTAGAATCAATAAATCATGGCCTTGCTCCAAGAAAAGCTCTGATGATTGACACAGGGCTATCTTCCTGGAAAGTTACATGTACAAATTTCCCACCATGATATTAGAGGAACTGCCCATTATTGTGTTCACCATCACTAACTTAACATGTACTCTTCATTTGGTTAATTTCCTAGTCGGAAACAAAGTGGGTTGGGGGATTCCTTGCTATCTTTTAAAACAATATCTATCCATAAGCTACTGCGAAAGCCAATATGTGTATCCATTGTTCGGTGTGGAAACTATTCTCTTCTGAATAACAGATTTGGTGCTTTACTTTTGAGGAGTTCTTCATGTATCATCTGGTTTCAATTTCTCCACCAGTTTTGTGCCCTTGTGAATGTGTATATCTGTGCTTGTGCTTGCATAAACACATAACTAACCTAAATATACCATACATGTATACATATACATCCCCATTATTTCAAAGTAAAACTTACATTAAAGATATGCACACATAGGCTGAGATGTAGTTCAGAGATAGTAGAGTACTTACCCTAGCATGCTCAAGGTCCTGGGTTTGCACCTCAGCAGTGGGGTGAAGGGAGTCGGCAGGGGGGAAAGAAGAAAGAAAAGAAAAAAGGAAAACAGGCACACTGACACACAAAAGTAGGATTAAATTGAATTGAAACCTGAAGAGACAATGAACGAGGTTAAAAGATCAGGGTGTGATTATAAATTTCATATATTTAAGTAATCAAGAGTGTGGCTAATTTGCATAAATTTAATACAATGCACTGTTACTTCACATGGATCTGCTTAGTTCAAAAATATATTACTTTATAAAGTGCCTTGCGAGCCTTATGAAATGCCAGGCACTGTTTTGGTTATTAGTGATATAGCAGTGTACAAAAAAGAACAGGTCCGTGCCCCAGAGAAGCTCATAGTTTAGCAAGGTAGACAAGATGGATAAACAAATAGTTACGTAATTTCACATCACAATCATTTTTTAAAGAAAAATACAGCAGGGTAAGGGAATTCAGAATGACTCTGGGCTGGGGGATATATGAATTTCAGCAAAGACTAAAATGAAATGAGAAAGCTAGTCTTGCAGGTGTTTGAGGAGGAAGTATGTCACGTAGAGGGGGAAAAATAGAAAATTTGAGGCAGGTAAAGCATGGTGTGGTCAAGAATGAGCAAGTCCAGTGTAAGTGGAGAAGAGCAGGAAAAGGTAAATAACAAGGTAGGTGAATTGGGTAAGAACTGGACTGTGACCTCTCAGGACAGGAAGGAAGAAGCAGACAAAGGAGGAAGAGACTGGCCAATGGGGTAGGAGAGTGTAGCATCATGGAAACTCAAGAAACCTTTCTAGCAGGAAGAAATGATACAACATCAAACAATGATGAGACACCTAGAATACAGATTGAATTAACCATAAGGTTTTCTCTCTGGAGTTCTTTCAGTGAAGGGGTGAAGATCCCTTCCCAGAGTTTCTCCTTAATAAGAAGCAGAAAAATGGATTATCAGCTGCTGGGGAACAAGAGGCATGATAATGCTATAACTGGCCAATGGAAGATTAACAGTAACAAAGATTAATCTAGCACCACTTATTGTACTGCATTATTGTGCAACTGTCTTACACAATTTCCTTAATACCAACTTTAATAATTCTAGGTCAGCTCTTTAACTTTCCAGTTTTTCTTTTCCCTGTACCCTAGTCTACAGGCTTAATTTGCTTCCCAGGGATACTAAATGTATCAATAACATAAATTATTATAGAGATTCTCAAAAAATATACCATCTACATGTTACAAATACCCAACCAGTGAAACTCTACATCATGTACAAACACAAGAATGGGATCCTAATTAAAATAAGTCATACTCCATGTATGTATAATGTATCAATATACATTCTACTGTCATATATCTAAAAAAATAACGATTACATATGTGTGTGTGTATATATATATGTGTGATCTGAAGTGACAATTCTGTATTAGTGAGAGCTTTTTAGAGGAACAAAACCAACAGAAGGTATTTGTGAGCTTAGGTTTGTTTGTATAGTCAGAAGCCTTACAGTCCCTGAATGACTGACCACCTGCTGGCAGCAGAGCCAGGGAAACCAGTAGTTCATCAAAGAAGCTGGAGCCTCAATACAAAAAGAGATCAATCATGCAATCCTCATGCCATGCTGAAGGCCTTAGAGCTCCTTGGTGGGACACTGGGGTGAGTCCTCACTGAAAAGCTGAAGAATCTGGAGTCTGGTGAACTCAGGCAATGCCAGCAACCAAAAGCACACACACTCGAGAAGAATTGAGCCTGTGCACACCCGCGTGTCCCCCTCCTTTTTCCACTTTGTGTTAAGTCCAGATTCCAGCCTGTTGAATGGAGCCACCAGCATTCAGGGCCCTTCCCCCATCAATCACTGCCCCACATGCCATTGTCTCTGGAAATGCCCTCATAGACACACCCAGAAGTGTGCTTCACCAATTTCTGAGGCGTCTCTCAATCCAACCAAGTTGACCACCAAGATTAATCATCACAAATCCCCAAATAAGTTAAAAATTATCATTTTGGTTACAAATTGCATATGATTATCCACTTTTATAACTGAAGACTCAGAGTTTAATTATTATTAATATGCATTCTATTCTGAGCACGATTTTGAAAGAAACATGTGTCTGTGTGTTGCGTATATACACAGACTTGAAGGACACTGGCAGAATATATAAGTCATCACATGTATAAAGTCAAGTGACCTTGCAAAAAGAATAGAGACACAAAACCAGAGAGAACTAGGATGGCATCCCAATTCCTAGCATCTTATCTTGGGTTCCTTGAGCTTCGGTCCCCTCATTTGATGTTTAAGAATTAATCTGTAAAAAGCATAGGCAGAGTGCCTGGCATATATATATATATATACACACATACATACATACATACATACAATAGCTCAGTAAGAGGAAGCCCTGGTTTTTCTTAATTCAGTTAGGTATGCTTTGGTTTATATTACTATATTTTCAACTCCCCTCATTATTCTTTCATCGCAGAGACATAGGATGGTGTATGGAACCATACTCAATCCTTTGAATTCATTTCTCACCCTCCGTTGGAGCTGAGACAGCTGTTACCTCTTAGATGATAACTAATCATTCCTTCAAAAAGAAGGTAGAAAAGAGATATGCACAATAACTTTCTAACAAAATGAAAATCTGGGAAATGATTGTATAGAAAATTTATCCTTGTATAAGACTGGACAGCAGTAATTTAAAATGTGGTTACCAGACCTAGGAGTAAAAATGTGTCAAGGTCCTCGAAATGTCTCACAGGCACAGAGAGCAGGGCTGGAAAGAAAGTGGTAATGGAAGAAGGTTCACTGCATCCATCAGAGCTTTACCCCTTCTATCTGTGCATACACTGGACTCTCAGATGTCATTTGAAGGAAGGGCTCCAAAACTAAAAGAACATTTGAGATTCTTTCCCTAAAAGAGAGTTCAAAGTTACTGTCATCCTGACATTACCCATTCAAGTCCCTTTCACTACAGTTCTTTCAAGTCAACAAATTTGATTTAAATGATCACTGAAAACAGACCGAAAATTAAATTACAAACACAATGCACCGTCCAAGTTTGAAGTGAGGCTTAAAACTGAATAAGTGGTACTGAGGAGAGAATTGATCGATATCTCAAATTGTTTATTCATGAAACTGAAGACACAGTGAAAACTTGCTTCGTTCTTCTTCTTGTCCGCTGTCCCATACGATAATAGGATTTCCTCGTCTGCATGGTCCCCAACGGAATGGTGAGTTGGAAAATTAACTCTGAATTTCCTCTTTTCAAATGCTCATAACTCATCTGACCCTTGAGGGAGAAATTCTCACCCGTTTGCTCAGGGTGAGGGCCATGTGATTCCCATCGTCTTTAATAGAAATCACACTTCTCAAATTGGAAAAAAAGGCTTTAGCAATTTAGGTATTCATGTTTCCATAGCCAAATCTCTTGCTTTTAATTTCCTCTGGGAGTTTTCTCCTCCATTAAAATGTTGTAAGAGTCTTATGGAGTGTGTCCACGAACAAGATACTCTGTAGAGCTTCCCTTTCTCTCTCCCATTGGGTCTGGGCAGAGCACTACAGTTTCTTCACTCTGATAATCCCCTACTTGGCATTCGAAATGTGCTCTAGTAATCATATTTGATAGGCAGACTCCTACTAATCACAGAGGCTTATGAGCTCACATGACTTATTATGCCTAAAACGTTTCCAATATGAAGATATTTTTTTAACTGCAAAAATATGATTGCCTTGCCACCTGAGAGTATTTGCACTTGGGAAATAGAAACTTTGAAAAAAATATGAAGGGGCAAGAAACTGTATTGATTACATAGCCCATAGAACTTTTTTTACTAGTACTTTTTTAATTGCAAGATTGGTTCAGTGTGTTGGTTGCAGGATACATCTGAAAATAGTGTATATATATGTGAACTGTATCATACATTCTGTCCACAGACAAGGCTTAGGTTAGCACAACCAAGGGTTCATGGACCCCATTCTACCTATGGACCCTTCAGAAATCCTCTCACCACATATCACAAACTGCAGGTAGAAGAAAAAGCACAGGTCTCCAGAGTAAAAAAAAAAAAAAAAAAAAAAAAAAAACCTGACTTAAATTTTAATAGCAGCTTCTTATCAGTCACATGAATGTAACCAACCTGACTCCTAGCTTCCTTTCCTGGTAGTTCTAATTTTAGAATAAGTGTTGAGTATATTATATATAATGCTTGATGTACAATAATAATAATGGTTAATAATTATATATTTACTGTGTGTTATACACTGAGGTAAGTGCTTTAGACTCTTTGTATGCCTGTACATCATAAGGCATAAATTTGTAAACAATAATACCAACGAAGTACAATTGTGGTGGTCAAGAAAACATACTCTGGTTAAGGGAACACCCAATGAATTCAAGTCTCTGGACTCCAATGCCTGCTAGCAGTATAGCCAGCAACAACCTATTTGAATTTCCTCAGTACACACCTTCTCATCTTGAAAAGGGGGTCATAACAGTCCTTACCCTTTACTAATAATATTTGGCAAGTGATTGACAAGGTACCTAGTACATAGTAAGAACATATAACATTTGATGTCATTTTATAGGTGAGGCAACTGGGTTTGCTAAATTAACTTGTCCAAGGTCACAGAGCTGCTAAAAAGCAGAATAAGAACTGTAATTCAGAATTATCTTATAGAGGTTGGCTTCTTTCACACAGACACCTGCTTCTCTTCAACTCCCCTCTAGATTCAATTCTTCCAGGTAATTGCAAGGGACAAATGGCTCAATCTAAGTAGTAGGCAGATATCATGGTTCTAACTACAAGCTAACTTAAACAGGTCACCAAGAGAATGAACTCCCTGTGCCCCTTCCAGGTAACAATGCAGATAACTAGAACAAATGAAGTAACAGATTTGCAAATCTTTGCTTTCTTATATTGACTGCAACCCAGAAGTCAGTGAAAAAGCAATAGGCACAGTGTCCAGAAGCATTTGAGCGCATAGACTCAAGAAATGTTGTAACACACAATACAGGTCTATCCTCTATTCTCTCTCATTTTCCTCCCTCTGACAAATGTCCATCAAGGTACCTACCACATGACGAATCAATCCCACTACTGTATATATATCCAAAGGCTAGGAAATCAGTATGTTGAAAAGACATCTGCATTCACAGTAGTCAAATGGAATCAACCTAAATGTTCATCAGCTGATAAATGGATAAAGAAATGTAGTACATGTACACAGTGGAATACTGTTTAACCATTTAAAGGGATGGAATCCTGTCATTTGTAACAATATCAATGAAACCAGAAGATATTATACAAAATGAAATAAGCCAGGCACAAAAAGACAAATGCCACCTAGGAATTTTAAAAAGCAGATCTCATAGAAATTGAGAGTACGATGGTGGTTACGAGAGACTGTGGAGAGTAGGGGAAGACCAATGGGCAAAGGCTGGTCAACAGGTACTGAGTTACAATGAAATAGGAAAAAAAAAGTTCCAGAGTTCATTTGCATAGTAGGCTGACTATAGAAAATGACAATGCATTGTATATTTCGAAAAAAGCTAAAAGAGAAGATTTTTTATATTTTTGCCACAAATAAATGACAAATGTTTGAGGAGATAAGTACATTTACCCTGATTTGAATATTACACTATGTCTGTATGTATCAATATAGCCTACGGTACAAAAATTGATGCAGAGGAAGCATTTGACAAAATACAGCACCTCTTCATGTTCAAAACACTAGAAAAGCTAGAGATAGTAGGAACACACCTCAACATTGTAAAAGCTATCTATGCTAAACCAAGACCAGCATCATTCAAAATGGAGAAAAATTGGACACATTGCCTCTAAGAACTGGAACAAGACAAGGATGCCCTCTTTCACCACTTCTATTCAACATAGTCCTTGAAACTCTAGCCAGAGCAATTATACAGATGAAAGAAATGAAAGGGATACAAATAGGAAAAGAAGAACTCAAACTATCATTATTTTCTGATAACATGATTCTACACTTAGAGGATCCAAAAAACTCCACCAGAAAACTTTTAGAATTAATAAATGAATTCAGCAGAGTAGCAGGAGGATATAAAATCAATACCTATGAATCAAATGATTTTCTATATATCAGTGATGAATTCTCTAAAGAGAAATTAGGAAAACTACCCCATTCACATTAGACTCAAAAAATAAAAAATAAAATAATTGGAAATCAATTTAACAAAAGAGGTGAAAAGACCTCTACAATGAAACTACAGAACACTAAAGAAAAAAATTGAAGAAGACCTGCGAAGATGGAAAGATCTCCTATGTCCTTGGGTAGGCAAAATTAATATTGTCAAAATGGCCCTATACCCAAAGCACTATACAGATTCAATGCAATTCCAATTAAAATCCCAATGTCATTCCTTACAGAAATAGAAAAAGCAATCATGAAATTTATTTGGAAAAATAAGAGACCTAGAATAGTCAAAAAATACTTAGCAAGAAGAGTGAAGTAGGAGGTATCACAATACTTAAACTATACTACAAAGCTATAGTAACAAAAACAGCATGGTATTGGCACCAAAATAGGCATGTAGATCAATGGAACAGACTAGAAGACATAAAGATAAACCCATATAAATACAATTATCTCATACTAGACAAAGGTGCCAAAACATACATTAGATAAAAGATAACCTCTTCAACAAACTGGGAATATAGAAAGCCATATGCAGCAAAATGAAACTAAACCCCTATCTCTCACCATGCACAAAACTCAATGCAAAGTGGATCAAGGTCCTAGGAATTAGACCAGAGACCCTGTGCCTAATAGAGGAAAAAGTAGGCTCAAATCTCCGTCATGTCAGATTAGGCCCTGACTTCCTTAACAAGACTCCTAAAGCACAAGAAATAAAATCAAAAATCAATAAATGGGATGGATTCAAACTAAAAACTTCTTTTCAGCAAAGGAAACAATGAAGTGAAGAGAGAGCCTATATTTTGGGAATAAATGTTTGCCACATGCAAATAAGATACAGCGCTAATCTCCAAGATATATAAAGAACTCAAAAAACACTAAAAAATCAAACAACCCAATCAATAAATGGGCTAAGGAGCTAAACAGACACTTCTCAGAAGAAAATATACATCTGATCAACAAATATATGAAAAAATGTTCAACATCTCTAGCAATTAGAGAAATGCAAATCAAAAATACTCTAAGATTTCATCTCACTCCTGTCAGAATGGCAGCTATTAAAAATATAAACAACAGTAAGTGTTGATGAGGATGTTGGGGGAAAGGCACACATTGCTGGTGGGACTGCAAATTGGTGCAGCCAATCTGGAAAGCAGTATGGAGATTCCTTAGAAAACTTGGAATGGAAAGTTCCACCACTTGACCCAGCTATCCCACTTCTTGGTCTATACCCAAAGGACTTAAAATCAGCATACTACAGGAACATAGCCACATCAATGTTTATAGCAGCACAATTCACAATAGCTAAATTGTGGAACCAACCTAGATGCCCTTCAAAAGACGAATGGATAAAGAAAATGTGGCATATATACACAATGGAATATTACTCAGCATTAAACGAGTATAAAATTATGGCATTTGCAGGTAAATGGATGGAGTTGGAGAATATCATGCTAAGTGAAGTAACCTAATCCCCCAAAACCAAAGGCTGAATGTTCTCTCTGATAAGTGGATGCTAATCAATAATGGAGGTGGGAGGGCATTGGAAAAATGGAGGAACTGTGACTGGACAAAGGGCAGGGAAAGGAGGGGAGGGGCCATGGGGACAGGAAAGATGGTGGAATGAGATGGACATCATTGCCCTAGATATATGTGTGACTGCACATATGGCGTGACACTACATTGTGTACAACCAGAGAAATGAAAAGTTGTGCTGCAATTGTGTACAATGAATCAAAATGTATTCTGCTATCATATATACCTAATTATAATAAATAAATAAATAGCTTACAGTATCCCATAAATATGCATGATTCTTGTGCTGTAATTTAAGTTTGTTTTTTTTTAACTTTTGTAAAGTTTCCCTCAAGACTAATCTAATTAGTTCTTGCATCTTTCTGGGATATTCTACTAACATAAGATTTTTTCCCCATAATGTGATAAATATGAAGAAAATGCCCTTCCAAACCTGAGAATAATGCTGGCATTATAGTCTTGCAGAAACCTAGACTCAGCCTACTTGTATCCCTTTAGGGTACAAGTACCCAGAAGCAGGGCAAAACCCTTTCTCTATCTCTCATTGGCCAGATTTATTTTATTCCTAAAGGTACTTTCACTCAAAATCCCCTACCCAACATATTTATTATTAATTCACTATGAAATTAAAATTGATAACCCAGCTCCCAAAGTCGTTCATAAGACCCACCATGACGTACATGGGTGGTTTTTTTTTGGTTTTTTTTTTTTGTTGTTGTTGTTGTTTTGGGCAGAATGGGGGTGGTACCAGGGATTGAATTCAGGGGCACTGGACCACTGAGCCACATCGCCAGCCCTATTTTGTATTTTATTTAGAGACAGGGTCTCACTGAGTTGCTTAGTGTCTTGCTTTTGCTGAGGCTGGCTTTGAACTTGTGACCCTCCTGCTTCAGCCTCCTGAGCAGCTAGGATTACAGGTGGTTCGCCACCACACCCGGCTGTACATGATTTTTAATCCTTGAACCACAGTTCCATTTTAATACATTCCAGTTCTACCAACTTGCCTTGATATAGGTATGTCCTCCAATGACTTCCACTATTCATCAATACTATAATACAATTTAGGACTTTGATTTAAACTTGACCTTTGGATGTACCTGAAAAATTCCACAATTTGAATAAAGCCAACAAACCAGAAGCTTAAGGAAGTTCTTAATGTCAATGAACTTTTGTACATTTATATAAAATCACTAAAATTTGATGATATGACCCCCAAAAGACCTTCATAATCCACTATCTTTATACCCTGAGGAGTTGATTTTTAAAATTTGAGACATACCTTCTCAAAATTCTTCAAAGATTTAAAATTTGAGAGTTGGCCTCAAGTTTGTATATCTGCCCCCAGTGACCCTAATTTTTTGAGCAGTGTCTTATTTTGCATTAATAGACCATGTTTTCTGATCCATGCCACAAGCCTCTTCACTTGACTTAATTGACGCTTAAGAACCAGCAAAGTCGATGGGCACCTCCCAGCAAGTAACAGATGAACACCGAAGGGAGAGCCAGGCCTCCATTACTACTAAAACCATCAATATAATCTTCAAAAGAAAAATTAAACGTTCCATTAGAAACACACAAAGCTCTCTTTGCCAAAACTGAAACAACAACAACAACAAAAAAGCCTAGTACAAGGAGAATTTTCAAGTTTTTAAAAGGTCATATGAACAATAGGATTTAAGAAAAAAAAAATAACTATTAAAAAAAATGTTGGCACTGCCCCTTGAAACAAGTTGAAAGACAAAATAAGCTGAAATGTGAACACTATAACCAGGGTGCTCAGTCAGCCCAATCCTTGCCAAAATAGTCCCAGAGTCATAATTTTGTTGCCTTCTCTTGCCTTTCAAGTCTGAAGAATTTTCCTTTGATTAACTCCTTTCCAGTGTGGGGCTCCACAGTATTCTGAGCACAAGCTTGAAACTTGAGACAACTAACAATGTGACAATTTCCCTCAGGCAGGACTTCCAGAGGTGGACACATTATCCAATTTAGGACTCTCTTCTCAAGGAGCCCCAGGATCTAACAGTCCAAAAGAGTGAGTGGGGAGATTCAGTCTGGAAGATATACCCAGAGCTATTTTCTTCTCCCAACACACACTCAAAACACTTGTGTACCTATTTTTTTTTATTTTAACCCTGAAATTTCTGCTTATATGTACAATGACTAAATTTAGCATCCAGAAATGATTGACAATTAAGTCAATCACGATAGTTACTGATTTATAATTCAGCTCTCTGTAATCGCCAAGGAGTTTATAAAGTACCTCCATCTAGCTGGAGCCCACCGGGCCTATGATCTTTAAAAGTTATCTGTGAGGCTGGGCATGGTGCCACATGCCTGAAATCCCAATGGTTTGGGAGGCTGAGGCAGGAGGATCGCAAGTTCAAAGCCAGCCTCAGCAACAGCAAGGCCTTAAGCAACTCAATGAAACTCTGTCTCTAAATAAAATACAAAATAGGGCTGGCGATGTGGCTCAGTGGTCCAGTGCCCCTGAGTTCAATCCCTGGTACCACCCTCTTCCCAAATAAAACTGGTATCTGTGAGGAAGTAGAGGGGAAAAAAATGTTTTTTCAAGAGTAAAAGGAGTGGGTTTATTCAAGTGTGAAGAATAAATGTGGGGCAAGAGGGGACCCCCGTAGCAGGTTGCCCAGGGGAAGAAATTTTTGTAATCTTGTGAGCATTGCAATTAGCTGATTACAATCAGCTGACTCGCCAGTCTCGGTGATACCCTTTCTTGAAGGTTAACCTAGATAGAGCATGAGAACTTATTTCAAGAACCAAACCAAGTGTTACTGTAGTAAAGGCAGTAGAGTAGTAGTACTAAATAGTAGTACTAAGCCACCCTACACTGTTCTACCAAATAATAACAATTATCATTCATTGAGCACCAGGCTAAATGCTTCTCACATTGGATCTCATTTAACTCTCACAGCACCTCCAAGAGAGAAATATTTTTCTCTTCCTGTTATATATTTCTAACATGAAAACCAAATTATAGAGAATTTAAAGCAATTCACATAAATTTGTTCAGTAAGTTGCAAAGGTCAAATTTGTTCCCAGGTGTTTCTGGTTCCAAAGCCCACTAACTACAATTTGGTCTAAGGTAAGAAACAAATACTTAAGTTTAAAAATAAAAAAAAAACTTACAACATTGTACTGCACTTCTATAACATTAATATTCCATCATGAAAATAAAAGATGTTAACCAGAAAATAGCATTTTTAAAATGTTCAAAATACTCAGAATACAGATTAACATGAACAAGACTTGAGTTGTGGGATTTGTCAATAGTTTGTAACTCCTAATCTTGTTACTAAAAATAGGCTTTAAAAATCCCTGAAGGATTTTTTTGGCGGGATACCAGGGATTGAACTCAAGGACATTCGACCACTGAGCCACATCCCCAGCCCTATTTTGTATTTATTTAGGGACAGGGTCTCACTCAGTTGCTTAGCGCCTCACTTTTGCTGAGGCTGGCTTTCCTCCTGCCCCAGCCTCCAGAGCTGCTGGGATTACAGGCTTGCACTACTAAACCCAGCCCTCAAGGATTTTTTAAGGGAGAGATATCATTTCAGTGACTAAGTTTCAGAGGCAGTGGAAAGATTCTTTAACAACAACAAAAAAAACTTGCTTCTCAACAATTCTTAAAATTTGTTTGATTCTTAATTAAGGGCAATACAGCTAACAAAACAAAATATTTCTAAAATATGTATTTTAGTATGAATATATATGTATTTATATTAATATGAAATATATATGTTTATAAGTTCATTCATGTAAGATATGAATGACAGGTCATACCTTTCCTGAAAAACATGGTTTTGAGATGGAAGAGTAAACCAGAGTTCTAGCATAGTTCTCAAACTTCAACCTTCTGTGTTGAATCACCTGGAGAGCATATTAAACACGAAGATCTGGGTTTTACCCCCATTACTGATTGAGTATATTTGGCATGAGGCAGAGAATTTGTATTTCCAAAAGTTCCTAGAAGCTTCTGATGTCACTAATCCCAGGATCACACTTCAAGAAACTCTACTAAAGTAGAACAACTGAGACAAATTGAAACAAAGGTTGTGTTTCTAAAGATGCCAAAATCCAGATGTGCCAGGAAAAAACCTTCAAAATTCCTCATATACTTGTATTGGTTTTTTCCTGCTCTAAATTTGTGAAGGTGTGTTTTTAGTGATACTTTTCAAGTTTCTCTGTTAATTTAGCTGGTAGCCACTGTCCCCAGCAACCTGGGGAGGTTCAAACAGAAGAGCACCCTCAGGGAATCCACCAGAAGGGGTTCCTTGGGGGCCATCAAGGCCAATGACATACCATGATGAGACAATTAAGAGGTTTTTATATTAGTTGCAGATCTTTCATTTGGGCCGTGGGACCAGAGAAGGGCAGACAGCAGCCCTCCATCCTGTCTCCAGGAGCAATGGCAACCTCATGCACACAGGTGGGTCTTCCCTGAAGGGTCACCTAGGGGATTTTGCAGGCTTACTTTCTACCAGGTACTTCAAACAACTGACAGCAAGGTCAGTTGAGCAAGTTGGCACAAAGTTGGGGTAACAGTACTCTAAGGAGAACTTCTTATGAACCTTGGTCCTCCTTGGCCAGGTGTAGACGGCCATCAACTCTGGCCTCTCCATGATTTCACAAACAAGATGACAACCTGAGGAAAGCTGAGGCCCTATGCTCTGGGCTCAGGCTGTTGTTCGCCTGAGGCTTCTTTTTCTACTTTCCAGTCTGCTCACTCCTCTGACCTATGTTTTCCTCCGTCCTACGCACATCTGGGTTGCAACACCCTCCCATGTGCCCACAACAGGTGTGACTGTTTCAGCTTGTTCTGCTTTTGCCAGCGATTCCAGGCGCAAACTTCTCCTTAAAGCTGGGGAAAAATCAAAAACAGTTTCAGAACACACCAGTAAAAGCAGAGGACATGTTTTGTTCATTCAGCTAGTGTTTATTTGACAGCAGCTATGTGCCAAGGATGCGATGCCCATCAGATAGCCAGTGGAGAACAAGACTGGCCCAACCTCTGACCTCAAGAGGCTTTCAGTGACGGAGCCAGAAAATCTACAAGTCAACTAATAAACAACAAATACGGATTACAATAAATGCTAAGAACTACAATAAAATGGGTGATCAGAAGAGTCGAGGTGAGAGAGAGAGAGCAGATGAGGGGTGCTTCATCTAGCAGCTGGGAAAAGTCTCTTGTAGAGGACTTTGGAGCCCACTCTTGACAAAAGAGGACAGACCTGCTGAGAGGCAAGGGGAAATCAAACCAAAAGCTCCAACATGGGAAGAACTCGGAGTGCTCTAAAATGGAAGAAATGCCAGTGTGGCAAAGGCAGGGTGGTACACACTGAGGTTGGAGAGGCAGGCAAGAACCCAAGGCATGTGGGAAGGAGTTTAAATTTTATTCTAAAAGCAATGGGAAGTTGTAAAGGAACAAACGTATCCGATTTATATCCTAAAATAATTCTGGTTGTGGTTTGGAAAGTGAATTATGTGGAACAAGAGGGTAATCATGGAGAAGCATTAGATACTGTCGCAGCAGACATCCTGGGTAGGATGACTGTTTTGATTACAATGCTGTGATGGTTAATTTTGTCAATTTCATCAGGCCATTAGGCACCAGATATTTACTCTGGGTGCGCTTCTAAGGGTGCTTCTGGATGAGACTAACAATTTAATTGGTAAACCGAGTAAAGCAGATTGCCCTCCCTAATGTGGGTGGGCCTCAACCAATTCTTTGAAGGCTCAAATAGAACAAAAAAGCAGACCATTCTACAGGTAAGAGGAAACTCCTCCTGCCTGACTTCCCTCAGTTTGGGTCTTCATTCTTTTCCTGTTCTTTGAACTCAAACTGAAATATCTGCTCTTCCAGGTCCTGAATCTGCCTGCCTTCTGACTAGAGCTCCACCATTAGCCCTCCTGGATCTTCAGGTTGCCAACAGCAGATTGTAAGACTGGTGTAGGATTGTCAGCCTTCATAATCATGACATATATGATATGTAAGATAACCAATAAGTATACTATATATTATGTTATAATACATTTATATATTATGTACGATAACTCATATAATTACATATTATAAATATAGCACATATTTATGATATATATTAGGATCCCTCAGATATAGACATAGTCACAGATATCTGAGGAATCCTGGCTGATATAAGTGGACATGAGGAGATATGAACAGATCCAGGACAGATGGAGACTTGGTTGTACATAATATGAGGATGAGTAAAAGTTCATATTAGAGTCTAAATAATAAAGTCTTTCTCATCTTCACCCACCAATCACTTTCAAAGAGATGAAAGAAATAATCTCTGCACTGTCTTCAACAGCCACATCCTACTTCAACCACCCAAATGCAACTCTGCAACCTCTGGTTGACACCTCTCTAAAAGTTAGGAGGCAGGGGAAAGGTATATACTATTTCTACTTACTAATTAAAATTCCCTGTGGAGGCCATTGTTTCACGATAAATTCCACAAATGCTCTAACACAAAATTGAACCTCCAAGGAAATATTTCAAACAGCTTACTTCATCCTGTGTTTCTTACAAAATATGTAGCTTCTAAAGGATACTGAAACTTGAGAGTCATATAAGACTGTTGGCATTGGGATCTGGATGATCCCCCAAAGGCTCATGTGTTGAAGGTTTGATCGCCAGCTGGGGGCGCTGTTGGAAACAGTGGAAACTTGAGGTGGAGCCTTGTTGGAGGAAGTAAGTCACTGTGCTTCCTCTTGCCTGTCTCCTTGCTTCCTGGCTGCCATGACATGAGCCACTAAGTTCCACCACATGCTTCCCACCATAAAAGTTCCGCCTCATCAAAGGCCGAAAGTGACAGAGCCAAGTAACCATGGCCTGAAAACTCTGAAATCATGAACCAAAATAAAACTTCCCCTCTTTTAGGATGATTTTCTAAAGTATTTTGTCACTATGACAAAAAGCTGACTAACGGTGACATATATGGCTATCAACAGAGATGAGCAATGAAGCCCAGTGAAGTGGCACTCATCTGTAATACAGCGACTTGGAAGGCTGAGGCAGGAGGATTGTAAGTTCAAGGCCACCCCTAGCAACTTAGCAAGGTCCTAAGGAATTTAGAAAGGCCCTGTCTTAAAATTTAAAAAGGGCTGGGGATGTAATTCAGTAGTAAAGCACATCTGAATTCAGTCCCCAGTACAAGAACAAAGGAGGGAGGGAGGGAGGGAGAGAGAGAGAGAGAGAGAGAGAGAGAGGCAATGGACACTGTTCCACAACACTTAAGCCTTGGTAAACCAAGATTGGCACGTGTTCATTAGGCAAATGCCCCTGCAAGTATAGAGACCATAGTTCACAGACACATAAACACAGCTTTCTCAAGCCATGAAAAATTGACATTTGTGAAATTAATGGAATCTTAATTCAGGAGAATAGGAGCTGCTACCAGGTCTCCAGGCTCTTCCTTTAGACCCTCTCTCCATCTCTTGGACTGTGGGTCTCAATAGGAGCTGCTCAGAAAGTAGCTAAATAGATTTTTAAATAGTAGTTTGAAAAATAACTACTTCCTCATCTCAAAACACTTCACGCTTCACCAGGAGTTAAAGGGAGATAGAGGATGGCTCATTTAGTCAAGAGTGGGAAAGAATGAAAACTCAGAAGCTCAGATTTCTCTGGCCACGAGTGTGTTTTTGGTTGTGCTGTGTTTACTCTTGGAAAAATGTGGCATCCCGTTTTTATTCTCAAAGGGCTTTAAATGCTTATTAAAAAATGTTCTTTGAAATCAAATAGCTCTTTAAAGGCTGTATTTTGATGATTTGATTGTAAATGAATGAAAAGCATATGGATTAAGTCACACATGGTTTTAAAGAATTACAGGCCAAAGTGTCTAACAAGACACATTAAGAGTTTTGCAAATTCAAATGTATGAGAGAAAAAGTCATGGGATAGAGGAAAACAAGCCGACTTTTTAAATTGCATATTAACAAATGTAAACACCTATATGTTAAGATTTTTTTATCATCACCATTAGATATCTCCATTTATCATTTCTTCCAAGAGTCCAGTATTTCTATTTTCATAGTATTCTAGGCTAAACTAACCACCAAAACATACACCCTCTATTTTGAAATAGGGGGATTCAGGTAAAATAAATCACATTTTACCCTCCATCTGGGGCTAAGATACAGCCCCTAATCATGAGTGAATTACCTACATATACAAACACAAAAAGAATCTTTTAAGATATTCACTGATATTTTTTTCTCTTAGAGATTTACCTTTTCACCTCTCAAAGCAATGCTTCCCTGTGCTGACTGCAAGAGAAGATGCAGCAGAAGAAGTTTGAAAGGAGGATCTAGTTGGCTTTTTGTTTAGGAGAACCAAAAGGAAAGAAAAAGGGTTTGAGGTTAAGAGAGTTAAACAGGTACAGTTTCTAGGATGTGCAGAAGGAAGAGGAAGTTATGGAAATAGTGAATGGACCCAAAAGGGCACAGACACAGAAAGCAGGGCTCACCAGAAAAGCAAAGTCAGCCTCTAGGCTCAATGTGAATGGGTACTGAATGTGACCTTGGTTCTGCAACAACATTCTCATTCATTCCTGTCTTATAGTTAGAGTCCTTCTGTTGGTGATGGCTTTAATATTAGTATTTTATTCCTTCTGCTTAGTTTACATAGTCAGCCTTTCCAGATTTTATCTAAGTTACTCAGTTTCTCAAAGAACCGGATTTTAGTTTTGATTATCTCTGTTGGTATTTATTTGTTTAATTCCTTGCTTTATTCCAATCTTTATTATGCCCTTTCTTTACTGTATTTGTGTTTCTTCTGTGTTTTTTTACAAGCTTTCTGAGTTGACTGTTTAATATTTTTATGTTAATTTTTTAAAGAAATGTATGTTAGGTTACAAATCTCCCTCTGAATGCTCCTATAATAAGTGATAATAAAAATCACCTGCATTTTGCTAATTTATAAATATTTCAAAATTCTAATTTTTATGACCTGCTCAACACTTATTTATTTGGTATTGTTTTGTAAATTCCACATATGCAAGAAATGCTTAAGTATATTTATTATTGATTACAATAATAATATAATAATAATGTGTATTTAATGATACAATCTAAGTTTATTTGGACAGAGTCTATAGGAAATCAATTAGTTGGGAAAATTATATATGTGCTCCATTTTGTCCTTGGGGAAAACTGTGTTCTCTTAATTTTTGAGCTCAGTGGTATCTGAATGTTACCTAAACCAAAATTGCTATTGACATCATTAAAATATTCTATGTGTTTACTAATTTTTGCCTTATTGATCCATAATTTTTTCATACCCTCTGTCCTATATAAAACCAATTTTATTATTTTCTGGTTTCTTTCTCCTATATTTCTTTTCCAAAAGATACATGTTTATAATTTCCCCTTTTCTTACACAAATATATAGATATAGCTACAGATACAAATAAAGATATAGATAGGTATGGAATATGTGTGTGTAATTTTTTTTCATTTAACAATATATCTTTAGAGTTATATGTCAGTTGATATATGTCACACTTAACCATGGTTTCTTGTTTCCTTAAAGTGGTAATGGAGTCTATTCCTTAATATTTTATTAATGATTTTTAAACCAATATACATAATGATATGGTATCACTATCTTTATAAGGTTTAGATATTAATATTTCACTCACTTTATTTAAAGAATTTGAATAGTTTTCCTTATTTTATATATTTCCCATACTCTATAACAATTTATGTAGCACATTGTATGCACCTATCCCTTATAAAAACATCCAGCTCTGGTGTTTTCTTGAGTGTTGCTTCCTTGATAACTCTATTCCTCCTAAGTATATTGATTTACTAAATCTTTCTGTTTCTACTAGAATCAATTTTGATAAATTTAAATTCAATTTTTTTTGCATAGAGATGCACAAATTGATCTTTTAGGATATGTAAATTTCCTTGCATTAATAATCAATTTTCACTTGTCATTTCTTATGTTGCATATCTCTACTATGAATCTAGATATCAGGTTTTGTATTTTAATACTTTTTGGTATTTTAATAATTTTTTCAATGAATTGACATTTTTATTAATTTAACCAGCTGTTTCTATATTCTGTTTCAATAAATTTTTCTTAGAATTTATTATACCCTTCTTTCTGTTGTTTTTTTTTTTAACTTTGTTGTTCTATTATTGTTTCGGGTATTTTTAGGTATAATTTAATTTGTTTATTTTTATTCTTTTATTTGTATTGTTGTATGAGAATATTATTATTTTTCTCTGATCACTACTTTAAATACTTCTCACAGATGTGGTTATGTAGTATTTATTACTATCACTTTCCAGAAATTCTATAAATTCTATTTGTATTTCCCCTTTCACCCAGATTTGTCTAATAAAAGGTATTTAATAGCCACACAAGAGTCTTTTGGAGTCATTCTTTAAGTTCATTTTAAATGTCTAGTTTTACTACATTGTTATTGAATATTATTTATAATATTTCTACTTTATAGAACTTATTGATGTTTTCCCTATGACCTAAACTATGAATTATTTTTTGAATGTTACATGTAAGCTTGGGGGAAAAAAGTCTTCCTCCTTTTATCTCTTGTGGCTTCTACTTTATAACATCCATGGTTATGCTATTTAATGCATAAGCACTCATAACTATTTTGCCTTAGTTGTAAATGGTGGCTTTTAGTATTATAAAGCATCCTTTGTCTTGATTAATGCCTTTTGGCACCAAATTTGCTTTATTTGATACTAGGTTCATATCCATCTGGTATAAATTTGCCCATCATTTTATTTTTAGCTTTTGTAATTCCCATTGCTTTAGTTATATCCCATAATTAGCATAGAGTCAGAGCTCCATGAGCCAATATGAAAGTCTTTTTTTCTTCTTTTCATAGATAAGTCAAGCCTATTAACATTTATTGAAAGAATTGGACTAACCCTTGTCATTGTTTTGTTATATTTACTGCATAATTCAAATAATATTTACTGTTTCTTACAATATACAATATGTCTTTGCTGCCTTCTTTTTAATATCTTTTGGTATATAGTAAAATTTATTTTTTGTTTCCTAGTGGTTTCATTTGTACTCATGCTCTAAGGCCCTCTTTTCTAATTTTTGAACTATCTAATTTACCAATTTTTTAAATGAATGTCACTTGACTTCTCCCTATTACCTGCAGAACAGTCAATAACCTTACTCCCTTTGCCCTTTCTCTCCCCACTGTTCTTCTTTTCACTTGTATTCTTTCTGCTTTGGAAGATCATATAATTTTTACATAATATCCTTTCACACATGTCACCCACCTCGTTCAGTAATTAAATTAAATACTCAACATCAATCCTCTTGCCAAAATTAACTGTCATTTCTTATTTAAATGAAGCTCATTTAAACGAAGCTAGATTCCTTTAATATCATTTCTCAAATAAATAAAGCTAGAGTCTTCAGGAATACCTTATGAATATAGTATTTCCTGAATTCTTGGGTCAATTAAAGGATTGGTGTTATTTTTGTTTATTTGCACTGGCACTTGTCATGGGTTGAATTGTGCCCCCAGGAAGACATGTTCAAGTCATAACCCTTGTACCTGTGAATATGGCACAATTGGGAAAGAGTCTTTGCAGATGTAATGAGTCAAGGATGTCCAGATGAAATCATTCTGAATTTAGTCTAATTTTTAGTGTCTTTACCAGAGAAAGAAGAGGGAGATTTGGACACACAAACACAAAGAAAAGATGGGTATGTTGTGGTAGAGCAAAATGGGAACTTTAGCAGTATAAGAGCTGACAGGCTGTGGTTTTGCACACTGACACAGAGCAGCTCTGCTGACTGATATTTACCCATAGAGGCTTGCAGTGGCTAACAGGTACCTTAAAAGATAACCACAGTAGCAGGAGCAGGAAAGAAAGCAACAGGCACAGAACAATCCCCCTTTAGGCTTAATGCAGTAAGATTCCCTAAGCTATATGAGCTAAGAGTCCCTAGGTTGTTGACAAGTTTGTACCCATATAAGGAATGTAGAATGCCCGATTCAATAGGGTACATTCTCTTGCTTTGCTGTGCCCCAAACTTGCTTATGTATAAAAGTAAAAACTCTGTGTGCTCGAGGCTTAGACTTTGGGAGTCTGACTTTTGGGAGTGGCCATGGCACCACTAATGAAGTGTTGCTTCCCTATCTCCTGTCCTGACCCTCATTTCCCACTACAATTGAAGACAAAGGCAGAGATGAAATGATAAAGCTACAAGCCAAGAATTTCTAGGAGTCCCCAGAATCTAGGAAGAAGAAAAGAAGGATTCTCAGGATGTAGGCTCTCTGTTCACCTCACAGATTGTTTGTTTTGCTGAGAAGAAACTTTTTAGTTTGAATGCATCCCATTTATTGATTCTTGGTTTTAATCCTTTTAATCCGCCGGGCCCTATAGAAGTTTTATTAAGGAAGTTGTGGCCTAATCCCACATGATGAAGATTAAGTCCTACACATCAGATAGAGCACTAATCTCTAGGGTATATAAAGAACTCAAAAAGCTAAGCCCCAAAAAAACAAATAACCCAATCAATAAATGGGCCAAGGACCTGAACAGACACTTCTCAGAAAAGGATATATAATCAATCAACAAGTATATGAAAAAATGCTCACCATCTCTAGCAGTTAGAGAAATGCAAATCAAAACTACTCTAAGATATCATCTCACTCCAGTCAGAATGGCAGCTGTTATGAAGACAAACAACAATAAGTGTTGGTGAGGATGTGGGGAAAAAAGCACACTCATACACTGCTGGTGGGACTGCAAATGGGTGCAGCCAATATGGAAAGCAGTATAGAGATTCCTTGGAAATCTGGGAATGGAACCACCATTTGACCTAGCTATCCTCTCCTCGGACTATACCCAAAGGACTTAAAATCAGCATACTACAGGGACACAGCCACATCAATGTGTATAGCAGCATAATTCACAATAGCTTTTTTGTGGAGCCAACCTAGATGCCCTTCAGTAGATGAATGGATAAAAAAATGTGGCAATGTGCTCAGTTGTTACCTGATTTTTACCAATCTGATGTTAATTTAATTTTTTATAGGGACCTAAGGAATTTCATTCAGCTTTAGAGTCTAGTAATATTTCAAGTCAAATTTCACAGGTTCACCATGGGTACTTTCAATATTTCAATTTTAGTTTTCTCTCATTTCCAAAATTTTCTTGGTCTATGGTTTTAAATATTAGTTCTGTTTCATTGTTGTTTCTTATCAGTTGATCAGTGACTCCAATTATACTTAATTTGGATTCTCATTATCTTTTTAAATTCAATCATCCTTTTATTTCCTTCCTTATATTATTTTTATTAGCTGTTTTTCTATTTTTTAAAAATGCATCTATACCTATTCTTCATTGATCATCTTGTTATTTAATCTTCATTTCCAAGAATTTTTCTCTCCTTCAATTTCTTTCCCAGTTTCAATCAACCCTCAATATTTTCCTTACATTTTTCACCATTTATGTTCTTCTTTGAATTTTTTTATTTGGGCTCATTGTATTTTTTTCAAATAGCTCCAAAAGTTTGTCTGATGATATTACATTCAGTGTAGAATACCATTCTGCTTATTGATTGATACTATGGTGAAACTTTTCATCAGCGAAAGTATTTTATATTTGTTTTCTATTTCCTTCTCATAGCACCTTCACAATGAGTTAATCTGATTTTCCTGTGTGAGACCTTAGAATTTCTAGTTCAAGATCACCCTCTTCTGTCAATATAATAAAGTGCAGTTTCTTTAATTGATGATATTTTTACTTGCGGGAGGAAGAAAGAACTTGAAGTGTCTTCTTTTTACTTTCATTTATATATGATTATTAGTTCCTCCTTGTCCTTCCCTCCTTTCCTTTCCTGTTACATCTTCAGGGGAAAATCCCTTTTCTCTACTTGCCTCCTTTCCCCACAGAAGCAATATCTCATCAAGGATGCTACTACCCCCACCTTCACTCACATCCAAGTTCCCACTTTGTAGCTGGTGCTATGAAGCAAGTCCCACACCTCAGTTAAAAGGTGTAGCCCTCTGTATAAGGATTTTATTCAGGATAGTTTTTTTTTTCATTTATCCTTAATCTATGTCTTCCACTTTGGGCACCCATAAACTAGCAGTAGAAATGGGAACAGAAATAGTAACTATTTGAATTGCCATTTATTACTCAACTTATATGTAATTTGGAGTAATATTCTGTCTCCTGGTAATGCTGTAAGAATCGGTTATGTATGGGTTTTTGTTTTGTTTTGTTTTGTTTTGTTTCGGTCTGGTGCTAAGTATTGAACCCAGAGGGGCTTCACCACTGAGCCATATCCCCAGCCTCTTCCATTTTTTTTATTTTGAGACAGGGTCTCACTAAGTTGCTGAGGTTGGCTTTGAACTAGTGATCCTCCTGTCTCAGGCTCCAGAGTCACTGCAATTACAGGCATGTGCTGCTGTGCCAAGCCTTTGTGTTCCTTTTTGATTCTGTGACTTCAAAGAAGATTTATAGAGAGATATAGATTTGGGTGGTCATCATTATCCTAGAATCAACCAAAACTCCCCATTAACTCTTTAAATATTTTTCAATTCCTCTCTTATTTTGTAATCCATATTATATGTATATTGAACTCTCACATTCTGCCTTTCATGTCTCTTGTTTCTTTATATTTTATCTTTCACATTTTTTATTTTTATTGTCTCTCCCTTTATTTCTATTATATACTTTTGTCAAATAAATCTGGTAATTCATTCATTTTCTTTTCAACTGTGGCTTGTCTAATATATAACTGTCTCAGCCCACTTTCTGCAGTTATAACACAATACCACAAACTAGGTAATTTATAAAGGAAAGAAGTTTATTCAGGCCTGTGGTTCTGGTCTAAGGTTAAGGGACCACATGCTGACAGAGTACCAAGGCAGTGCAGAGTATCACATGGTGAGAGACAGGGAGGGTATGTGTGTGTGTGTGTGTGTGCACTCTGCCTGTCCATCTGTCTGTTTATCCCTCTTCTTATAAAGCTACCACCAGCATTCAATCCCTGGGGCTCTAACATAAAAACCTTATCTAATTCTAATCACTTCCCAAAAGGCCCTACCTCTACACGTCATAGTCACATTAAGTTTCCTCTCTCTTAATACCTGACAATAAGGATTTATATGCCAACATAAGCTTCAGAGGAAACAAGTCACATTCATATCATAGCACTCATCTTTGGAGATTTTTTTTCCCAAGTTATTCTTTCATGATTCCTGGTTTTGTAAGATAATACTAGTATGCACTTCATAGGATCCTTGGAAATGTTAAGAGTTTTTAAAGGCTCATGCTTCAAAAAGTTCCTGGTATATAGTAAGTCATTGTCTTAGTCCATTTGTAACAAACAACTGTAGACCAGGTGGCTTATAAACAACAGAAATTTATTTCTCACGGTTCTGGAGGTGGGAAAGTTCAAGACCAAAGCCAACAGGTTTGGTGCCTAATAAGGGTTTGTTTCCTGGTCTGCAGTGGTGCTTTCTCAACGTGTCCCTATATGGTGGAAGAGGCAACTCAGCTCTCTAGGGCTTCTTTCTATTCATGGAGCTCCGCCCTCAGGACTCCTCAATCCCATTGGCCTCGCCTCCTTCCTGTGGGTGACTAGGTTTCACCATATGGATTGGGGTGAGGCACAAAAGTAGGCTATTACTATTATATATTTGGAAAACTTTACCTCCCATTCCCACAGGGACTTCGACCTAGCTTTTTCTTTCTCTCCAGATGTCAAAGTCGCAGGCCCCCACCATTTAGACCTATATCTACCTTCCATAATTCCATCATCAAATTTCAATTCAGCTCCCACACACCCCTTTAACTTAATGTATTCCTTTTGGACTCTGGCTTGTCTGTATCCAAAAATTCCATTCTTATATTTTATGATAATAGTGGCGATAAATTCTAAAACACTTATAGCACTCTTCCTAGACTCCACTTAAAAAAGCCAAGACAGCTCTTCTTGTCATCTATATCTGATAAGAAATTGCCTGCAGCAGCACTCAGGAATTAGCTTCAAAGCTTCCCAGTAGAAGTTAATATCTATGGAACCCCTGAGAATGTGTTTGGCCCCTGTCTTTCCTTTTCTTTCTGGATGATCCCTTTGCAGTATTCCTGAGAAATCTGAGTTCCAGAGAAGAAAGTGAAAATCTTGAAAGCTAGCTGCATGGGAGGAATGGGGGACACTCCCACACCCATATGTATGTACAGTCAGCTAACGTGCCTTGGGTATAATTGTTTTATCCCATATTTTTCCAACTATAAAAAAATCACTGTTAAGAAGTTCCCACTCAAATTCTGTTTAGAGAAGATATTTTGTTATTTCTAAAACCTGAAAACAAATCATCTGAGCCAAAGATTGGGTAAAAACAGACTGGCAGCAAATAGGAAAGAGGGGAAAAAGAGATGGCATAGGAAAAGGAAGAAAAGACATCAATTCAAACATATGATAAAGTCAGCCAAGTTTCCTGATAAAAGAGGAATAATGTGGAGGAGAAGGGGAGATGGGAGAACTGAGAATAGGGCAAAGGATAAGGGTGAAGATGTAGCTGAAGACCAGGGCGCCGAAGGAGACCCTTGGGCTGTAGTAGTCATGATGTTATCAAGCGAGATGAGGAATAATATGAAAAACACCCCAAAAGTGCTTAGAGTTTTATTTTATTCCTTTTTCTTGTAGAAACTAGTGAAAGGACGGAGTGTTGCACCAAACCACATGCAAAACTGAAAAGGATACCATGCAGACAGGGAAATTTCTCCATCTGGGTTATGGTAGAAATCAAGTCTCTTAAAAGGTTGTAAAAGGGATTGCATCTCACCATAATAAAAATTTTAACATATGTAGTGGGAGGAAATAAATATTTTATGCAAGGAAAGATGGAAAATCTAGAGAAACAACATTACAAAAGTTGTTATTGTTTTTTAACCAGTCTCTTTTCATAGATCCCCAAGTGGCTTCAGCAAAGACATTGGTTCTGAAATATTTTTTATTGGGATTGAAAGTAGTGGTCCCATCTCAATTCCCAGGGCTTTCATCAGTAGGAATAGAATTAATCCTCGCTAATCAGCCCAGCATTGCATTGCCTTAAGCCGTACAGGTGGCCAAATCTAGATGAAATACAGAAATCACACATCCCTTCTATTCCTGTGTGTTCTTGCCTATTAATTGATAATTCTCCTGGCTATAAACTGTTCCTTCCTAGCAACAACATACCATGATTTCACTGGCCATTCTTATTCATTAATACCAGCTGCCTAGCAGTGCCTGAAGGTATCAGAAGAAATATGTGTAGATTTTTTTGCCATATGGTTTGTTAAAAACTGATGAAGCCCTTTCATGTAGTCTGGGGCTGGCCAGGCACACAGCAAAGTCCAGCCATGTGAAACGAGGATCAAGGCTGCCACAGAAGAAGCATTCTTTGCTCTTTGTCATCTTTGACTTATGACTGTCTTTGTACCTGGGTACTAAGAATATCTAAAAATATCTTAGGTCATGTCACCACTGTGAATTTACAAGCTGTGTTCCAAAGATCATTTTTTATTGAAAGCACTGAAACTAAAGGCAAGAGGTTATGGTAGCTTTTTTGATTTAAAAAAAAAAAATTCTATTACAAAACTGTTTCATGCCAACAGGTTTTTTGTTTTTTGCATTATTTGAGATTAATGTTCATGTTCAAACACATTTTTTTGTTTTGTTTTGTTACTTGGGATTGAACCCAGGGGCACTTAACCACTGAGCCACATGCCCAGACCTTTTTTGTATTTTATTTAGAGACAGGGTCTCACCGAGTTGCTCAGGGCCTTACTAAGTTGTTTGAGGCTGGCTTTGAAAGGGTGATCCTTCGCCTCAGCCTCCTGAGCCGCCTGGGTTATAGGCATGTGCCACCATGCTCGGCTCATTTTTTGTTTTTTAATTATAGATGGACACAATGCCTTTATCTTGATTATTTATTTTTATGTGGTGCTGAGGATCAAATCCAGTGCCTCAAACATGCTCCACAAGCTCTCTACCACTGAGCTACAATCACAGCCCGCATTTTTTGTTTTTATAATTGACAAATTATAAGTATATACATTTATGGGGTCCAGTGTAATAATTAATACATGTATACAACATTTAATGATCAAATCAGAATAATTAGCATTGCCATCTCCTTAGCATTACTTTGTGGTTGGAACCTTTGAACTCCTCTCTTCTAGTTCTTTAGAAAACACACAGTAAATTGTTGGAAACTATATTTATCTTGCTGTGCTGTAGAACACTAGAACTTACTCCTCCTAACTGTATTTTGGTACCCATTATCCCTTCATCCCACTTGCCCATGTACTTTCCAGCCACAAGTGACCACTATTCCACTCTATTTCTGTGAGATCAACTTCTTTAGATTCCACATATGAGATCATACAGTATTTGTCTCTCTGCACCTGACTTACCAACAATAAAGTTTTATCTGAGACTCTCATCTTATGCAGAATCTATTCAGTGTCTCAGTAAATATTTAGTGCCTATCCTATTCAGGCACTATATTATATGCTGAGGACATGGTGGTAAACACGATGGTCCCCACTATACAGAACTTACACTCTAAAGGAAGAATAAATAAGTGTGAGTCAGTGCCTAACCTAATCTGTGGAACCAAAGAAAATGATATCCTGGAGACTGTGATATTAAACTAAGCCTTAATAGGAATAGAAGAGTCAGAGTTACCTAGAACTGTGGGGAGCAGAGATTCACTTGAAGAAGGAACAAGTAGTACACGAGCAAGAGACCTGGGTAACAAAGTGGAGGTGACTTCAAGTCACTTGCAGACATTTAGGATGGTTGGAGAAGAATGAGTGTGTGAGGTAAGTCTGGCAAGTAGACGGCGTTCTGATCATGGTGATGACATTTGATTTTAGGCTAATGGCAAGGGAAGTAACGGGTGCAGGGCAAAGACTTGATCAGGGACCTATTTCCAAATGATCACCTCTGACAGCAGATGGAGGATGTGCTGAAGGGGAAGATGAGTGGACAACTTGCTGAGAGTCTGAATAAGATGCAAGCTGAGAGGATGAAGAGACATTGCAATCCCCTGATAAGCGGGAGCCACAGATTACATTTCGGTCCTAGACACTGGCATCTCCATTCTGCCAAACTCTACAACCCCAGACCACACCCATTATTCACCCCATTGTCTCTATGGTAAAGAGGACCTCCCAGGTACCAGGAGTCATGGCTATTGGAAATATGGAGGGCCAGATCCTCAACCACAGCAGCCAGAGCAAACAGAACTGAAGTAGACCCATTCAAGGTCTAAAGGAACAGGATGTGTGACTTATTGTGGGATCAGAAGGGGGGTGTCAGCAGGGGAGGGGAAAGGAGTCCACAGAACAAAGAATCAGCAGGGCACCAGTCACCCCTTAATCTGGCCCGGAACAGTGATGAGAAGAGCACTTCTTTGATCATCGTGCACTAGTGAGCCCTACACAGCCAGATTTCTTTCTGCAAGATGGATCATAAAGCCTTGTTGAATTTGATTACCTACAAACTATTCTTGGCCATGAAGATCTAAGAAACAAAGAAAACCAAATCAAAGCATTACGAAAGGTCCTCTGGGAGGCCATTTGACAGTGGGGCAGCTGGCTGTGGGAGTAATCAAAAAATGAGATTGAAGATCTTAACTTGCTTGCCTAGTATATATGAGGCACTGGGTTCGATTCTCAGCACCACATATAAATCAATGAATAAAACAAAGGTCCATTAATGTCCCTGTGACTCAGAGACCTAGACCCTGACCATCGTGTTATGTCCCATGAACATCATTGATTAACACTAAATAGCAAGACAAAATTACTAACAGCAGTCCTGGAATGTAGTCAGCCTTCAAGGACAGAAGCAATGTCCACCTGAGCATAATTCTCTTGGACAAGACAGGTGAAAGCTGGCTGTCAGCAGGATGTCCATACAGATGTTTGAAAACTGAAGGAAGTTGATGTTAAACTAAAGAAATGAAACACATACCAAATGAGCAAACTTTTCTCTAAAGAGACATGAAAAATCCAGAAATATGCCAAGCTATTCACTGATTAGAGAAACTGCTAACTTTTTTGTTAACATGGAGTTGTTATTTTTATGAAAAGATCAGTCCCATACTGAATGTAGCAGGATGAAAACATAATAATTTAAAAAAAAAAACTGTTTAAGGGCTGGGGTTGTGGCCCAGCGGTATAGCGATTGCCTAGCATGTGTGAGGCACTGGGTTCGATTCTCAGCACCACATATAAATCAATGAATAAAATAAAGGTCCATTAATGTCTTTAAAAATATTTAACAAAAACCAGAACAATGTTTTAGTCAGCTTTTTCATTGCTGAGACCAAAAGACCTGACAAGAAGAATTTTAAGGAGGAAAGTTTATTTGGGGGCTCATGGTTTCAGAGGTCTTAGTCCATAGATGCTGACTCTAATCCTCAGAGCCTGAGGCAAGGCAGAACATCATGGTGGAAGGGTGTGATACAGGAAAGCAACTGGGGACATAGTTCCAGGAAGCAGAGATAGGCTGTGCTCAAAAAGAACAAAATGTAAACCCCAAAGGTATTCCCACAAGGACTCACCTCCTCCAGCCACACTTGACCTCCCTAGAGTTGCTACCAAATTAATCCCTTTCAGGGAATTAGTGCACTGATTAGGTTAAACCTCTTATAAGTAAATCATTTCATCTCTAAACTTTCTTGCATGGTCTTGCATATGAGCTTTTGGGAGACACCTAATATCTAAACCAAAGCAAAACCTAACCACTGAAAAGATATTACCCAGGCAAATGGGCAACTCTGATATGCATGCAGAGTGGAGAGGACTTGCAGCCACAATCTGGCTTTCCTAATCATTTAAGAAGCAAGAAAAAGACCTCATTCAATGACATTTGATCCTTTCAGGAAGATCAGTGCTAAATAAGAGAATTAAGTTTGTCATCACACTGAAGTCCTCAGTTCCGTTTAGATATCATCAAAAGCACCATCAAAAGCACAAAATTCTTTGTTCTTATGACATCTTGGCCTCAAGATGGGCAACTGAGTTTACTCCCTTGATCAGAAGTCGAGGCATTTGCCTTTATATTTTCCACTGGTAACACTTAAGCTGATATATTACTCTGTAGAAAAGTAACTGTAAAAAAAAACTAAAAACAGCCACAATTTTTTGACCCCTTTCCCATCCAGAGGTAGAGAATAGACTACCTTCTCTTAAATCTGGGCATTATTCTGACCAAGGAGTTACAGAAGTGATACTGAGCCAGTTTCTGTGATTAAAGAACGTGGCAGCTCCTAGTTCCTGCCTCTTCACTTGCTCTGGGGAAAGCCAGACACCATGTAAGAATCTCAGCTTCCTGAGATTTTCATGCTATGAGAAAACCCAGGATGGTCATAGGAGAGAGTGAGTGCAGGAAATACCTGGCAAGCCCCCAGGTATTGTAACCACACCAGCCAGGGCACCCGACAGGGAGTGGGAAGTCCTCTTAACTGTCCATTCAGTTGAGGTATCAGTTGGTAGCAGCCCCATTTGACATCTCACTGCAACCACAAGAGGGTCCCCAGATGAGAACTGCCCAGCTTAGTAGTCAATCTGCTGAGTCCTGAGAAATAATAATCAATTGCTGTTTAAAGCCACTATGTTTGGGATGATTTGTTATAATAATAGAGAGCAGGACTAGTAACATTTTGCCAAAATCTCAGTGATATTTTCAAGAGTTAAATTCTATGGACCTGAGCTGTGAAATAAAGTGTTCCTTAGTCATGCAACTATTTAAATTTGAATTAATTAAATGTAAAATAGCTGGGCATGTTGGCACATACCTGTGATTCCTCCTACTTGGGAGGCTGATGCAGAAGAACCAGAAGATCAAGGCCAGCATCAGTAATTTTGTGATAACTTGTCCTCAAAATAAAAAGGTCTAGGGATACAGCTCAGTAATAGAGCACCCCTGGGTCAATCCCCAGTACCACCAAAACAAAAAGTGAAATTATATTGAAAATTCAATTTCTCCATCACACTAGCCACATTTCCAATGCTCAAGAGCCACTGTGGCTAGTGGTCACCATACACAACTACACAGCAGAGCAGATTATTGGACATTTCAATTATTACAGAAAATTCCATCAGATGGCACTATTACAGACCAACCCAGAGCTCTGCCTAGGCTTCTCTGCAGATGAATGAGGCTAAGAGAGAACATTTTGACAGTGTATTCTGTCTGCTTAAGCATAAAATGAATTCAAAGCACAGCTCTCAGATCTAACTGAAGTGAGGAAAGAGTTGATAAGCAAGGCTCAAATTTGAAAAAAAAAAAAAAAAAAGCTGGTAAAACTTGTCCAGGCAGAATTTATCTAGGCATGAGTCACATAAAGAAAAACTTTTTTTGTTCATTATGTTCTCCCTGCAGTAACTGGTCTCATTTTGTCACTGAATACGGGAGAGATTTTGAGAGGAAAAGTGGTCTGGAGCTTACCCTTGCAGAGCTGAGGCAAGCCTGCTCCTGTAATTGAATAGGACATTATGCAGAATCCATAAAGGCTTTTTCCTGACAAAGAATCATTAAGATAAATCAACTGGAAAAGAACAAGGATCTGGTGCCTTGGCATGGATCCATAAAAAAATGTTGCTTTTCATTATGAGATTCCCTTTGTTCCTTGTGGAAAATTCTGAACGTACATGGGTATACATGTATATGTCTATATGAGAGAGGTCTATATAAGAGAAGTACAGAAGAACTCAGAGGGCTAGTCACACAAATCAGCTAATCACATACACATACACAGCTATGCCTTTAGAAACATAAGAGGTCCTCTTTTCAAATGCCTTTGGGGCAACTTGATGGGTTTTTTTAAAGTAAAGATCAAGCTGCCTAACTTCAGAAGAGATGACTTTCTAATAACGTTTAAGAGGAGAATAAAGTTTAAATCAAGTGTGAGGTAAAGATTCATGACATTGCCGGGCACGATGGCACACATCTGTAATTCCAGCTGCTCAGGAGGATCGTGAGTTCAAAGCCAACCTCACCAAAAGTGAGGCACTAAGCAACTCAGTGAGACCCTGTCTCTAAATAAAATAGAAAATAGGGCTGGGGATGTGGCTCAGTGGTCGAGTGCCCCTGAGTTCAATCTCTGGTACTTCCCCCCAAAAGAAGATTCATGATATACAAGAATATAAGATACAGAGTATTTCCTTTTCTCTTGTTTGGGCTCCAAAATAATTTCTGCCTGTGCCTTCCTCTCATTCTTTTTGTCCTCAGGAATGCTGTTTATTCCCATATGACAATAAGCCTCACCACCAAAAACCTCAGCATGCTTATTTTTTTCATTTCTGGATAAGGCAAGGGGCATAATTACAGTGACACTTATACATCTCCCCAGACCAAAAAAGAAATGTGTATATATATATATATGCAGGATCACTCAAAGACCTGTTTAGCAATATGAATATGAGAAATAAAATCATAGAATCATTTTCAACAAAAATATCTAAAATTCTAGAATCATCCATATGTTCTGATAAGAAGACACTTTTGATTTTTTACAATAGGATTATTATTTTTTAAATGGAGCAGGGAATGGTGGAAAAGGACAAGGAAGAGGCCTGAACTTCTATCTCAAGAGCATCAGAGACAGGGAATTATTGCAATTTGTCACAATAACCAGCTAAACATTCAAATTTCAATGTCATGGGAATCTAAGCTCTGGGGATCTTTTTATTCTGTTTCCATGCAGAAGACTAGCTCCTGCAATGACTGAGGCATGCCAGATAACAGCGAGCATGCTACAGTTACTTTAGGAAATGAGCTGAATGAAATGACCTTACGTACAGGCTCCAGAGGCTTTCTATGGTTCTAGTTGAACACACAAATACCATACCTT
>NW_026000057.1:37277116-37329516 GCF_001458135.2 Marmota marmota marmota
TATATATATATATTGGTACCAGGGATTGAACCCAAGAGTGCCTAACCACTGAGCCACATCCCCAGCCTGCTTTAATTTTTATTTTGAGACAAGGTCTTACTGAGTTACTTAGGACCTCGATAAGTTGCTGAGACTGGCTTTGAATTCTCAATTCTCCTGCCTCATCCTCATCAGCCACTGGGATTACATGTGTTTACCACTATGCACAACCAGGATCCATATTCCAGAAGAAACCTCCTCTAATATCTTCAGGACCTAGAGCAAGGGCACTGGCACTGCCCTCTAGCCAAAGACCAATGGGAACACCCCCTTAACATGATTTTTGACTCTTTGCAACATGGGATCCTGTCCATCATGGAGGACAGGGGGCCTTCTTAAAGAGTGTATTTGAAGACACTTCCAGGATTTGGACTTGTGCTTCTGGGTTTTGAAGAGAGTTTAAGGAAGTGGGACTTGGTTCAAGAATTGGGTGCTGTCAGACAGTAGGCATAATTTTAGGCTTGAGCTTTTTAATGATTCTAGTCTACAAAGTGAGGAAAGGGGAAGATAAGTTGTGATAAAGAACTAGCAGTATCTGGTAGTAACTAGAGGAGAGGTGTTTGTTCACAGGTACATTTGGAAAGATTCTTGAACTCTGCATGTGATTCCAGAGTGGTCTGTTTCTGTCCTTCCCCTCATGGTCACAGAGCAGCCCTACCTGCAGGAGGTGTCCTGGGAATCTGCCTGAACTCCACATAAGGAGAACTCAGCTTCCAGCCACCCAAGACTCATCAGTGAGGAAGTCAGACCCCAGTTGTCTAGGGCTGCTTTTCTGTTTCTCAGATATATATCATTTATCTATGTGCTTAAAAATGAAAAATCCATGTAACTGTTACGTCAAGTATGTTGTGCCCTCCTACCTTAACAATTACACTTATAACAAGATGAAGAAGTCTGCATGAAGCTATGTTTTTAATATTATGGAAAGTTGACAAAATATTTTAAAGGGCTGAATTTAATTACTATTCTTCATGTCTGAATGTTTGGTTGATGAGTCAGTAATGTTTGTATGACTAATAAGAGAAAGATCTATGTGATTCACAGATTATTATATATTCATTTCATAAATATGTCTGCCTACCTTTCAGCAAAAATCACTACAGGGTTTTCAGTGAAGATTTTTATATCATTGGAGTTCTACTGACAATAAGGATCTAATAAATTAAAATAAAAGGTAATTATATTCAAAGTATATAGAATTGTATATAGTCTCATAAAATAGGAAATTAAATTTTTAAATTAAGATTATATATTTTCAAAACATTTTTTTCTAATGCAACCAAAGTTATTATTGAAATCAAAAGGCAAAAATTATGTAAAGAAGTTAAAATCTAATTTGTTCTTTTAAAACTATTGGTCTTTTTAAATATATTTATTAAAATCAAACTACTTGAGATTTTAATATTTAATATTCATCTAGGTGCCAATAAAAATACTTACCATCACCTTTCAGCAATATTATATCTAGATCTTCATATACAAAATGTATTAGGAACTGTAATAATGAAAAATATTCCTTAATGATATGCACAAACTGTTGGAAATGCGTTGCTATTTTCACAGACTGAATGAGAATAGAAGACAACAGTCTGTCGACACTAATGGGAAATGATATTTCTTTACACAAGAAGCGACTGCACTTAAGCCCTCTGAAAAGAAAGATTTGATGAGTTAATTTACTTGTCTTTTCTCTTATCTAAGTGCTTAGACCATTCAGATCTTCCTGCATGCTGACCATGATGTTGGCAGCAGTACAGCCCACATGGCACACAGACGTGGTCACCCTTGGTTGGGGGACAGAGGATAAGCAACGTGAGAAGCATGTCTCTGAGGGTTGAACAGTGTTAGTCTGAGAGCACATGCTTACAGCCATGAATCCGGCTGTAATTTCACCAAGCTCCAGAACTCAAAGGACAGAGATGCCCATGTGGTTTTTAACAAATCGACTTTGTGTGTATCTGTGATAAACGGGGTCCTCTAAAACATGGGGCTCAGTGCAGGGTCCCCACTTGTGCACACCTTTGGGATGGATCTTTCTTTTTCTCTTTTTGGCAATCAGCCGAATTTGACCAGAGCGAGTATCCACCAGCACCTAGGCAAAGCCATCAGAGCTTGCAAAATCCTGTAATAATGGGAGGAGTTCTCTAAAGGAAAGAAAACATATCGGATTTGGAGGCTGGAAGTCAAAGAGATGTGGAGGAATAAAGGGGAGAGAGAGACCATATTAGTTACTCTTCTTTTGAATGACCAAGTCGATAAGGATTTGTGTGAATGGGGGCTTATAGCCAACAAGTTATAGGCAAGGGTCCGTCCTCCCTGAACTGCTCGTTTTGAGGCACAGCTGAAACTTTGGTCCAATAACTATGTATTTGCCTTATAGATTATTAGATATTTGGTATGAGGAAGTCAAAGGCAATGTGGGAAAGAAGGGTTATGGCCCCATTCTCAAGATGCTCTGATGGAGATTGAGAACCACCGTTAGAGAGGAAGGGGTATTCTCCCCACCCTGTTTATTACCAGGCAGAGTTTTCCCTGGAGATCCATAGTAACAGAGAGACCACAGCAACAGAATGAATACCCTGAGGTCCACCCCATACTCCACCACTGCCATCTTTTAGCTGGGAAACACCAGAGGAGGCAGAAACAAAGCAAAATGACCCTTTTTAACCTAAGTTGTGCTTGAAGACTTTTTAACATTCCACAATATTCTACTACAACTTTCACAGTTCAGAACCCCAAACTCACCGCATTCCTCCAGAATACTTAAAATTTTATATTCCTATGGACCATGTTCTGAAGAGGCTTTCACTGGTGAGGTAGCTCCATCTACTGTAGATAAAATGGATACGAGGCTCGTCAAATACCAATGGCCTGGTGACTCCTACTCCCCTAGATTTCTATGATCCTCATTTTTTTAAACAATTTTTTTGGTTGTAGATGGACACAATATCTTTATTTTGTTTATTTATTTTTTATCTGGTGCCGAGGATTAAATCCAGTGTCTCCCACATGCGCTAGGCAAGCACCCTGCTACTGAGCCACAGCCACATCCATCATGATCCTCTTTTATTAGTTTAAAAAATATTATGATCAGCTGCTGAAGTTACAAAGATGAAATGACAGTTTTCAGCCTCATAGGGCTCAGCAGTCTCTCAAAAAAAAAAAATGCTACTCCCTCTACATTCAATTATTTACTCCTAGAAACCACAGTTACTTAAACCTCTGACCTTACAGAAAAAAAAAATACTATTGTAATACAAGAGAACTTGTATTAAGTAGAAGGAAAAATGATTTTAAATTATCTTGGCGTTTATTTAACAGCTTGTGAATTTGGAAATTTATTCTTGCTTCATGGTATTTCATATTGTCCAACTACTGAGGGAGTGTTGATGCTGGGTGGGGTTTCAAGCCAATGACATGCAGATGTTAACCTTGAATAACTCCAATGTTCAAGCCCTTAGTTTATCGTGAGTCCATATTTTAGGCAGGGTTCTCTAGATAAATAGAACCACTAGGATGTGAATATAAAAAAGGCATTTATTATAACTCATGTTATTAAGGAGGTGCAAGTCCAAATCTTCAATTGGGCTGGCAGGCTAAAAACTCAGGCAGGCTAGTGTCCAGTGTCACAGACAGCAGAGTGGAAACCCAGGAGAACTGATGGTGTGGATGAAGTTCTAAGAAAGCCTTCTGGAGAATTCCCTCTTCTTGGGGAGGCCAATCTTTTTTATTCTATTGGGCCTTAGACTGGTTGAGGCCCACTCACACAATGAAGGACAATCTCTTAAAGTTCACTGATTTAAATGCTAACTTCATTCAAAAACATCATCCAAGTTGACATATAAAATCAGCCATCACAGTCTATTATGGGTTTTTATAGATTTACTAAATGTAATTGTGTCAGTCACCATCACCTTTTAAAGTAGGCACACGAACTATTGTAATAGATGAAGAAAATTATTCTTAAAGGTTCAGAAACTTGCTGAAAGTTACACCATTAGTATGTGGGGAAGATAAGTCTTGAAACTATGTCTGTTTGGCTATAGGCAGTGCTTTTCTTTCCCCCATTGAACAATGCTGGGAAATGCCACTTGCTGATGTTTCCTATCCTGACACCAGTCAAATAGAGTTTTGCCCAGAAAACCTATGAAAAACACTGTATAGCACCAGTTCCTGGTTCAATTCTTCCTCCTTGTAATTGTGCCCAATTGTCTCCAGATACCCAAAGATGGATAAAAGTATCAAAATCTCAAGATGCATGATATGGTCTGGAATATGATTTAAGGGAGTACACAAGTGTGTTGGAAGCTTGGTTTTCAATGTGGCAATGTTGGGAGGTAATGGAACATTAAGAGGTAGGGCTTAGTAACAAAGTCATTGGAGCCACTGCCATTGGAATGGATTAATGCAGATTTCGTGGGACCCCAGTAATTTTCTGAAAGGAGTGGTTATAAAGGAAAAGACGACTGTCCCTTCTTCTCTCCCTGGCTTCCTGTCTTGCCATGGTATCTCTGTATAGCACATGCTTTCACCATGAAGCTGTCTACTATGATATGATAAATCCAGAGGGACACTTACCAGAACTGGACCTATGTTATTTGGACTTCCAGCCTAACAAACTGAGCAAAATAAACCTCTTTTCTTTAAAACATCCAGTTTCAGGTATTTTGTTATAGCAATAGAAGAGCAAAAACATTTCACTATTCCTATTTGTGAAAAGGCTAAAGACTCTGAAGATTAGGGAGAACAGAAATAAAGAAGGTACTAACTTTGTTATAAAATGGCATCTGCATTTCTGCAAATATAAAATGACTATTTCTATAGACCACCCAATGATTGCAAACACTCCCACACCAGAATTTAATAAATTCATGACTTTGCAATTAAAATAGGGTCTAGCACAGTCATATCTCAGCACATCTCCCTGGCTGATGTCTTATGGTGTAACATCTTCTGTTTTCCATACCCAACCTTCCATAGAATATATGTGTCTTTCAACACAATTTATTTGGGCTGATGTCTACATAAAAAGCATTTATATTTATATCCCTAAATCTCATGAAAAAGTACTAATCAAAAATGATGTGTAGGCAAATTCTGTGATTCCAAATTCTGTGATTCCAAATACTGCTGTTAAAATATGAAAGCCTGTGCTAACTTTTTTTTTTTTTTTAAGTTGAGGAGTGCTAACAGAACATGCAATGCACAGTCCAGGCAAACCAACCATCATTAGCCACTATGCTTGTAGTTTGATAATCAGGAAGCAATCTTACAAGCTTTCTACAATCTATTAATACACAATTACTGCTTTAGTTTCATTGAAGGAAACTGGTGATGAGAAGAGTAATATAAAATATTTATTATATAATCATCTGCCACATAACGTTTCAATCTATGACAGACTGCATATAAGATGATGGTCCTATGAGATTTAATTGCTTAGTGACATCAGAACCATCTTAGTTTAAGTATACTTTATCATGTTTGCATGACAATGAAGTAGCCTAAAGAGGTATTTCACAGACGGTGTATCTCACAGAGGTGCAAGTCCAAATCTTCAATTGGGCTGGCAGGCTAAAAACTCAGGCACATTTCATTGATATAGAGTGTGCACACACACATTATATTTTCAAAATAAGGAGCAAGTATGCAGAACATAGATTATCTTTCATATATTGTATATTATTATTATTTTCCTTATCAATCACTCCATCATAAAAAGTGAAGCACACACAAAACATATTTGCTTTCTTCTTACACAAACATCAAAATTAGTGGGGTTTAAACTAAAGTAGATAAATAAATTTGTGTTTATTTCTTCTCTTTATAAAGTCCCAAATATAAAAATCCCTTCAGATACTGTAATAAGATGCAGAGGGGGCATCTTATAATTTTCACCCACATTTGGAGACATAATTGCATTAAAAAATGAGCAATTTGCCAGCTACATGCAACATGAATGAATGTCAAAAGTATAAAATCAAACATTAGAAGCCAGACAGACATATTCCATATGACTGCATTTATACAAAGTTTCAAAGGCAGACAAAACCAAACTCTAGCATTTAGGGATGTATGCTTCAATGGTAAAACTATAAATAAAAGCAAATTGTGGTTTTCTTTGCAAGGAAAGAAGGAAATACTGATCAGGAGAGTGTACTTCTGGAGCAGGGCAATGTAAGTAGACTGATGTTTGCTTTATAATAAATAAATGAGAAATAACCTGTGTTTGTGGGGGTGTGAACTTTTCTATTTATGTACCTCATTGCATAATTTAAAAGTAGGTAAAAAATAATTTGTGGGTCCAATTATACACAAGAGTCTTTTTTCTTTAAAAGGAAGCAGGGGTGGGCTGGGGTTGTGGTTCAGTGGTAGAGCGCTTGCCTTGTATGCATGAGGCTCTGGGTTCAATCCTCAGCACCACATATAAATAAATAAATTAATTAATTAATTAATTAATTAAAATAAAAGTATTGTGCCCATCTACAACTAAAACTTTAAAAAAAGAAAGAAATCAGGGGCTAAGACTCTCTGGTACACAAATTCTACCTTTATAAATCTATCTTATAGGTAACCTTTTTAAAATCCCTAATGATAACCACTGAAAAATTATTAATGCTTTGGAAATGGATATAACCAAAAATCTCACAATAAAAAAATAGCTTCAATAAATTACATTTATAAATTATGTATATAATTATACCTATTTGTTTTTTGGTTTTGTTTTTGGTACCAGGGATTGAACCCAGTGGTCTTAACCAATGAGCTGAATATTCAGCCCTTTTATTTATTTATTTATTTAGAAACAGGGTCTCACTTGCTTAGGGCTCCACAAATTGCTGAGCCTGGCTTTGAACTCTCAATCCTCCTGCCTCAGCCTCCAGGGCCTCTGGAATTATAGGCATGTGCCACTGCACCCGACCAGTCTTTTAAATTCTATCTGTGAAAATAAGATTTGAAAGATGTACAAGAAAATATTAAAAGTAAGTTTGAGTAGTGGGATTACAGTTGAAAATTTATTTTCTCCATGTCTTATCTGATTTCTTCACTTTTCTTTATGTAATGCTATTTGAGAATACAACTTGGAGTTTTGCTATATTTCCTCAAAGCCTCCAATGAAACTTATAAAGATTATCGCCTCTTGATCAACTGAAGAAATAGGGGCACTGAGAGATTAAGTGACCTTTCCTCAATCCCCAGGAAGGGGAAGAGCCAGAATCTGAACAATCCTTGCTGATTCTAAATCAGATTCTGAAATATATGTATACACACACATACAACATATACATATAACATATATGTACGTATATATAACTATAACATATATAGTTATATATATGTACATATATATTACAAAAAAAACTTAAATGCAAATAAAAATTACAGCAACTGATCTCTAAAAAATGTAGTAGCAATGTCTGATGGTGAGAGCCTGCATTCCCAGGCTGATACCATGTCAACCAGTGATTCTCAACATTTTGGGAGGATAATACAGATGCTTGTGAGAATCTGTTGCAAACCAGAAAAAAAAAAGACACATACACACAAATGCAAATATGCACCCACAAACACACGTGTGCTTTCAGAGGGTCCATTAAATCTATGAAGCTTATCCACATATCTCAGGTTTTTAAGGCCCTGCTGCATGAATATGAATGCCAGAGAGCAGCAGGCTAGTACTGAGTACCTGAATGGCTGGAAAAACACTGCTTAATTATTCAGAGAGTAACTAGAACAAATGTTTTTTTCCTCATCAAAAGTCAATAAACCTCTACCATAAAGATGGTAGAAATGAGTCCATTTGTTGATCATTGTGAAGTTTTCAAGGATGGCAGATCTAATGCTTTTCTTTCCACCTAAAAAAATGTAAGTCTTACAAACAACCCTTCAAGATCAGTATATAAATCCATGCCACCCTGCTATATTGTGTAATGAAGAAGATGAAGGCTTGCTTTCTAATTACTTCTTCCAGGTTAGTCCGGACCTGACATGCCACAGAAACCTGGAGAGACAGCTCTAGGCACGAGAGCAACCTCCCTCACCCAGATCTTCCCCAGCAAATAGATCTGAGATACTTGAAGGAGAGAACAAAAGAGGCCACCAGAGCCCAACTTGCTCCTCACTGTGCTTGCCAGGAAGCTCCTAACCCACCACGCTGGGCCACATCATCATTCATACGTGCTAAGCTACATGCTGTCCCCCCAGCTCCTTATCCCAAAACAGAAACATTGGATTACAGCTATCGACATATTTATATTGCTCACACCCACCATCCTGTCTTCCCTCACAGGACTGAAAAGTTGGCTTAAACTTGGTGATGTTTCAGGTTATACATATAAATATCTGGAATCCCACATATTACAGAACAAGCTGACTCCCTTGTGCTGTAGCAGAGTTGAAGGACCAGTCTGCTGGTGTTTGTCTCTCTGCAACCCATGATGTAGATCACTATCACCCACCCTGGTGCCACATCAGAGGGGACACAGGCTCTGACTAGGAGATATAAGAAGATCCCATAAAACTCTAATAATATTTGTAAATTCGTTCCTACGTGCCAGAAACTAGGAGTTAACTGCTTTCAACTATTTTATCTCACCAAGTCCCAAATCCCTCTGAGATCCTCATTTTATAGGTGAAAAGAGAAGTGACCTCCCCAAGAACACATGTGGCCTTGACTCTTGTTGGGGAAATAGAGCATTTGGCTGAGAGTCATACTGAAGTCAGCTTCTACCATAGTCAACCACATGACAATAATCCAGGACACTGTCAGTGTATGAGCTTAAAATCAAGATCTCCCAGCCACACTTTGTCAGTGAATCCCCTCTAGCCCCACCCTCCATCTGTCTTGGGGATCTAAGCACCGCCCATCCTCCATCTGTCTTGGGGATCTAAGCACTGTGACAATTACTTACATGACAGTTATACTTAATATTTTTGTGTTTCTATTTTAGAAAAAAAAATGGGAAAGTCACTATCAGACTCATACTTACTACTTAGGTTAATCTCAAGGCCAAAGTAAGTGATGTGGACAAGGTTGTTTCATGGGATTTCCATTTTGATGCCTTGTTTGACCCAATCACAGGGAAACAGCATGTGAGGAAAGGAACAGTGACCTAGGTTGCTTGATAAGTAACAACAGAAGTTCAAGCTCATGAAATCTAAATGCTAGTAGAAGGTATCTTTCACATGGATGGGGGTGTAATGAGACTCAGTGGTAGAACACTTGTCTAGCATGAGCAAGGCTTTGGGTTCCATTCCCAGCCCTGCTAAATAAATAAATATAAAAGAGGCATCTTTCAGTTTCATTTTCTCATTGTCCTCATTTCTATACTTACTTATTTTAATCCTTTCTCATGAATTCTCACAATGTTTCTTAAATGTTTTTGAAGAGCATCAAGAATACTTTTTTAAAGTTGCGACACAGGTTACTAAAGGCTCATTAATCCCTATAACTCTTCCTGAGAATTTACAGATAGTACATTTGCAAGCCTTCCTTGAAGTTAGATTGGACTGACTCTGATCAGTGGAATATAGCTGGTAAGTGATATCAGTCACTTTCGGGCCTGGCCACCAAAACCCCTGCGTGGAACATCCCCCACTCAATTATCTTCCACAGTGATCAAGGGAGCCGTGTATTAACAGGAGCAGTGTCAAAGATGGAGTTATCTACATTTACCTGTAGATTGTGATAAGTACAAAGAATAAACTGGTTTGGAACAAAACCATTGAGATTTTGAGATAATCACAGTTAGCGCTGTTTATCCTGGTTATACAGGAAGAAAGTTTATGTTGTTTTATTTTTGAAGGGTGGGAAGCAAGAGACAGGCAACAAAAAATTTATGTTTTTCAAACTCTAGCAAGGAATTATGCAAACTTACAGGCTCTTTCACCTCAGGGCATGTTTCAGGTTTGGCAGAATTCCCAATAGTACCTTCCATGACTCATGCCTGGACCCATACGTTTGGCTTTTTCTTTTGAAAAGATGCCAACACCCTTTCAATATGTTGGGGTTTGTTGAATGGGAGCCCCTCCTCAAAATAATTTTTTCATGACCTAATCCCCAGAACCTGTGAATGTGACATTTTTTATAAAAAAGGTTTTGCAGATGTAATTAAAGATCTTGAGACGAGATCATGTTGGATTACCCAAGTGGGCCCTTAAATACAATGAAAAGTATCTTTATAATAGAAAAGAAGATGGTGCAGGCCATGCAAAGAAGGTAGATGTCAGAGTTAAGCAGTGGAGAGCCCAGGAACACCTGGAGCCACCAGCTGTTGAGGGGGCAAGGAAGGAACTCCCCCAGAGCCCTCCAAGGGAGTACAGCTCTGCCAATGCCTTGGTTTCTGACTTCTGGCCTCCAGAGCTGAGAGAGAATAAATTTCTGAGATGGACATTATTACCCTATATACATGTTTGATTACACCACTGGTGAATGAGAAGTTGTGCTCCATTTGTGTATAATGTGTCAAAATGCATTCTACTGTCATGAGTAACTAATTAGAACAAATTTTTTTTAAATTAAAAAAATTTTAAAAGCCACCAACTTGTGGTAATTTGTTACAATAGCCCCCCCGCCAAAAAAAAAACTAATGCAGCGTCCATCTTCTAGAAAGATTAACCAAAGAGTACATAGTGCAGTGTCCCCAGTTTCTTGAAGGAGCAATCTCATGGCACTTCTGTCCCATAATTTTTACTCTTAATCACTACTGGAAATAAACCAGGGATGACCGAAAATAGTAACCTTGGAGAAATTGTGAGGAAATCTTTAAAAACTTTGTTCCCATTCAGCTTTGGACCCTCCACATCCCTGATGATGGAGCACCCCAGAGCCTGTGAACTTCTCTATTTCCATTTGTGAGGGTGGAGCCCAACAAGGCCCCACTCTCAGTGATCTTCAACTATTGAGATCATATGTTTGCTTGTATTAGTGATATTTTGAACACACAGCCCCATCCATGTGTAAGTCTGCATCTATCTTTTTATTGTGTTAAACCATATGTAACTTAAAATTTACCATTTTGACCATTGTTAAGTTATTTTTATTACAATACAGTGTCTGGGCACATTCACAACGTCGTATGATCATCATCACTATCCATTGCCAGAACTTTTTCATTATCCCAAACAGAAACTGAAATGTGTGTGTGTGTGTGCATGTGTATGTGTGCATAGGCGTGTGTTGCTGGGTTGAACCCAGGGCCTTGTGCTCTACCCTTGAGCTACATCCCCAACCCCAAACTCTGTCTAACTATTCCACAACAATGCCTCCTTCTCCCCTCCCTTCAGCTCCTGAAACCATTCTACTTTCTGCCTCTATGCCTTTGCTCACTGTAGGTACCTCATATACACAGAATCATACAATATTTATCCTTTTGTGACTGACTTACTTCACTTAGCACAAGGTTTTCCAAGTTCATCTTTGTTGTAGTATGTGTCATTCCAAGTCTGGATAATATTTCATTGTGTGTGCATACCACACTCTTATTATTCATTCATCTGTGGATGGGCATTTCCATGTTTTTGCCTATAGGGAATAATGCTGTTATGAACATCAGTGTAAATACAAGTGTCAGTCTGGGTCCCTAATTTCAATTATTTCAGGATATACCTAAAAGTTGAATGCTGGAGCCTATAGTAATTCTATGTTTGACTTTTTGAGGAAATGCCATACTTTTTTCTATAGCTGCTCATCAATTTTACATTCCTATTAGCAACCCACCAAGGTTCCACTTTCTACATCTTCACCAACACTGGTTATTTTCTTTTTTTTTTTTATAAGAGCCATTCTAACCTGTGAAATTTTTATTTTTATATATGTGTCCTTCGTTCTAATGAAACTTAAAAATAAAAAGTTTGAAGGATATGATAAAGATCATATAATCTATACTTTTAATAAATTCTAATTTTGTTATTTCTCAGAACACTGTTTATACTAAAACTTTAATATCTATATTAATCATTTTAGTAAGCACAAAGGGATTAAACATATTTTGTTGTATTTTAAATCTTATCTCACTTCTCTGTGATGTCACTGAGTTTTAATGGCTATCATCTGAAAAAAATATTTCTTATACATATATTTAGATTTCATGAAGGAAAACTATATGATTGATTGTAAATCCTGAAGGTTAGTTTTCAATTTCAGCCACCAATTTTCAAATTTTTCTGTTAAAATACATTTTGACAACATTTTTGTCTGATATCAGTCTGTTTCCTTATAAAAATCAAAAAGTATCATGTTTTTATTACAATAAAATAGTTGGGGTCTATTTTGTTTGGTTAGTTTTTTTGCTTGTTTGGTAATAAGAATTGAACCCAGATATGTTCTACCACTTAACCACATCCCCAGCCCTTTTTATTTTTTATTTTGAGACAGGTTCTTGATCAGTTGCTTAGGGCCTTGCTAAGTTGCTGATGCTGGCCTCAAACTTATGATCCTCCTGTCTCAGCCTCCTGAGTCACTGGAGTCACAGGTGGTCACTAATGCTCCCACCTCCCAGTCCTTATTTTGAGACATGGTCTTGCTAATTTGCCCAGGCTGGCCTCAAACTCGCAATCCTTCTGCCTCAGACACCTGAGTATTGGGATTAAATAGTGTACCACTCTGGCTTCAAATAGTTTTAAAACCCACTAAAACTATTTATTTGAGTGACATTTTAAGACATTGAAGTTTCCAACTTTTTAACAGTTTAGATATGAGAAAATCTGTATGGGACACAATTGCATTGTTGGAAATAAAATCACATTAACAATGGAAACATTTCCAAACATCCGATTTCAAAATGTTTTGTTCAGAGCAGGAGTTTCTTTTGAAAAGCAATTACTTTCTCATTCATTGTTAAAACATCACTGTGTATACTTGGGGGATGGATTAAGTGTGTTTATATGTTCAAAAATGTCTGGTGAGTAGCATGCTATTGACAGCCACTTGTCATCACAGGAAAGAACAGCAAATTTGAAGCATTTGTCTTTTTGTTAAAAAAAATGCAAAATACATCTCTAAGTTAAACAATTCTTTAGTACTTTAGTACTTTGCCATGAGAAATGCAGTGAAACTTATAATAAAAACGATTTACAGTCTCTTCCAATTTTATTGCAAAATCTATGTTGCTTCCGTGAAGCCAAGTGCCTGAGTCCACTCCGCACCATGGAAAGGATGACACATCAAGATAGGATCACAGTAAATGAATGAGTACAGGGGTCACCGTTAAGCCACTGCTTCATGGAGTTCCCATTTGTAATTAAAAAAAAAAGATGACCCCAGAATATTCCCCTCCTTCTCTATTTGCAGTGCATCTTTCACATGACTACAGTTCCTTCCATCAAAAGATGGAGATTGCTGTCCCTCCCCTTGAATCTCTGGTGGCCTTGTGCCTTGTTTTGGCCAATGGTGTATGTCCGTGTCTCTATAGAGCACATTACAAGCCTGGGCCACTGGATTCTTTGCATGATTCTGCTCTTGTTTTTGATCAAGCAGGGGGTCCTGAAAAATTCAGATCCCTAGGCCTCTCCATAGATTTGGAATCACTGGGTCAAGATCTACACTTCTATCAAGCATCAGCAGCAATTTTGATTCAGGAAGTCTTCAGATGACACCTCAGAAAACAGTGAGTATGGATAGTGGAGAGGCCTCAATTCCAAGCATAAAAAGAACCAGAAAATACATAGGAACTAGGGTTCTCTCCAAGCAGCTTAAAATGTACAAACTTTGCAAGATCCTGAGAATGACTTTAGCCCTCCCTTTGCCTTTTACTAGCTTTGTGACCTTGAATAATTACACTAACCTCTCTGAGCTTCAGGATTTATTGTTGTTGTGTTTGTTCTTAAGAATTTAACCTTTATTTTTTTGTTTTTATGTGGTCCTGAAGATCAAACCCAGTACCTCACATGTGCATGGCAAGCACTCTACCACTGAGCTACAACCCTAGCCCTGAGCTTCCGTTTTCCTATCTATAAAACAGGAATTTTGTCTATCTTATAAATTTGTTGCCAGAGGAAATGAGATAAACTTCATGAAGTAGTTAAGGCATAACTTGGTATACAATAGATGTCCAACAAGTCATTATTTATTTCATATGATGCTGTTTTCTTTAAATACCTACTCCTCTCAAAGAGCTAATTTGCATTTCTGGACATGTCCAAATTCCTTAGTAGAAATCTTTCTCATATACAAATTTTGGAATCAGCCACACCTTGATCTTGTCCCCAACTCCACCAATTATTAATGTGTGACCTTGAGCAAGTCACTTATCCAAATACCAGTTTTTGCATCTGTGAAATTGGAAAAGATATTAGCTTGTATCGTAAGGTTGTGAATATTAGTAGAGTCAATATGCTCAAAGCCCTTCCTGCTTCAACCTGCGGCACATGGTAACTATGAACATTATTTCCTCAGGGCTCTTCCTCTTAAGTCCTGAAATCCAAATCAATGAAAGGCATCTATAGTTTTATCAGAAACAACCTAGAAACTCAATGGCAAGGTCTCATCACATATTGCTAGTACATGTGTGACACTGTTAGTAGAACCTTCGAAGGGAGGGCTCCAGAGAAGAGGAAAAGAGGGGCCCCTAGAGACTCACTTGAGGCACAGACCCTAAAAGTAGACACACGTGGTGTTTGGAACTTCAGCAAAAGGAATGGATTTGGTTTTGTTGGATTTGCCTTGACAGAATCTCACCTGTGAGTGACCACTGAAGTCACAACCCATGTAGCCACCAAAGAACAGGCAGAGCTGTGAGGCCCAGGTTGTTATTTAGGATAATGGCAAAGGTGTCCTCTCTTCTCCATTACCTGGTCCACCACCTAAGCAGACTCCCCAGGCCCCAGCCTTGGAACACACAGGCCTTTTAACTGGTCTCTCAGCATCCTGCTGTTCAGTTCATTGGCTGCACTCAGCACACAGCATTGTGTACTGATACCACCACTTGCCTCCATCACATGTGAGTAAGCCCTATACCAGGCTGCTCCTATGAGTCTGATGTAAATGCTTCATTCATCACCCCATTCCATATCCAGGAAATTCCTCCCCCTGTCATCAGTGATCTCACAACTGTTTGAGGTGTTGTGAGCATTCAGGGAGCCCAAGTCAGAAGGCTTAGACTCAGCAAAATTCTTCAGACCCTCATACCTTATGCCTGATTTTATTGCTTTCTAGCCAGCATGGAGCCTTTAGATTGGTCCAATTTGCATTAATAACAAATCTGCTGCAGCTGAACATTTTTCCGTTATTTTTTTCACTTGGTATTTTTTCATTTTTATTTCTTATGTCACAATTTTCCCTAACATTTTAAAAATCTATTCATTTTAAATTAGGTTCTCAGAACTGGGAGCTCAGGTTCTCCTAAAGAGTCACTTACTTGCTTGGATAGAGTCAAGATCCTTACTTCTAATGTCCCATGGTCACATTCTGTGGCTCACTCCAGACTGGAGGGTAGGAATCTTCTACCAGTGACTCCTGGCAACCAAAGAGGAAGTGAGCTGCTCCTAGTGGTAAGGGGATGTCAGTCAGCAATCCATTACCATAAGAAATACCTGTATAGCTATTCTGGGTCTCTTATTTTTCCAGATTGAATTTCATAATTGCTTTTTCTATCCCTATGAGGAATGTCAATAGGATTTTGATGGGAATTGTATTAAATCTGTATAGAGCTTTTGGAAGTATGGTCATTTTGATAATATTAATTCTGCCTATTCAAGAGCAAGGTAGATTTTTCCATCTTCTAAGGTCTTCTTTCACTTCTTTCTTTAGGGTTCTGTAATGTTCATTATATAGATCTTTCACCTCTTTCGCTAAGTTGATTCCCAAACTATACTACAGAGCAATAGTAACAAAAACAACATGGTATTGGCACCAAAACACACTGGTAGACCAATGGTACAGAATAGAGGACATAGAGACTAACTCCCAAAATTATAATTATCTTATATTAGACAAAGATGCCAAAAATATGCAGTGGAGAAAAGATAGCATTTTCAACAAATGGTGCTGGGAAAACTGAAAATCCATATGCAACAAAATGAAATTAAACCCCTCTCTCACCATGCACAAAACTCAACTCAAAATGGATCAAAGACTTAGGAATAAAACCAGAGACCCTGCATCTAATAGAAGAAAAAGCAGGCCCTAATCTCCATAATGTGGAATTAGGCCCCAACTTCCTTAATAAGACTCCTTTGGTGCAAGAATTAAAATCAAGAATCAATAAATGGGATGGACTGAAACTAAAAAGTTTCTTCTCAGCAAAAGGAACAATCTCTGTGCTGAATAGAGAGCCTACATCTTACGAGCAAATCTTTACCCCTCACATATCAGATAGAGCACTAATCTCAAAGGTATATAAAGAACTCAAAAATTTAAACACCAAAAAACAAATAACCCAGTCAATAAATGGGCCAAGGACCTGAGCAGACATTTCTCAGAAGATGATATACAATCAGTCTACAAATATATGAAAAAATGTTCATCATTGTTAGCAATTAGATTTCATCTCGCTCCAGTAAGAATGGCAGCTATTATGAAGACAAACAACAATAAGTGTTGGCAAGGCTGTGGGGAAAAAGGTACACTCATACATTTCTGGTGGGACTGCAAATTGGTGCAGTCAATAGGGAAAGCAGTATGGAGATTTCTTGGAAAATTGGGAATGGAACCACCATTTTACCCAGCTATTCATCTCCTCAGTCTATACCCAAAGGACTTAAAAACAGCATACTACAGGGACACACCTACATCAATGTTTATAGCAGCACAATTCACAATAGCTAAACTGTGGAACCAACCTAGATGACCTTCAATAGATAAATGGATAAAAAAATGTGCCATATATACACAATGGAATATTACTCAACAATAAAAGAGAATAAAATCATGGCATTTGCAGGTAAATGGATGGAGTTAGAGAAGATAATGCTAAGTGAAGTTAGCCAGTCCCAAAAAACCAAATGCTGAATTTTTTCTTTGATATAAGGAGGCTGATTCATAGTGGAATAGGGAGAGGGAGCATGGGAGGAATAGATGAAGTCTAGATAGGGCAGATGGGTTGGAGGGAATGGGAGGGGGCATGGGGTTAGAAATGATGGTGGAATGTGATGATCATTTTTATCTAAAGTACATGTATGAAGACAGGAATTGGTGTGAATATACTTTGTATACAACCAGAGATATGAAAAATTGTGCTCTATATGTGTAAGAAGAGTTGTAATGCATTCTACTGTCATATATAAATAAAAAATAAATTAAAATGAAAAAACACATATTTCAGAAAGAATGATATTAGTTGCAAAGGGTTCATGCATAATCTATATTAGTCTTCATATTTCTATATGAAGAGAAAGGTTTTTCAGTTAAAATTTGTTTGTGAAATTAAAAAAAAGAAATACCTGTAATAATAAACTCATAGAGAGAAAAGTGGGTTTTTTTTTTCTTTTCTTTTCTTTTTTTTTTTTTTGTGTGTATTTTAACTCAGTTTAGGAGGTTCCAGGCCACATCACTTTTGGGTCCTGGCAAGACAGGTACATCATAGCAGGAGTGAGTAGTGAATCAAAGCTGCCACACTTATGGTAGGGAAGCAAAAAAGAGAAAGAGGAAGGGGCTGAGGTCTCAATATCACCTTCAAGGGCATACCCCAAATGACCAGAAGACCTCCCACTGGGCCTTACCTCCCAGAAGTGCCACACTGGGGATTAATACATGGATCTTTGGGAGGCATTTGAGATCCAAACTATAGCAGATGCCCAGCCCCCATGAAGTGTGGTGGGGTTAATTTGCTTCCCTCTGAGCATAAAGCAATTTTGAGGGGGAAAAAATGTAAATACTGAAATGCTTGCCTCAAGGCCTCTGTTGCTGAGCATTTTTCTGAGTCTGAAGTGTTCCCTCTTCTCATATTCATAACCCTTTCATTGTGGTTGGAGAGCCACAAAGAAAGATGGAAATGCTGAGAGAATGGAACGCTGCTTTGGCCATGAAGAACAAAATGCCTGCACTGTGATGGATACTCTGGGCTGAGGGGACATCAGAAACAGAATGATGCCTTGTGAGACTACATGGGCTTCTTCTCTAGTGTTGGAGGGTCTCCTGAGACGGGATCAAGGTTGGAGGAATCTGAAGATATTGGTAGGTACCTCATAATGTCTGGTAACTCTTTCTTTTTAAAATCCCACTTAATTGATTATAAGGCTTTCAACTAAGAAGGCTTAAGGAGCTTCTGGAAGAAGTCTTGAAACAAACTGAGAATTTCTAATAAGGTAACGAAGGCTCCAGAACACATTAAAAACGTTCTTCTTAGCTGGGTGTCGTGGTGCACACCTGTAATCCTCAGGAGGCTGAGGCAGGAGGATCGCAAGTTCAAAGCCAGACTCAGCAACTATGAGGCACTAAGCAACTCAGTGAGACCCTTTCTCTAAATAAAATACAAAATAGAGCTGGGGATGTGGCTCAGTGGTTGTGTGCCCCTGAGTTCAATCCCTGGTACCAAAAAAAAAAATGATTATGTGTGTGTTTACACACACACACACACACATTCTTCTTATTGCTATTGTTAGTGGTAGTCTTATTCTGTTCTTTTAAAACTTTACATGAAACCCTAGGATTTCAGGAATGTCTGAAATTATTTGTGAGAACACATTTTTGAGCCCTGTTAGCAAAGGAGAAATGATATATCAGAGCTCTAGTCCAAGAATGGCCATCTTTTTTCCCTTCCTGGCTTTAGCTGAAAATAAAGTATTTACTCTCGACTTAAATTTTATTTCTCAAAATGTCCAAAGAATGGTCTGGGTATATAGCTCAATTGGTAGAGTGCTTGCCTCACATGCACAAGGCCCTGGATTCAATCCCCAACACCACACACACACACACACACACACACACACACAATAAATAATAATAAATAAGATAAAATAAAAGGAAGCCACATATCTTAAAAAAAAAAAAAGTCCAAAGGATCAGGGCTTTATTTGGTGAATCTAAGCAATAATTTTTCCATGAATCTCACTTCTGGAGCTAATAGTCAAGTCCAAAGCTTATTAAAGTTTTTAATTAGCATATCCAAATCAAAACCATATAACTTTAAAAACCCATCTTGGTTTTCATGCCACCAGATCTCACGCTTTAGGATGCATAATGACACAAAACACCATCTAAAATGTATATTACTGTCTTCTACCCAGAAATACCCATCCAAGTGATTTCAATACAAATGAGTCAAGGCCACAATTCAAAAAACATTTTTGTGATCTTTCTCAGATACAACTGAACAGAAATTGCTATATGACATCCGTCATGTCTTGTTACAGAGTTGGCTGAGGAAGCACTGTTCAATCTGCCTACAAGGCAGAAAAAAAGAAGGGAACATATATGGTGAGCTGTGACTTCTCAATGAGGAAAGCAAAGCCTCCACCCCAACAGAGTTCCACATAGGTCTCCTTGGCCTGAACTGGTCCCATGGCCTCAGATAGCCACATGGAGCTAGGAGCAAGGCTGTCACAGTGCAAGTGCTTCCTGACCCATCCTCCAGGGCTTGGCACATCAGCCTCAATAAAATCAGGATGTAAACAGGTCCTGTCTATATAGAAGGTGGAAAAGAGAAATACGCAAGTCTTAGTGTATACCTCAAAAGAGGCATAAGAGCCATATTTGAATATCTACTATGTGGAAAGTTCTGGAACAGGGGTCACACACTATTTTTAAAGTCTCATCTACCATAATACAAACTCACTTGTAAATAGAGCTCTTTGCTGTTGCCATATCACCTCTGCTCTCTCTTAGCTATATCATGGTAGAAGTCATAACCTCAGACCATTTTCGAAGGGAGAACCTTTTAAAAGTTTCTATTTCCTGTAATTTTAATCAATTGAAACTGAGTTTTCAAATTTTTCTTTAAGCTATATTATACTTTTGTTTTCTTTATTGAGGCTCTTTCTTCTCTTTTGGCTATCTCTGGCAGTAAAAGAAAAACATCATGCAAACTTTGAGTACAATACACTTAATCCATTAGAAATATGAATAAAAATTGTTCCCTTTCCCCATTGTTCCAAAGTCAAAAATATAAAATGCCGGGTTTCTGTTAGTGACTAAAAGGCTCAGGGGTCACTCCAGTTGAACTGGGCTGCGCAAAATAACCACACAAGAGACAAAAATACCTTTTTCTTTGGAGTCACTGTGACGGCTCCTCTGACCTTAAGGGTCCGCAGAAAGAGGGAAAGAGCGAGAGCATGCACTGACCCCTTTTATTGAGGAGAAGCTATTCAAATGAGGCAAGGGGTCAGGTTTCAGGGGACTGAGTATCTTCATGATGTCCACTGTCAGCAGGTTGACTGACACCTGGGTAGGCCACACCCAAGGGCACAGTAAGAGAAGGAGACACACACAAGGCACTTCCATGGAAGATTCTATCCTAAACAGGGCAAGGGGTTATATTACAAAGGAACAGGTGAGCATAGCTTCACCCATGGGGCTGTAGCAAGACACACCCATGCACGAAACACCGACCCTCAAACCCAAGAAGGGTAGGGAAAGCTCTGCCACATTTCTTCGACTGAGCGCCTCAGCACCCAGCCAGGGAGTGTGACTCAGTCACGTGCAAGGTTGGTCTTTCACAATAAAAAACTTAAGACTCCCAGTGTAGCTATTATGTTGTATATGTGATTTCCCTGAGAGGTTGGGACATTACATTTTTTCTTTTGTTCTCATTTTTTTTAAAAAAAAGGGAAACTATATGCAAGGAGAAATGTTAATACCATGTACAGGGCACAAATTAAAACATGGAAGCCAGGAAATGCAAAGGTGAATGTTCTAACAGGAACCTCATCTCATGCACCCTGCTCATGTGCAGGACAACTTAGCAACACTACTCATCTGGTGTTTTTGTGGATAAATCTGACATTTTGGTTATGAATTTTTGTGAACCAAGAGTTGCCTCTGTACAGTCATAAGTCATAAGCTGAAATCATTGCTTTTGTGTGTGTGGAGAGGGTTGTACCAGGAATTAAATTCAGGGGCACTTGACACTGAGCCACATCCCCAGTTCTATTTTGTATTTTAGTTAGAGTCAGGGTCTCACTGAGTTGTTTGTATCTCACTTTTGTGGAGGCTGACTTTGAACCTCAGCCTTGGGAGCCCCTGGGATTACAGGCGTGTGTCACTGCTCCCAGTTATAATCATTGCTTATTAAAATTTATATCTATCTTTATTCTCTCCAACCATATTTATATTAAGACAATATATATTATTTCCCATTACTAGAATTGTTGCTGGATCAACATGCTGCTGAAAAATCTGGTCTATTTAGTACACAGTTCAGTTCACATGACCCTAAATTGAGTCAACACTTGATGTCTGACACCTAATTAAATTATTTGGCCATTTGACTGTCATTAACATCTAATCTTGGTCACAGACTAGGCAATTCAGCGCATATCACACTGATTTGCTTGACCTTGAGGTTAGATGAAGCCTACTGACCAGTTGGGATCTCTTTCTGTCATCTCCCACTACTCTCCAACGCTCTTACCAAGTCAGAGAAAGGAATAGAAAAATAAGATATATGGACTGAAAATTGCAAGTATCACTCTCTTACCCAAGTCTTGTTGCGGGGTAGGTGGCTCAGAAAACAAACCAAGTTCCAATTTTGTCCAAGTTTAGCTGGCCAGCCAGCGACTTGCTCCATGCAGGACCCACAACTGTCTCTGCAAGGAACAGCCCCAAGCCTGAGCATTTTAGGATATTTAAATGAAAAAAACTACATCTGGGTTGATATAACTGGAAGCAAGCAGGTACAGAAGCTGGATTGTGCCGTTAGTGAGACAATGCAATGGGTACATTGGTATTTCCCACAGGACTTTCCAGGTTGGCATAGCAGCAAGCAAGCAGAAGGGAAGTGGGTCAAAATGACCCTGATTCAGTACAAGTTAGAGAAAGGTTACTAATGTCTAGACAATCAATCTCTGACAAGGTGCGTCACTCAAGAAAAATGGAAACCAAAGAGAACAATTTTATATTGTATAAGAATTACTATTTTGTGTTGGTAGGTAACTATTAGTGACTTTCCCATTGGAGAAGCATTTTTTTTTTACATGATATGGAGTCTCAGGGTAAAATGGAGTCTGTTTGGTCATTGCCCATATAGCCTGGCCCATAACAGTCTGTCCCCTGTTTTTTAGGTAGGAACTCTGAAATGGGGACTCTAGGTTGCAGAAGTAATCCCCAGTCTGGAGAAGGGATTAGCAAACTTTCTCTACAAAGGGCCAGATATTCAATATTTCCAGCTTTTCTGTCTCAATTCTGCTGTTCGAGAACAAAAGCAGCAATGGACAATATGTTAACAAAGGGATATGACTGTTGCAATAAAACCTCACTTACAAAAAGTGGCACTGGGCTGATCACTTTGCCAATGCTTGGTCTACAGAAATCTTCTAACTAGTCTATTTTTTCCTTAATATATTAGGTATATATTCAATTTTATCACTCTGTAACTCAACACTTTTTTAAATACAATAACTTAATTCCATTTTATTTCTCATTATAACTATTCTAATTAACTCACTCATTTTTTTCTAAATGTAAAGTTTCTAACTACTATTTCAGATTCCTTTATTTTTCTTTACCTTTACCACACCCAGCTGTGTGAGTCATGTTTCTATCGCTGGGACAAAATATATGAGAAAAACAACTTAGGAGGAAAGATTTATTTGAGGTCATGGTTTCAGAGGTTTCAGTTCATAGTCGGTTGGCTCCAAGGCAGAAACATGGCAGAGACAGAGGAAGAGCAAAGGGTTAGGGACAAGATTTACCCTTCCAGGACATACCCCCAGTGACCTACTTCTTACAACAGGATCCACCTCTTAATAGTTTATCCCATTTCCAAATAATAACATCAAATTAGTCCATCAATGGAATTATCTGATGAGGTCAGAGCCCTCATAATCCCATCACTTTTCAAGAGCCCTACCTTCAAACACTGCTGCTTGGGGGACTAAGCCTTCAATGCATGAGACTTTGGAGGACTTACAGATCTAAGTTATAACAGCAGCCTTCAAAAGGTGGTGAATTAAAACATATTATATTAGTTGTAATACCTTTATTAATTATTATGGGGAATAAGCACAGGCAACATCCAAATATGCCACTTTGGCATAAGGATTATTTTGAGGTAAGCCAAACAAGAATCAACAGATGCCGAAAACTTCCCTCATCTGACCAAAAGCAAACTTGTGAGAAATAACTGCTGAGCATCCCCTCTGCTTGATGGCCATGAAGAGGACAAAAGTCAGCACAGAGACAGACAGACATGGAAAGAAACTATACTCCATGAGTTTCCATTACTCCAGTAACCCAGTAATCTCACACCCCAGTAGTCTATTATTGTTCTTTTCTCAAGATTAAGCCCCAGTTCTAATCTCCCTGTATTAGTCAGGGTTCTCTAGAGGAACAGAATCAACAGGAAGTATGATTATAAAAAGGGGATTTATTCGGTTGGCTTATGCAACCAGAAGCTGGAAAACCCACAATGGCCGTTGCAGGCTGGAGACTTGGAAGAACCAGTAGCTGTGCTGTCCAAGAGGCAGAAGCCCAGAACAAGAGGGATCAACAGTACTAGCCTAGTTTAAGACCAAAGGCTTCTGGAAACTCCCTAGAGAATCTCTGGCAAAGTCCACTTTGGAAGAGTGAAGAAGTGAGAGTCTGATATTCTCAGACGATGGAAAGAGCAACCAAGAACCCGTTCATGAAGAATCAGGCTTGCATCTGCTGCTGTTTCCTTGTTCTTCCAACTTTTCTTCCATCCAAGCCATCATCCTATTGGATGGTGCTGTCCATGCTTAGGGGTGGGGGTCTTCACTTCAGTTGGCTATCCCACATGCAGTCATTCCTAGACTCATCCCTCATTGACACACCCATAAGCCTGTTAATCCTACGCATCTTTTCATCCAATCAAGTTGACCATTCAAATTGGCCACTAAACTCTCCTTTCAGTTATTCATCAGTGCTAGCCCTAATTCTAGGGCATCTTTCTTGGGAATCTGAAGCAGGAAATGAGGATAAGGAGGCTTTACTCTTAAAACATCCCCACTGAACCATAGTCTTCAAGTACATATCTTTAGGGGTGTTATGGTTTGGATGTGAGGTGTCCTCCGAAAGATCACATGTGAGACAATGCAAGAAAGTTTAGAACAGAAATGATGGGGTTATGAGCATCTTAAATCCAATCAGTGAATTAATCCCCTGGTGGGGATTAACTGAGTGGTAACTGAAGGTAGGTAGGGTGTGGCTGGAGAAGGTGGGCATTGGGGGATGTGGCTTTGGGGTATATATTTTGTATCTGGTGAATGGAGACCTCTCTCTCTGCTTTCTGATCATCATGTGAGCTGCTTCCCTCTGCTTCCATGGTGTCCCACCTCACTTGGAGCTTGGAGAAATGGAGGCTGCTGTCTAATGGACTGAGACCTCTAAAATCATGAGCCCCTAAATAAACTCTTCCTCCTCCACACTGTTCTGGTCGGAACCTTTAGTCACAGCAGAGAAAAAGCTGACTAAAACAAGTGGGGGGAGAACTAGATTTTACCTCAGTTCAGAAAAATACTAGCTGGAAATTAGATGGGCAATATGGTTTTGTACAACTCAGACATAATTATATTTAGCACCAGACTATGTGGAATAAGAAATGAAATCCAGCAGAGATATAACCAAAGAGACTTGTAGGCCCCATAAGAAATATATACCACACATAAAAGAGGCCCAATGGGCAAATACCTCCTTACTTTATGAGCCAACCCACTCCTGGATACATATGTGTTAATAAAGATATACCATATGTTGGAAGCATGACTTCCGAATTTTTCCTGATAAAATATTTGAATGTTGACTTCCAAGAGATAGATATAATTGTTCCCCCCTTGGATGGAAATGAAACTCAAATATGTGGTCTTGATTATCATATGGAATAGAGAATTGACAGATTAAAGACATTATATTTCTGCCAAGATGATTGTACTTTCTTCATTTTAAAAAAGTAATTATTTTTCCATTCACTTCTCCAGCTGATGGATAGATAAAAATGGCACTTGGATTTCCAAGACCTCTTGGCAGGAGATGTTTGGTGTAAGAATTCAGTGTTTTAGATTGGTTTGTGCTCATTTTTATGAACTAGGAGGAGGAAAAATAAAATTTCCACATATATCAGAGTCATAGACTAAAGAAACACAACCTATGAACACATGGAAATAACTGGTTATTTTATTTCTTCTTTATGCCTCTGGAACACACAAGTGGGTGGCCAATCCCAAGGGAATGTGGTCTTGGAATGTTTTCATCGCATCCTCCTCTGGTTAGCTGGAGTCTGGGGGTACATTGGGGGACTAGACTCAGAAAGGACAATAACCTGATTAAAACACAAGATCACTTTCTATATCGTATTCCAACCTAGGATTATTTTTATTTCTCTTCTTCATATTAATCTTACAATTATTTTTGTGTGGCTACTGAAAGGATGCTGTGAAGACTGTCAGAATCAAAATGAAGTCACTTACATCAAACTTGAAGAAAACAGAGTCAGGTGGACATGAAGCCTTTGAAGATCCTGACACATATTTGCTTGATACAAGAACCATCACAAAAGACTTCTAAGATCATATCCTTGGACAAAGTCTGCCACAACTTTGCGCACACACACACACACACAAAATACTTCTACAAAGATGCTTACCTAGCAACTGCCCCTTTGACCTTGAACTGACACCCCCTTATTATCAATCATTACAGCCCAAGGACATTGTTTCAAAACAACTTATGTAACCTTATGCTACCTTTAAAAACTCTTTCTTCTTTTGTCTCCTTGAATATACCCATTGTTTACCATGGTACTTGTGTCACAGACTACAATCATTCTTGAATAAAATAATTGTTTTGGAGAGCCAGTCTCTGCCACTCATTTTAGGTGGACATGCTGTTTTCTGACAAGCATTTGTTAAAATGCCTTTTTCCAGTGTGTTTAGCTTTTGTAATTTTTAAAAAAATATTTGTTTTAGCTATAGGTGTACGCAATAACCTTTATTTTATTTTTATGTAGTGCTGAGGATTAAACCCAGAGACTCACATGTGCTAGGCGAACGCTTTATCACTGAGCCACAATCCCAGTCCCTGTAATGTTTCTGATAAAAGAGAACTTGAAATTTAGTAGTCCTCTTGCCTTCCCATACCTAGTCTTCGGTTCCTACCATTCCTTTCATGTGAATGGGTCTGTGTAATCTGTCCTGCTCAATGAACTAGCATGTAGAGTGTGCCACTTCTGCCAAAGCACACAGAGACTGTGAGTAGTTTATGTAGTTTATTTTTTAAAGCTTTCATACACACACACACACACACACATATTTTTTTTGTACTGCGGATTGAACTTAGGGTACTTGATCACTGAGGCACATCCCCAGCCCTATTTTGTATTTTATTTAGAGACAGGGTCTCACTGAGTGACTTAACTCCTTACTTTTGCTGAGTCTGGCTTTGAACTCACCATTCTCCTGCTTCAGCCTCCCAAGCCACTGGGATGACAGGCATGCACCACCAAGCCCAGCTCTTATATATATTTTTAATATATATTTTAGTTGTAGATGATCTTTGTTTGTTTATTTTTATGTGGTTCTGAGATCAAACCCAGGGCCTCATATGTGCTAGGCAAGTACTCTACCACTGAGCTATAACCTCAGCCCCTAAATTTATATATATTTAATTTTTGGTGGACACAACATCTTTATTTTATTTTTATGTGGTGCTGAGGATCGAACCCAGCGCCCTGTGCATGCCAGGAGAGCACACTACCACTGGAGCCACATCCCCAGCCTATTTTCTTATACTTTTCAAGCAGGATGTCATTCTATTGCATGGGCTGACCTCAAACTCCTATGCTCGAGACCCTCCTGCCTCAGCTTCCTAAGCAGCTGGAACTACAAACTCACACCCCTACACTCAGCTGTAAAACTTCTCATCATCAAAATGGCAGAAAGTGGTAGTACCTTAACCTGAATGATCAAGGTGAGCAGAATTTCTCTACTAACCCGCATGGATCACATGGCATTTAGAAGAAACAAGCCTACTTTTATTTTAAGCCCTTGTGATTTAGAGAGTTTCTATAACATAAACCAGTTTTCTTAACTAAAGCAATAATACCCAAGTGCATTCTAAATCCTAAGTGGACTGTTTGATAGTTGTACAAGAATGTTAAAGACATATTTGGGGAAGCTGGTTGAGGTTCTGTACAGATGAAGAATGATTTAACATGTGTAAATGTCATGTAACATATATAATATTTTCACATAACATAGTGTTAGGAGCTAAGTACTAGATCATAGAAATGAAAGGTGCCTACATCTTCCCTCCTCCATTAGCAACTTTTTCAGGAGGAAAGGGTATATATAAACAAAACAATATAAAAAGTATCCAATAAGAAGCAAAAAAAATTAATTTTATTGAATAGAGGGTTTACAATGATCATAAGAATATTTTAGACTATAACAGCTGAAAGATCAATAGCTGATTGGAAGTAAGAGAGGAAGCAGTTTAAATTTTCAACATAAAAAAAAAAAAATTCTAATTGCTACGCTTCTTGTAAAATTCCCAAAACAAGTTCAAGCCATGTTTACTGTTTAGTGATTTTGTTTTAAAAGGGATGAAAAGTGAGAATCAATGTGTATACTGGTTACAACTAATATAACAGCTTGAAAAAATCATGAGACAGAGCATAAATATAATATAAAAAGACAAGATTTTAAAATTGTATTATAGGAATCTTAACTATTACAAGTGGAAAAGATACATTAAAACCAGCAGTGTGTTACACTAGTTCAAAACAGAACTCGTAAGGCAGACCAAAACTGACGCAAGTTAAGGAAATTGGTCTGTTTTTAGGAAGCACATCCAGACAGATACAACCACAAAGAAATGCCAACAGTGACGACTATGTGGTCCCCTCTGTGAGTTGGTGAAGCATCAAAGGTGGAGCAACTGGGTTAACACTTAGGCTTTCTCCAGGGATTTGTAGTATTCCATCAGCACGGTCCAGGCCTTGGGCGCCATGAACCCTTCAGGAGGCTTCTGGCCTTCTCGGGCAAGTTTGCGCATTCGAGTTCCTGAAATAAATTCAAAGTCTTCATGGCTGAAAGATAGAGTCAAGTGAAAATTATTTCACATTTTTTTAAGAAAGCAATTGTGAAAAAATTTAAAGCATTTATTCTTTCTGTTTATATTAGACTACTAGACAAGGTTAATATGAATCTGATTTCAAATTTGTCATTAAGCAAAATATACTGCACTACTGAATATTATTCAGTTTTAGAACTAGGAAAATTTTAATTGAAATTTTTATTGTGATCATTGTAGATTCTTATGAAATTGTAAGAATAATATATCGAAATTCTGTGTCGAGAGGCCCAATGTAACTTCTCCCAATAGTAACATCTTGTGATATTACAGCATCAATATCACAACCGGTAGGGCAGCACGGAAGCGAGCTACCTACCACTCTTACTCAGATTTCCTCAGCCTCCCTTGCACTCATTTCCCAGTGTGTGCATTCGGTTCTGTGTAATTTTATCACATGTGCACATTCATGTATCCACCACAGTGAAGCTGCAGAACAGTTCCAAATCACGAGGATCCCATTCTTGATTCAATATAGATTCAATCAATTTTATTGAATGAATACAGAACACTTCACCTCCCTTAATGAGTCATGCTCTTCCTACTAGCAATTAAGAGATCATGATGAAGGGCACATAGAATCCTCTAATGTGCCACTAATCCAGAACCACAGCATTCAGAAACCTATCTCTAATAGCCCTTTAAGGTCTGTCTGCTCTCTGACCTTGTTCACCTCCTCTATAGTCAGGGGAATCTGAAAGTCCCCTTCCTAGACTGGTTCTTTAGTGTATCTATGAGCACTCAGACTGGCCATTCTCTGGGAATGCACTCCAGGCCAAGAAAGAGGTACCAGAGTTTCCTCTGTGATCCATACTGCGTGTCTGGCTTCTGGACTGTTCTGCTTTTCTGACTTTTGTTTTCTGTGTACCCAATGACCCCATTTGCTCAGAGGGTTTGGAAGCCTTGGGTGTGATTTTATTACCACCAGTTTATAAGCACCTCTCCCACCTAGCTGGTCCACCTTTATAACTGACCACTACTGTCAGTTCCTAAGATCAATCTGAATCTTGCCTCCAGATGTAGTTCTACCTTAGATTTGTTGCTAGCCTGTTCAATTGCATTGAAGTAGTGAGATATAATGAACATTCCACTCCTCTTTGAATTATATTTAAGAGTTTTATTCTGGAATACTATACAGAGGATATGAATATAAAACAGTGCAACTCATTAAATAAATCACAGGAAATCAATGTCAATGCTTTATAAATCCCATCTCTACCTACTAAGCAGAAAGGCACTACTTCAATTCAGACACAAAACATCTCCCAGTCATCCCATCTGCTCTTCCTATTTCCCTGAACTACCAGAAAGACAGGAAGATAAATAAGCATGTACATTCAACTTAATATTTTAACAGATTCTCCCACCCAAATCCTGCTACCTCCCTTCCTGGATGCCATGGAGTTGAGCAGCACTGCTCTTCCACACGCTTCTACCATGTTCCGTCTCACCTCAGGCCTACAGCTATGGAGCCAGATGACCATGGACTGAACTTCTGAAACCATAGCCCAAATAAACTTCCCTCCTCTATGTTGTTCTTGTCAGGTATTTTGGTCACAGAGAGATAAAGCTGTCTAACAAAGTATCTAAAAATGCTTACTCCAACTTGATGTAAAATTGGTTAGTTTAGCTGAGAACCATCCAACAAAATATTGGTTGAGTACTTCAGATACCTCAGGAGATCCACTTATCAGCTCCCTAAACAAACTTCACTGAGGAAAACTGTGATTCTGGAGCTTTCTGGACATGCAAACTTGAAACTTCAGTTTCAAAAATGAAAAACTCATGTCATGTGAATCAAGTGCTTGTTCTTGATGGCAGTAATAAAGAAGTAAGAGAGCAGCTTGCTGGATGATTCTGCCTGAACTTTGATTAAAGGAAAAAGCCAGACCAATTAAAGTCCTTTCTTTCCCCATAATGCCAAACTGTCTGAAATCCAGAACTTTTCTTGCATTCCTTCTGAAATTGCATTTTTAAACCAAGGTCCCCGGGTACCTCTTTTCCTGAAGCTATTTCACACTCCATCTGCCCCGCATGCCACAAGCATTTCTTCATCACATGAAATGGGAGTTCCTGCTTCCACATGGTGGTGGTTCCACTCCACCCTGGCTACGGAAAACACATTTCCCTCTGCCTCAAACTTGTATGTCTATCTCTGTTACATAAGGACTTTATTTTTACCGGAGCCATGTTCAAGGTCTTGACATGAGTCACTATAAAATTAAATCATATCTTCACAAGGAGTCCAGACATCATTCTGCAGAAATCATTCCATCAAATAAAAACTGAGGCATTTGGGGAATCATCTAAATATAACTATAAATTTTACCTATAAGTATTCGTGAATCTGCAGAAACACAAAAGACTACCAAATAAAGGACTTGGGCTTTCCCTACAGAGCAGTTCTAATTAGGGCCATTTCATTCTACCGAGTTAACCAATCTCCCATGGCACCTGGAAAAAGAAACACAAATATGTTTGGTTTTTTCCCTTTCCAAAACCACTCAGTTACAGATTCCTATAATCTACAGCAGACAGAGGCTGGGTCTTAACAAAACAAAGGGGAAGGGGCAGAACAGCAGGAAGGAAAATAACACACCAGCAAGCAACCTACACGGGACCCTTAATAACACATACCAGCCACATGTGGCCAGCATCTTGATGAACTCCAAAGTACAATGACTCTTGGCCACTTGCTGACAATTTTAAATCTTTACAACCATCTGCTGTCCCTCAGTCCACATATGTGGCCACCAGAGCCACTGGCACAAGTTATTCACACGGACTGAAGATGGGGTCAGCAGATGGCCCTTCATCTTTTGAAGGTTACATTCAATTAACCCAGCTTTCTAAGGTTGCTAACTAGACAATAAGTGATTCAGAGAAGGAAAAGGATATTTTTTTCTTTGATAGAACTCAAACTACTGGTGGTAACTTACAAGTGAACCTAATTATTTTGGATCTAATTAACTTTTCATCTAACTTGAAAGCAGTTCATTTATAATACATCAAAACACTAAAAATTCTTCAGACAGAGATTAAAAATGATTGCTTCAAAACCAGATAAATGCCTATTTATAGCTTTCTTTCAGAGACTACAAAGCCCTGGCTGACGTCATACATGACAATTTTAACAATTACTGTTTTTTAATCAAAGACCAACAGAAATGTTTGGAAAACTTAATTATCTATAATCTAATTGAGCAAATTCCTTAATTTTTTATGTTTTTCCTCCAAGCACCTCAGCCATAAAGGCTATAAAATAGCTTCCATCAGATATTCAGTCAATAATGAATACCTAGGGCCATCCTAAAATATGTTGTAGAATCAGCTCAATTTTCTTGACCATAAAGTGTCATGAAATCTATAACCTACCATAGAATAGATCAGATTTTTAACTGAGTGGCAATAGACAAGTTTTGAAAGCACCCAGAAAAATATTTTGATGTAGAAAATTTGAGGTTTCTGTGCTTCCAACTGGCACAGGTTGCATTGTTATTCACCTACTTCTAGAGGCTCCTCTATTGACCAAAAGTTAATCCCCAAAGCTCTCAGATGTCCAATTATCCAAATAAAAGTAGTTGTCCCCATTGAGGCTTGGTCCTTAGCTGGGCACCACTGGAAACTTTTAGGAGATAGAGCTGAGTGGGAAGCCTTAGTCATGGGGGTGTGTCCTGGAAACTTCTGTGAGATCTCTTTCTCTCACTTTATTGTTTCCTGGCCACCACAGATGAGCAGCTTGCTCCACCATACACACCTCAGCATGAAGTACTGTTTCACCACGGTCCCAAAGTAAAGGGACTAAGCAGTCATGGACTAAAACCTCTAAAACTGAGCCAAAATAAGCTCTTCTACTTTTTAAGGTTGATTATCTCAGGTATTTTGTTATAGTAATGAAAAGCTATCTAACAAGACACATTTTCAGTTTTAGAAAATGATAGTCCACTGAAACCTCTAGCAGCATGGAAACATGTTCATGAACAGGAAATAAATTAAAAAGCAGGAAACAAAATTCTATTATAGTAAAAACTTGACTATGTTCAACTGTGTTAAATGAATGTATAGGAAAAAAAAAAGCAAAGCACACAAACATTTCGGCAATAATACAGGTGTTATTTCTCTCTTTTTAAAGGCTTTAATAATTTTTCAGAAACACACATTTTTAATTGATGGCCTCTTATATTCACCCTCTATTTTCCCAAGAATACATCAAAACCAGGGTACTCCACTCATCCATAAAGATGGATCTTTCTAAGAACAGAGGTTTTTAAGAGTTAGCTCACATGACTGAGGCTGATTTTCTTTCCACTGGGCTGCAGTATCAAGATCACTCTGCACTACAAAGAGAAGTGAACCCCTCTGTCCATAACACTAGGGAAACATCTCTCCAGCACTGCCTCGTTTGCCTTCTGCTTTTTCTTTAGCAGTGATGGATGTGTCAGTTCATCCCTCAAGTGGTCATATCTGCAGACCTGCACAGGACTCTGAGATAGAGAAGAAGCTGGTGTCTGGTTCAGGCTACTTTGGTTTCCTGGCATTAAGAAAATATGCCTTCCATGGAATCCGTCCTAGCTCTACCGTTCTACAGTGGGGCCAAAGCCCCAGAGTATCGCTCTATCTCACCCTGCTGGTTACTGCTCAGTCCCGCGCTCCCCCTGCCCTCTATCTTGGACATTAGGACAGAATGAAAGCAACATATTAAAAGTAATGATACCACACAACAGCTACCTAATGATGTCTTATCTAACATTCCTAATCGTATCAAAGGGGGGGAAATAATTTATTTTCTATTTCTAGGACAGAAAAGCATATCACCACTCTAGAATGTTTTCAAAAGAAGGGTCTGCGAAAGGACGAAGAACAATGCACATTTACATATCGTCTTTGTCTTTGCTAACTGAAGGAAGTTTACCATAAAAAACTAAGGAGAAAAGTTATTATCTATTTATTCGGTAGATAAAAGACTCTTAATAAGGGAACATAATACACAAAATCTTTTGTTTATGAACTGTCTTATAAATGTAAAATCAGAATCAGATCTGCAATTCCAGAGAAGGAGACTAAACTAAACTGTTTTGCTGCTACTGTTTGTTTTGAAATTGGGGGGGATGGACAGAATGTCAGATTTATATATTTATTAAGGGAAAAATCAGCCATCATTTAATATAGCAATTATACAACAAATCTTACTGATTGTGCCTCCTAAAAATGTTTTGAGTCAATCCACTTTTTCGATCCCAGTTGTAACCCACCAAAATCATGCTACCCGTCAGTTATCAAGGATACAAAAACAATAATAAATGCTGATGAGGATATGGAGAAAAAGGAACTTTGACACTGTTGGGTTATAAATGAGTACAACCTCTACGGAAGTCAGTATGCAGATTCCTCAAAAGACCAGGCATGGAACCATCACATGACCCAAATATATCACTCCTCTGTACTTTTCCTGAAGAATTAAAGTCATCATACTATAGCAATACATGCATACCCATGCACAATTCACAACAGACAAACTATGAAATCAACCCAGGTGTCCATTATGGATAAATAAAGAAAATGTGGAATATATACACAATGGAGTTTTATACAGCCATAAAGAAAAATGAAATTATGTCACTTGCAGGAAAATAGATGGAACTAGAGACCATTATGTCAACTGAAATAAGACAAACTCAGAAGATCAAGGGTCATGTCTTTTCTCATTTATGGAAGCTAGAGAGGAAACAGGAAAAGAAGGTGTGTGTATGTTGGTGGGGGTCTCACAAAAATCAAAGGGAGATCAGTGGAGGAAAGGGAAAAGTGGTAAAAGGTCGGGTGGGAAGAGGGGAAGTGCTGGGAAATTATGTTGGCCAAATTATATTCTTATATTGTGTGCATGTACAAATACCTAACAACAAACCCATCATTATGTACAACTATAATGCATCAATAAAAAATGTGGAAAGAAAAAAACAAAAACCCTGCCTGTACTAATACACGTATTCACATTGGCCTCCCCCATCTTCCTCTTTTCTAAGCTGCTAGATCATCTTTATATTTTTATGTTCCCTGCAGATGGTTTCAAGCTTATCTTTGGTTTTATAAACATTTAAGTACCATAATCCACGTCTGCTAATGTTAGTACATGAAGTCTTTACAGGTTTGCCTCTGCTGACTGTGGTTTCTTTTCTTGCTTGAGGCATTTATTGCTTTGTATATTTTGTCATTTTTGACTAAAGTTGTTCATTATGTTTCAAGAATGATTTAATGGAATAAGTCAAGGCCTAGGACTCAAGGTGAGTGCTCCAGCAAGAGCCTATTAAAGTCTGCTTCTGCTGAATGCTTTGAAACATGCCTAGTCAACCCCCTAAAAGTAATTTCATGGCTTCAGGTTCTTGTCTGTTTTGATATCACCCAGGTAACATAAGCTGGCCCTTTTTAGCAGAGCTTTGACTTTTGAGTCCAGAGCCTAATACTCTGCTCATAGTCTACTAGGGAAGGAGAATGGGTTGGGTTCTCATCAGGTCCTGCCCTAGAAAAGGTGGAAGTAAGTCCCAGGTGAATAGAAGTGTCTCCTGTTGACTGAACAATTTGATGAAGACCACAGTTGCATTCCTGCTCCGCCTATATTATAAGGCCCTGAAAATAGGTCTAGGAGAGCAAAAGCAGCTTCATTGCTCATTCTAGCATTCACTTAATGGTTCTTATTACCTTGTTAGCTCACAATACTTTTTTTGTGAAACTGTTGTTTTATATAGCCTTTTTAGTTAATTGCTTAGGAAAGTTAATCTATAAATTTAACTTACCTCGTTACCAGAAATCTGAACTTCCTCATATCCAACCCACACTGCAACAACATCATTTTTTAAAAATTTCACATCTATTCCAGTTCCAGTTCAAAGAACTGCCTTATCTGGTCTCTGGCTATCTCGTCATCCTTTGACTATGTTCTACTCCATCCTTGGCCCTTTTTCCAAGCTCTCTAAGGTAATCCCCCAGGATCATGGCACATGTTGATCATCTGGTCCAGAATGTAATTATTCCATTCTTTACCACAGGAATTCCTAGTCTCTTAGCCCAAAAGTCACTTGCTCCAGGAATCTACACCTACTGCCCCAGACTTGGTCAGGCAAGTGCCAGCAGTTTCCCCACAGTATTCTGCAAAGCTCTTACCACCCTGAACTATGTTGTCAGTGGTTTACTGTCTGTTTCCTTCCCTAGAATTTATATCCCATAAAGGCAATGACAAAATCTGTTATTGCAGGGTGCAGAGGTACACATCTGTAATCCCATTGACTCGGAAGACTGAGGCAAGAGGATTACAAGTTTGAGACCAATCTGGGCAATGCAGCAAGACCCTGTTTCAAAATTAAAAACAAAAGGGCTGAGCTATCACTGAAGCTCCATGGCAGAATGCTTTGACTTTTGAGTCCAGAGCCTAATACTCTTGACTTGACTATGTTCAACTGTGTTAAATGAATGTATGGAAAAAAAAAAAGCACAGTATACAAACATTTTGGCAATAGCACAGGTATTATTTTTCTCTTTTTAAAGGCTTTAATAATTTTTCATTCTATTTCCAGTACCAAAATAAATAAGTGAATAAACAAATATCTGCCTATTTCCGACTACACTGCCCCCCCCCAAGAATGGCATATATATCGTAAAGGCTCAGTAAGTAGTTACTAAAGGAATAGTGCATAGCAAAGTCAGTGTTTTATACCAATTTCAATATAATCTATTGATTCCAAGTAAGACAGGGTAAAAATAAATCATCTGATTTTCAAAAATATACATAGTAATGCTATCCCTAGTTACAATATAAATGTATGCTAAAACATAGAAGATCACAGATTTTAAATCAGGTCTTATCTTTTAATGGTAATTCCCATAATAAAATATGTTCAAAACCTACAATACAAGGATAAAACCTGTAAACTCATGCAGTAACAATCAGACTTCCACAAAAGAAACAGTACAACTAACAAAACCAAAGTCTTTTATGCATCAACAGAAAACACAGTCCTCTATGCTCTAAAAGACCTGTGTATTACAAAAACTGTGGCAGGAAAGGGAAAGAAAAGGATTCACACAAGAAGTATTTCAATGACCGATGCCAGACTTGGAGGTAAAGAGTGAGCTGAAAGGAAAAGTGACTTTACAGTTCTATGTAACAGGAAGAACAATAACTAAAAGAAATTCAGGATTCAGAAATATTATGAGAGTAAAGGTAGTATTGGTTCTGAGCATTTTACATAACACCTAGAACTCTATGCTGAAATATCCACTCCTATGATAGGAAAAATTCAAAGATGGCCCCAATGACCTTTGCCCCCAGTGTTTACCATGATCCCTTGCTGCATGGCCAAAATAATATTATTTGGTAGGCCTAACCTTATCACTTAAGACCTTTAAATGGAAAAAAGAAAAAGAAAAAGAATTCAGTTAGGAGCAAAACAGAAGCCAGAGAAATCTGAAGCATGAGACAGATTCCACAAATGAGGGAGATTCTACTACTGAGATGGAGGGGTCCACAAGGAAGGACCGAACTTGACCTCTAGACACAGGGAGCAATCCTCAGGCAACAGCTAGTAAGAGGATAGGGATATCAATCCTAGAGCTATAAAGAATTGAATTCTGCTAACAAGGACCAATATGGAAATAGATCCTTTTCAGAGCTATCATATGAGGCCAGTGCAGCCAGAGAACTCAGGCAAGCATACCCAGTCATCTGCGCTAAAGAAATGCAAGAGAATAAACTGGTAGTGTCTTAAGCCACTAAGTTAGTGATAATGTGTTACTTTAGCAATAGAAAACTAGTACTATAAGCAACTGGGAAACAGTGACTTATATGTTTAGAGTCATGGCATAGAAAGTCTCCTAGAAAAGTAATAAAAGAAAGGAAGATCTAAAAATGCCCTGAAGGACACACATAAGTAGAGTGTTTTTTAAAATGACACTAACAGGACATGCATTCAAAATATGAAAGAAATACTCTTTTGAAAACATAAACATACCAGACAATGAACATTCATACCCACTTATCCCTCCCTTTCCACAAGACACTTTCATTCATGGGCACTTAATCATATAAATAAATTTGCACTTATCTATTCAAATACAAATGTTTACTTTCTCAAAAGAGAAAAAAAATACAAATAAGAAAAGTGAATGATTTCTATGTTTGTAATGTCTGCAACAGACTTTAATACTGCAGTCCTAAAACTAAATTTCCTTGAGTGACTATTTTAGCTAATATGAACCTCCTTAACTTTCTAAATATAAACACATGATTTTTATCACAATTCCTATCAATAATATCTTGCCTGAAATCTTCATGAATTTTTTTTCTCCTAAGCCTTGTCTTACACTGGTATTTAATCAAATCAAAAGCTGCAAAATCATTAATTACATAAAAGCTGGCATTGAGTAATGACCATTAATCAAACTTAAGGCAACTTCATATGTGCATAATTAATAACTGTGTTTTCTCACTACATCAAAGACTATCGCCTTTCCACAAAATTTTAATCACTTTCCAACATATTCCCATCAACTTAATTATATTTGAACACAAATACAAAAAGTTAGAAAATGAAGGGAGTTTTAAAGCTTCCCAAGTTACAACTTATTAAGATTTAGTAACCAAAAAAAAAAAAAAAAAATTCCAAGGAAATGAGCCACTCATGCAACTAATATAGAATTCATCTTTGGAAAATCTTATGAGAACTGATGTAATTATTTAGCTTTTTGAATGATTAAAAGAAATACTTAAAACAATACTACACAGATTTAACCAAACATCAAAGTTATCAAGGGCTTACCAGCACATCAGTCAACCACATACAGATGGATTCTAGGGTCCTGCGTGTGATTAAATTAGCTGACCATGCAAAGGGACCACAGAAATGAAACATATCGGCACAAGAAGTGTGAAAGAAAAGCTCAACTCTTTCTGAGGTTAGTTTTGTTTTCTTAACACAACAAAACAGAAATGCACCTAAGTTTGACATTTTTAGCCACTGGCAGTATGATTCTCTTCTTTGCTCTCCCTTGCCACTATGTGAGTGAATTAATTCAGTTAATCACAACTCTGAGAACAAGCTGACATTCATAACCACTTGTACACAGCCTAAACAAATAACCTGTGTGTTGGGTGAGATACCAAAAACACTTTGTCCCAGCAGTCCATTTCTGACACTGTGTGTATCATAGACTATAGGAAGGTGCTACTGCCCTTCCTCTGGGGGTTAGGTGGGAGCCTTTTAAAAGAATTACCAATGGGTAGACCTCCCCATGGACTAAGTAAATAAGAATGTTTGATTGTGGCCTACATAAAGTTAACCATGAAAGGGAAGGACAGGACCTGAAACCTTTTAATCCTCCTTTATAATTTATATTTTAAGGTTTCAATAATCTTACGTGGCAATGCAGTTCAAAGTTTACTATAATTGCTTTCATTTTTCTTGTAATTCTTCCTTTTAAAGCTTCAAAAGAGGCATCCCCTTGGTAGAAAAAGTCAATTTATAACCTTCAGCATACACTTTTAAGGCTATTATTTTTAGTGAAACTATAGTATGTGTATATAAATATACATGCATGCATATATACACTTTGGGGTGGGGCAGTACTGGAGAATGAGCTCAGGACCTCATACAGGCTAGGAAGGCACTCTTCTGTCGCAAGCCAGCCATGCTGTGTGTGAGCCACCGTGTATCGTAGCCTAGGGAATAGAAACATCTGGTGTCTGGGAACTACCAGTGGACATTTCCTCTGTGTGCGATTGCCCAGAGACATTGTGAATTCCTGTCCCAATCTGTCATGTCCCACACAGCACCTGAGATGGGTGTTACCTGACAAGATGTTAATTAACCTGATAATTGCAAGACATCAGGAAGCAAGACTGCCTTAGAAAGCTTATCCCCACCTTTGATATACTTCCTTAAATGAACTACTGGAGCCATCTTTCTTTTGTCTAGTTCCAGCTCCCATGTGGACTGGATTTATCAGGGCCTCTGCTTTTGAAAATATATTTCAGACTCTGTCATTTGTTCTTCACTAATTATCCTAGACCTTACAACCTCCTCGGCAGGAAGAAAATTCCCCAACAAGAAGCTGGCCGTTACCCATACTCTTCCACTGAGTTATGTTCCCAAGTCCTTTTAAAAATTTTATTTTGAGACAGTCTTTGCAAGTTGCCCAGGTTGGTCTTCAACTTGCAATTCTCCTGCCTCAGCCTCCTCAGTAGCTGGAATTACAGGCTTGCATCATTGTGGCCCGCTACGCATATATTTTTAAAGGTTTTTCTAAAAACCAAAAACCCACATGATGTCAAACTATTTATTCCTAGATGTTTGGAATCTGATTTTGTACAAGGATAAAAATGTTCTGGTTAGCTGCAAATTCTGGTGGTTCAGAACTATGCTGGAATATGGGTTACAGTGTTCAGGGTACACATCTAAGAAATGGTTAGGAGTTCTTTAACACTTGCCTGCATCAGTTATGAAAACCTTTTCTGTTCATTCACTCTCATAAGACTTTCTTTTATTTTTAGCTATAGTTATCACTCAGAAAGCCATCTAAAATGTGCACTGTCTTCAGAATTATTTGTCATTAAATGAGAAATCAACAAATTTTCCAATCTCCAATGGCAACAATAATATTTCTTTATTTGGGTAACTTATTTTACCTCAAAGAAATTAACCAAAAAGAAACGTATATCTATTTTAGAAACCATTCCTTAGGGCCTAAATCTAGAATTCAAGGCAGGAGCTTTTTAGCCTATAGGTTGAAGAGGGCAATGAAAACTGTTGTTTTAATTTTAAAAAGGTTTCTTTTTCTTTCCTGTCACACTGTGACAAAATGGGCCACATCAAGTGAGGACATGTCAGGGTCAGCATCATTCCTGAATATGAGGCCAGTGTAAAGTGCCACAGAAAAAAGACAAGACAGAGTCAATTTTCAGTAGTGCCTGTCAAGAGAGTTGACACTGATCAAAAGTAAACTAACAAATAACTGTATTCTACTTGCTGAATCTGTTTTACTTGCTGAGTGTTAATCACAATTTGTACTATAAAAGCAAGTGTACTATACATGAGTCTCAAAACAAGTCTTATGTATAAGCACCTACTGAAATATAAAAATAACTAGTTACTCCAAATCATAGAAAAAGTTACAGATTTTGATATAGGGGGAAACTGCCTTGTCCACTGCCATCATTCCAGAGATTAGAAAATAAGGGTAAAAAAAAAACCCTTAAAACTTAGGACTAATTAGATCACATAACAAAGACAGGACTAGAATCTATAACTTCTGATTCTACAGCTTCACAGTGCCACTTTGAATGCACAGCTCGCACCACCTATAGAAATTGCCTATAGACAGAAATTACCATAACTTTGTCAGTCAAAGGGAGATACATATGTGCTCAATACCAGCAATAATTTGTACTAACAGTTGGTAGCAGACATGGTAGACACAGAACTCTCAATTTTGCCTTTCAACTCAAAATTCCTGAAACCATGAACAATATAAAACAGATTCAATTTTTATTTCTACTTCTAACTTTTAAATGAGAGATGAGTTGCCTTATTCTGAGTGGGTGCAACAAAGCCAGTCATCAGAACAGTTGTAAAGATGAAGTAACACTCTAAAGCCCTGGGAGCAGCTTGGACTGCAAAGGGCTACACAGATTTGTGCAGAGAATGCAAAACTTACTGTTCAGAATCATAGTAGTCCATGCGCTTCTTCTTCTTGTTGTAAGCTGCAACTCGGAAGGGAACTATTTCCAAGGTGATTAGGCCAGGGGCCATTGTCAGCACTTTGGCACCATGGGTTGGTTCATAAAGATCCTTCCCTGTTTCTGGATGAGGCATGCCAGCGGGATCTCGTCCAACAATGTAAAAATTGGCTCCTGCCACCATCCTTGCTCGGCAATGCCACTGCACCTAGAATAAAAGTTTGCATATTAGATATCTATACTTTTATGACCAAGTACTGAAAAGTAGTAAATGGATAATAAATACAGGTATTTGCATTTTTTAAGCAAAGTTTTAGAAGTGCAGTATATAAGGGCAATCCCTTAACTGAATTCCCAATTGGTCATACTGAAGGGTTTCAGCTTTTTGGGGGTAACCTCCTATTTTCTGTAGTGCTGCGAATGGAACCCAGGGCCTTATAGATGCTAAGCAAAGCAAGTTCTCTACCATTGAGCTGCACCCCCAGCCCTTTGACTTTTTGTGACATCTCTACTGGTACATACTTCTGCTACTTTGTCTAGACTCTGTCACATACTACATAATAGAGACATTATTTTCACATCATTTAGATTTCCTACTACGAAAGATGCTGTTTTGTTCTTATTCTACTCTCTTCATTTTCCATTCCATTTACCCCAAACAGTGACATCAATATTTTTGGTAAAATCACTTGTAAAATGGAAATTATAATGGTATTTATCTCATAAAATTTTAGAGGAAAAAAATGAAACATGAGGGCTTGGAGTCGTACATGGTACACAGTAAGAATACAATAAATGTTAGCCATTATCAGCTTTACTTTTCCCCTCCTTATACAACTGCTTGCTCTTCCTAGTCAATAATTACCTTGACTTTCTGTCCCTTATTTTTCAGTACTTGTGTTTCTATGTACCATGCTGCATCCTTCTTTGTGAATACACAGTTATACCACCCCCATCCTCCCTGGCAGTGTGGCCATATGGCTGAGTTCTGGCCAAAGAACAGAACCAAAGTCATATGTAGTACCTCCAAATGTGGCCCATAAAGGCCCCGCAGCACTACCGTGGTTCTCTTTCCCCATTTGACAGCTGAACAGAGAGAACCCCAAGCTCCTGTAACTGAATCTTGTTCTACTTGAGCACTGGTATGACTTGCATTGAGCTGTGCTAGTTCTGTATGAACAAGATGGTAAACATGATGCTAACACACAGGTGCATGCTACACCTTCTTCCACCCACCCTTGAGTCCAGCTCTTCATGAAAATTCTAGTCATTCCCCTTTGCTCCCACACAGAAAACACACCAATGGCCTCTACTAATTCAGACTCAGAAATTTTACCTAGGGATCAGGCAGACTTTTAGGATCAATTAATTACTCTGCAACTCAATGGAAAATATTTTCTACCTCATGAATATCAGAAGCTGCTTCTACTGAGTTAAATAAATGAACTTGATTTGTTCATTAAATATCTCTCAAACACCAAAATATTGGTAAAATGAGAATGTCTTGACTTAATTTTAATGTTAAGAAGTTCAAATCATTTAATCCAAACCCTTTTGTAGTTTTAAAACAAGAGAGAAAACTGGAAAGCTCCCATCCCCCACAAATTAAGCACCTTACTATGGGATTAGTACGCTCCATACTGTGGGCAGCAGCTAGTTCTAATTGAATTTTATAAAAATTATCAGAAAAATAAACTCACCTCTTAGACTTCTATAGGTTATATGAGTAAATTAAATGTGAGTAGAACAAACAGGGTATCAACATTCTCCTACAGGCGACTAACTTCAATTTACATTTTAGTGAATGGTTTTCCAAGGAGAACTACTTTAAAAATTGTAACCAACATGAATAAATAGAAGGCCTATTGTTGAGTTAACTTATAACCTGAGAAATTAATAACCTTTAACCAAGAGGATGCAAAGCAAGCGAGCTACAGAGATTTCCAGTTAGGAATGCAGACTTTGGAGTCAGGCTATCCTAGGTGACATGCTGCCTAGAAGAGGGGGCTGGAAACCAGGAAGCTGCCTGTTTATCTCCCTGGCAGACTTAGGTCAGGAGGTATTTATTACCTTGTGATGCCCAGAAGTCAGCATGGTGTCTGAAGGAATACAAGGTAATTTCTAAAGGTTTTCTAGAAAGCCCTGTAAGAGTCTGTAAATGGTCAATCAACAACAAACGATTTATTTTCTGCTTTACTTGTATCTATGAGCCAACTAACAAATACTATTATTTTCTGATTACAAAAGTAATTTAAATCATATGTGGCAAACCCTGCTGTTTGTCTCTGCAAGTATCTCTCATCATCTCCCTAATCTTCCTATTCCTCAATGGCAGAAGCTTCCTCACTCTGGAAAGGATGAAAATGCCAGGTCTTTGCTCTCACAGCCTTCCTAGCCACTCACCAAGAGCATCTGAGCACATAAAGGAACCCACAAGGGTTCTGCTGAAGGTTTCTGGAAACTTTTTTCTTCCCCAAATTTCATTTATCTGAAAATGTCTTTACTTCACCTTTACTTTTTAATGATATTTTTGCTTGAATATAGATTAAAAGTTTTTGTTTTTTTTTTTACTTCACCCCTTTTTCTTCTTTAAATTTTTCTTTAACCAATTTTGTCCTACTGGAACACACAGAAAACTAATTGAACTACTATGTATAACCAGAAACTCTAATAAAATAAATAAATATTTTAAAAACAACAAAAATTTTTTTTGAAACCAGTCACACCTGTGACCCCAGTGATTAAGAAGGCTGAGGCAGGAAGATCACAAGTTGGAGGCCAGCCTCAGCAACTTACCAAGACCCTTTCTCAAAATTTAAAAATTCTAAAAAGACTGGGGTTATAGCTCAGTGGGATAGCACCCCTGGACTCAATCCTAGGGAAAAAAAAAACACTTAAATTGAGCAATAAATATATTATGGTAACTTTGAATATTTGTGCTGTGTTTGCAGAATTGGAAACTTGGGACTTAATGGGTTAAGATATTACTCCATTTCTGTTTCTTACTGAGAAGTCAGCCATCATCCTATTGTTCCTATGGATGAAATGTTCCCTCTCCCACCCCTATCTCCTTTTCTCTTTACAAATAATTTTCAGCTGAATAATTATATATGCATCTTTTATTTTTTTCCTCCTTTGGATTCATCCTGAGAGTCACTATGCTTCTTAAATGTGTAGTTTTTTTTTTTAACCAATTTCAACCATTATTTTTTCAAAACTTTTTCTGTCACATATTCTCCTTCTTTCCCGCACTCCCTGCCTTTCAGAATTTCAACCAGACATATGTTATACATCTAATGATATTCCCAAATCACTCAGGCTCTGCTCATCTTTTCCCCATTTTTTTTTCCCTTTTGTTAAAATAAGTTTCTGATTTTTGCTCATTGACCTCTTCTGCCAATTCTAATCTACATTTAAGGGCATCCAGTAAATGCTTTCACTTCAGATACTATTCTCTTGGTAATTCCAACATTACTGCCATCTCATTGTATGTTTTTAGTGACAGCTTTTATTCTAGATCAGAAGTCACATTTTCCTGCTTCTTTCCAGTAATTTATTGTTGTATGATGGGCTAGTAAATGATTTAAGGAATCTGAATTGCATTGTTTTCCTCTCGAGTATTGAGAGTCAATTCTAGTAAGCAGGTAACTGAGTGACATCTCTCCTTATCTTTTTGTGGCTTGGCTTTAGACCTTGTTGGGTGGGTCTGGTCTAGTTTTTTGTATCAGTTATGAAACAATTGTCTCTTCAAATTTACCCCTTGGTACCCACTCAGAGATGAGAGATTGAATATTTTAAGCATTTCTTCTTTACAGTGAGCATGATGCTAATTTTTATCAGCTGAAGCATTGCAGGAGGAAGGCTGCTTCTCCTCCTGGTCCTGGTAAACTACATTTTACTTTTCTGGCTTCTACTGCATGGTCTGTCAGTCGTGACTGTGTAGGGAACATCTGATGGCACTCTGCTCCAGCAGCTTGCTGCACAATCCTTCTCACAGACCTCAAAGCCCTAGTCTGAACTCAGTGACCAGATTGCTGCAGTCCTCCTCCCATGGACACAGGGCCACTCCAAGCCTTGCCTCAGCAGGGGATCCCTGCCTCCCACTGCACGCTGCCAGCCTGTGCTCACATGTGCCCCAGATGGTTGTTTCTGTGTCCAAACCAATATATATTTCACCCACTGTGCATCAAGCACAAGTGTGCTCCTGACACCAACTCACTCCAAGTTCCCGCTCAGCAGCCTGAGCTACGTCTGAGCCCCAGAGTGCTATTTTCTGCTCTCTGGAATCTATGAACCAATTCTGGTCCAACAATCCAGTGAAATTCTCCACCATACAGTAGGCTGAAACCATACCTTCTTCAAGGAGGTCTAAAGCCCAGTCTTAGGAAAGGTTCCCTCCCCTCTAACTGGTCTGGACTGCATCTTCCAACTCTGTGACCTGTAGTGTCTCCACATTTCCCTCAAACTTACTGCAGACACTGCACCAGGCCTTGCAGAGTTGCACAAGCACAGTCCAACGAATGATGGAAAACACTCTCAAAGACCTGTGCTCCTCTCTGTAAGCACTCAGCAAGTGAGCTGTTCCACAGCCATGATTCCAGTCTCTGCTTCCCAAGCTCGGCAAGACCACTGTGCTTTACTGGGTTCCAACTGCCTGGCAGAGGTCAGGAGACTGTCTCCAGGCAGAGAACCAGGGGTCACATATGGTGGGGTTTTTTTGGTTGTTGTTGTTTGTGTGTTTTTTTTAATCTCTCAGGACCATATTCCTATTCTCCTGTTTTCCAATGTTTTGATTGAAAGTTTCACTATTTAATTTTACAGTTGTTAAAAATAAATAAACAGCAAAAAATAATACAAAACACAGAGAAAAGGTAAAAACATGAATATTTCAACAATGAGAAAATCACAGATAAAGTGCAGTATGTTCTCCTAATGAAACACCATGACACATATGTGAAGATGAATGAACTACAGCTATACACACAACCACATGGAAGAATCCTGGTAACATAAAGGTACCTGAAAGTACCATAAGCAATGAAAGCAAGTCCAAAAGAACAACATAAAGCATTATGCCTTTCTTTAAAAGTTGTAAAACAAGTAAAGCTAATAAATAGATCATTTAAGCACATGTACATGTGATAAACTGTTTGTATATGGGCACACACAAGGGTGTGTGTATGCACAGACAAGGAAAAATATACAAAATTAAAGACCCTGATTACCCACTGGGGGAAAGGAATGGCAGCAGAGACATGGGACTATTAGAAGTACCTGGTAGATATAAGTTATATTTCTCAGAGGCAATTCATAGTTCTTCAGTAAATGGTTTTTTAAAAAATCAAATAATTGGGCATGGTGGTGCACACCTGAAATTCCATCAACTCCAGAGGTTGAGGTAGAAGGATCACAAATTCAAGTCCACCCTCAAGCAACTTAGCAAGGCCAAAAGAAACTTAGCAAGACCCTGTCTCAAAATAAAAAGGGCTGGGGATAGAGCTTTATGGTAAAGTGCCCCTGGGTTCAACCCCGAATACTAAAACAACAAAAAATAAAAATGAATATATGATTGAAATCTTAAAAGAGCAATCCATGAACAAATGATTATGATAAAGTACCATGTACCACAGATTATGACCAATCTAATTTGATGTACCTGAGGCCCATGTAAGATCTTTTTAGAAAGCAGTATTAATTTGTATCCTTGCCATGTATTACTTTTTCAATGTAACAGGAACAAGGCAGAAAACTTATTGAGGTTCACATTTCACAACAAAGATTTTGGATGCAAGATTGTGAATCTATATAATACTACTCAAGAAACTTGTGAATAAAATAAATGAGTAGAAGACAGAATTATCAAAAACCCCAAAAGAAGTTTAAAACTACAACTACTATTTGGGAGTGGTATGGCCTATATAGTTAGGCTCAGATCTCAAGAAGTAAAAAGTCCCTGTAGACTGTTGGAGCTTCTGGAAATGTTCACAGGTAAGAACAGGTTTATAGCCTAACAGACACCCTACTTATTGCTCCAGATACTGGTGTAAAACAAGGCATTCACATGGCAATATGTCCCTATTGTCCCTGTTTAAGGACGTCTGCTCATTTACACAGAGTCAGTTTCTACCAAGGAGTCATTTAACAGTGCATGAATAACTTTCGTGATAAAACAAAGTACCACCTCCAACAAATGAGTTTTTTGCCCAAATGTAATTGATAATTCTCATTAAAGCTTCATGAGCCTTGGATATAGCTGTTCATTATACATAGTCACATTCCAAATTGTACCTTCCTCTTAGCACTTCCATGTAACAGGTCTTAGAAAGCATCATTTGTTCTTTATAAACACAGATTTAGTATTTAATGAGGAATTTCCTATATTGCCATTGAACTCCTCACATGGTTAAAAATGTACACTGATAACACTATTTTAGCATTAAAAAGTTAATTCTACCCCCAATCTTCCTCTCACCCCATTCCTAAAATGGAATTTAGGAATCAAGACGTTAAATCTTTATAGACTGGAAAATCAGGAACATCCTGTTGATAATCAAACAGTCTTAACAGCTGCTCATTGTTCTGAAAAGCATCTGTGCTAAGGAAACAAATCTGGTATCAATGCCTTCTAAATGACCTACAGAAAACGATTAAAGGAAGAATCATTGTTTTTATTTTATTATTATTAGTTGGCAAATAAGTGTTACTGGCAGACTTCTTCCTGATGTCACTAGAAAAGCTACAAAGACAAGGGTGTGTGTATGTGTGTATTATTATAAGAAAATGCTTCACTTAAAGGTTTGCAAATGCACCAAATAAGTCAAACACACAAGTGATGGATTAAAAAAAAAGAAATGGAAAATGGATAGCTTTCATAAGCCACTTAAGCTAACAGTTTAAATACTGCCAGGTCATAAGCCTTAAAACATGTAATGGTTTAAAATATGAAGATGTTTACTAGAATTTCCCAAGTTTATAACTTAAAAGTTCAGATGTTAAAACTGCCTTTTGCCCAGGCACCAGACCTGGAGCTTCCTAACGAGAACCACATCTCTTAGTTCATAATTTACATTTTGAGCAGAGGTCTACTGACAAATACAACTTTAGTGTGACTGTGTACTCTTCCTAGCAAATAAGGTACTTCTAGGCATTTGGTGGCAATGAAATGAGAGCAAAGGCGGCACCAGCCTGTCAACCAGGCCCACTGCCATCCCAGCTCTGCATCTCTTTGGTCTTAAGGCTGACAAAGACCCTCCTCTTGATTCAACTTTAGTCAGGCTGATGTAGGTACACTAGTCTTGTCCTTCAGTGTCCATCTTTTGGGGGGACTGCATTACCCAGCTATAGCAAAATTCTTGCTAAGCCTGTTCATTGAGAATCCCCCACCTCCATATTGGATGGTCCTCCATGTCTGCTCAAATTCCTCATCCTCCATGCACCCCAGGTGACACGTGTTCACTTAGTCTACTTTCACCAAGAATCCTAACTACAACTGTCAATATCTAATGTTTTTTTCCTCAGTCATTTTCTGTCCCCTGAGCCCTCCCTGCTCTTTTGCTATAAATCCCCACTTGTCTGCACTGTATTCAGAATTGAGTTTCACTCTATCCATAATGAAGTCTCTCTTCCCCTGTTGCAATAATTCCTGAATAAAATTTGATTTTACTTCTATCCAGCTTGGGGTTTCTTTGATAGAGATTAAGTTACTTTCTTTGAGTTTCAGTAACCTCACTGGTAAAATGGGGAAAAAAATGTGTATTTCACAAGCATAAGTTCAGTATGTGACACATATGCAGGCATTCAAAAATGGCTACTTTCATTTTCTATATAGTAATAACTTTTTTTATCTTTAAACACCACACGGCATTTCAACTCAGGCTGTAGATGAAAGCTCTGACACGAAGCCTATGAGAGGTAGGCCATCTCAAGCTTTCTGCTACATTCAAAACTCCAGGTCTTCCAAAAGACTGTTTATTGAGAATCCCCCGTTTCCGTATTGCTATATATATGAAGCAGCCTTGAGATAGAGACAGCTCCCTTATGTGGGAACAGCATAGGTAACTGGGAATGTGCAGCACAGTGATTTTTCAGGCACAGTAATTTTTCAGTGTTTTTTTTTTAAAGGCAACCAATAATATTAATTCCATACATGGACATGAGTCAGGCAATGTGGTGATTTTACATTTATCCTATTTACTCCCAGCACCAACAACAAAAAACATGGGCAGGTGTTACTACCAACATGAGGCAAGTATCAAAAGAATACAAGAATAAGAACGCAGACTATACAAAGAATATCAAACCACCACTGTAGGCTGGGATAAATGTTTGACAGTCCCTCTGTCACTGGAGAAAGTCCACCACCGATGAATACTAGCCAGAAATATCCTCACTCATTCTTTTGGAACTCCTATATCAATTTACCTTCAGTCTGTTTTCAAAAAATAAAGTATCTACATATTTTTAAAAATATTTTAACATTAAATAATAGTAAAACCTCTGTGAAACTGCACAGCATGGTTCTGGAGTCAGATTACATAGGTTCAAATTCCTATGACTACTACTTCTACTACTCTCTGAACTTGAGCAAGTTCCTTATCTGTAAATCACAAACAATTGTAATACCTACTCTCATATTATTGTTATAAAAGATTTTGTTAATATATGTAAAGCACTAAGAATATTGCCTGGCAAATACAATAAAGTCAGTAAAACTGCTATTATATTTTATTTCTTCATCATTATCTATTAACTGTAACTCATTTACTACACATCTCCATTTCCTCTTCAGTGAAACTGGTCCAATGAGAAGAATTTTGTGGCTGGTAAAGAAACAGTGAAAGTGTTAGAGTGCTTGGCTAAACAGGACTAAAAGCTCTAAATGGCTAACATAAAAGAGGATCAAGTTTGGTGGGGTCACACTGCTGATGGGAGTATAAAACAGTACAGCCACACTGGAAAACAGATTGGAGCATCATCTAATGCTGAACAAAAAAAAGCACACTCCATGACCCAGCAATCCCACTCGAAGCTCCAGCCAGCAGACATGTTCACAAGAAGGCATCGCTGGAATCTTCATGCCAGCACCACTGTTCATAGCAAAAACCCAGAAATGGCCCACATGCCCCTGAAAGGTACTGGGTGAAATCCTACAACAGAACACTACCCAGCACTGAGAATGAACAATGTGTGCTTTTCTAACTTCCTTCAATACAAAACTAACTACAACAAGAAGGGTGATTTTTTCACAAGCACAATGGGAACTTTAAAAAAGCCAGACACAAAGGAATGTATGGTTTCAGTCACAGAAGTATCATGACAGGATGGACTGAATATAGTTGCATAGGGCTCAAGTCCCCCCAGGTCAGGAAGAGTAGTCCCCAGCTCCTTGGAATGCTGCCAATAGACACCCGGCAGGGACTGCCATCTTTAGAGAGGACCCTGATGACATGAGCAGCAGTGTCAACACGTGCCCCTCCCTAAGCAGCCAAAGCCTGGTTGGCATGGACTGCAGGGCCTGTGTCTCATGCAATTCAGGATATCTCTGAAGGGCCTTTCCAGAACTCCCCTAGGGACAAACTGTAGGCCTCCACGGACTGAGCTCAACTTTTCCTTCTGCTCAATCCTGCTCCTTTTCTTTCTTTGTCTTCCTTACACAAGTGTTGATTTTAAGAGTTTTCCCTAATCTTCTGAATCCTATTTTTGCCCTCTGAGTCTGCTTCCCAGAGTACACAATCCTCAACAGAAGCAAAATGTGTGTATAACATCAGGTGCAAGGACAGAGACTACTGTGGAGAGGGCACATACAAATTAAAGGGGGCAGGAAAAAAAAGCTTTTGGCACTGATTGAAGTCTTTTTCTTAAAATCTGGGTGCTGTTGATATGCTTGTGTTCAAATAATAAAATTTATTTAATTGCATGCAATGTGTGTTTTTCTAACTTCCTTCAATACAAAACATGTACCTTTTCATGACTTCCTTCAATATGAAGTTACAGTAAGACAAATTAGAAAATGACTAAGAATAGGACAGAAACTTAGTTTTACTTGTACATCCTTTAAAAGACCACTCAAGGTGTACACACCTGGTTCAGAGAAATCTGAAAAGGACTAGGCTGAAATTACAGCCCAGCTGGTAGAAAACCAGGCCAGACCCATGCCTCTACTCCTTGGCAACATTTTTGTGTTATTTTTATTAGACCATGCTTCCACAAAACATATCATCTAAGCATCTAAGAAAACAGCAGAAGCAGGAAGGCCACTCTCACCTCTCTCCCTCCTCACCCCTGGATAAAGCCATAAAACCCAGCTGACTTTACTCTGAAGTAGGTCATAAGACCCTCACATTCCCAGATGTCCTCTCTGTACCCAGAGGAAAGGAAGGTTCCTGAAGACACAGATATAGAGAAGAATCTGAGCCAACAGGCCTAGCCAAGTTCCCAGAGGGGTCATCATTCCTTTTTCCAAGATATTCCTACACGACTGACTGTCCACTCTTCATCAAGGACCTTGGAATTAAACCAAGAGACCCTTCATCTATTAGAAGAAAAAGTAGGCCTAAATCTCCATCATGTCAGATTAGGCCCCAAATTCCTTCGTAAGACTCCTGCACAAGAATTAAAATCAAGAATCAATAAATGGGACGAATTCAAACTCAAAAGCTTCTCAGCAAAAGAAACAACCAGTGAGATAAATAGAGAGCCCACAGAATTGGAGCAAACTTTTACCACTTGGCACATGAGATAGAGCACTAATCTCTAGGATATATAAAGAACTCAAACTCTTAACACCAAAATAATTATTATCATCATCATCATCATCATCAAATCAATAAATGGGCCAATGAACTGAGCAGACACTTCTCAGAAGATGATATTCAATCAATCAACAAATATATGAAAAAGTGTTCAATATCTGTAGCAAATAGAGTAATGCAAATAAAAACCACTCTAAGATTTCATCTCACTCCAGTCAGAAGGGCAGCTATTAAGAATACAAACAACAATAAATGTTGGCGAGGATGTGGGGGAAAGGATACACTCTTACATTGCTGGTGGGACTGCAAATTGGTGCAACCAATCTGGAAAGCAGTATGGAGATTCCTTAGAAAACTTGGAACCACCATTTGATCTAGCCATCCCACTCCTTGGTCTATACCCAAAGGATTTAAAAACAGCATACTACAGTGACAAAGCCACATCAATGTTTATAGCAACTCAATTCACAATAACTAAACTGTGGACCAACCTAGATGTCCCTCAATAGCTGAATGGATAAAGAAACTATGGTATATATACACAATGGAATAATATTCAGCATTAAAGTGAATAAAATTATGGCACATGGAGGTAAGTGGATGGAGTTGGACAATATCATACTAAGCAAAGTAAGCCAACCCCAAAAAACCAAAGGCCGAACATTCACTCTGATAAGTGGATGCTGATCCATAATTGGGTGTGTATGTG
>NW_026000057.1:37329739-37393932 GCF_001458135.2 Marmota marmota marmota
CGGCAGGGAGCATGGGAAAAATGGAGGAACTGTGACTGGGCAAAGTGGAGGGATGGGAGACTTAGGGGTAGGGGTAGGAAAGATGGTGGAATGAGAGGGCCATCATTACCCTAAGTACATGTATGAAAACATGAGTGGTATGACTCTACTTTGTGTTCAACCAGAGACATGAAAATTGTGCTCTATTTGTGTAATGTGAATTGAACTGCATTCTGCTGTTATATATGACAGAATAAATAAATTTTAAAAAAACCTTAACATAGAATTCACAGGATTCTCTGTTTCTTTGGGTCTTTGTTTCCAAAAGCCCCCGTGTCATGTGAAACTTGTACTAAGTAAAGGTGTCCTTTCCTCTGGTTAATCTATCTTTGTTATAGGTGCCTCAGCCTTGAACCAGAATGGGTGAGGAAAGACATCTCTTACCACTCGGGATCAATGATTCAGCTTTGCCCTGCAAGAGGATGATGCTAGGGTAAGCCATGACCTTTAGGTTCCTTCTCTTCAAACTTCCTTCACAAATACCTGGCTCTGAAGTCAGAAGACATAAACATCTTTCCAATTTAAACAAAGGAGTATACCTGGCCCTATATGGTACTCTCTCAAAGAGGACCTTCTGTTTACTATGACTGTTTTATTATTTTTCTATTCCTCCATTCTCACTTTCTAAAAAGTAAATTTTAGTTCATTTAATTGAGATAATTTCATATCTCTTCCACTTTTAAATAGGCAATATAAGAAACAGAAAGAGGACAAAACAGGCCCTAAACAGGGGAAGGTAAATTCCTTCATTTTCTCAGCTGGCTTTTAATGGGATTATTGATCTTAAGCCCATTCCCAATCCTAAATCCATCTGGGTCATTCCCACAGTAAAAAATAATTCTCCTTTAATTTGGGAGAATATCAGTTCAAATATCTTCCTTCAAAATGATATCGAGGGGCTGGGGCTATAGCTCAGTGGTGGAACACTTGCCTAGAATATGGGAGGCAATGGATTCGATTCTTAGCACCACAAAAAAGTATAAAATAAACAAATAAAGGCATTCTGTCCATGTACAACTACAAAAAATATATATATATATATTTAAATGATACCAAAGATGTCATCAGCACTAAGAGAGGTTGGGAGAACTACCAGAACAAAACTGTTACTTTTATTTCCAAAACAAAAGGCTCCTCTTTGAAAAGCAAGAACTAAAGGTCAGGGTAGTATCTAGTGAACATGAAGGGACATCACTGGCCAGTTCTTAAAGAGAGTGGAATGTGGAGCATTACTTGACAAGGGAGTTTCAATGCAATGTTTAGGCTGGCCCTGAAAGAAGAGTCAAATACAACTTCATCTTTTATCCTGTTGTTATTGCTTCTTTTGTCTGTTTTTCTCAGATAAAGAGGTAACAGAGTATACAACCCCATAACTAAACTCCAATAAAAATGTTTAGGCTTGATCCCAAAGAACAGTTAAATGTCTTGGATTCCCTTTGAAATTGTTTCTGGAGGAGGACATCACAGAGTTTATATGACTGAATTACTTAGATCTTTTTAGAAAGGGTTTGCCTCTCAGATAAACTGAAGTGAATTCATCACCCTTCAAGGCAGGGATGAAAAAGAATGCAATAATAATGTGCATTCCATTCTTTATCTTGAAAAATCAACAGGAAGATGACTGAGAATTTCCCACCCACTCTTTTTGAGGTCACTCACTGATTTATTCATTCATTTAGCAAATATTTTTGAAAGCCTACTTTGCCTTGAAGCTAAAACTTAATCAAGTCCTCTTCTTTACATATGGATATTAAAAAAATCTCAAACATTCCTTTTGACCAAGAAGTAGAATTCCAGAACACCCCCCCCCCAATTTCAAGAAGCAATTTTACCTCTCACTCAATTATGCTCCAATCATTCACAAAGAACAGATGGAAAACATTCTGAACCTTTTTCTAAGATACTGAATGCATTTTGTATTAGGGGATGAACATGCTGTAGTTTGGCATGGAATGTCCCCACTAAGGCCCATGTGTTGGAGGTTTGGTTTCCAACTTGTTACATGTGGAAGCTGGTGGAACCTCTAAGAAGTAAGGCTTAATGGGACATCTTCCAGTCACTGGGGTCACATCTTTGAAGGGAATTGTTGGACCTGAGCCCCTTCTCCTTTCTTTCACTCCCTGGCCATGACATTAATGGTACTGTTCTACCATGCACTTCTGCCATGATATGTAGCCTTTACCAGAGGTCCAAAAGCAATAGAGCCAGCTGAAAATGGATTAAAACCTCTAAAACATTAAGCCAAAAGTCAACCTTTCCTCTTTATAAGTTAATAATCTCAGATATTTGTTATAATGAGAGAAAGCTGACTGAAGATACCATGGTTTTTCCCCCCACTGTAATTCCTTTCACTCTTGCAAATTTAAAAAAAAAAAAAACAAAAATAAGATAAAATCTGTCACTTGGAGACAGTGACATAGGATTTTGTTAAAGGAACAATATCAACATTGCTAGAGCTGTGTCTGTATCATGGCCAGGAGTTACAAGAGGGCCTGTGTCACATCTTCCCAGCCTCACCCAGGCTTCTATCTGCAGGGAATGATCTCACCCTCAGAGCTGGTACCAAGAATCACAAGAAGAGTAAGAGAAATCTCTCCAACCTTCCCTTTCCCTAGGAGGCTGCTTCTTGGGGGCTACAGGTGGGGAACATCCCTGCCAATAGGAGAGTATTCGGGAACACTGAATGTTTGGAATAGACCCTCCCGTAACAGAGAATCAACAGGTGAGCTGGTGACACTACTGTGTTAGTAGGAGTGGCTTCACACTGCTGCAGTGAAAATCTCAAAATCGGCCTACCTCAGTCGGCCCAGCATACATCATGGGCGATGGGAAGATGGCCACCACTGTGCTTTCAGGATTCAGGACTCCTTCCTCCAGCACAGCGGCATGTTGCTTCATACGCCACATCAAAGGAACATCGTCATCCTTTGTCCAGCCACCAAGGGGGTGAAGGAGGAGGACAGGGCGCCGGTAGCCCCTCTCTAGAAGTTGCTTATGAGTGTCCTGCATTAACAGAGCATGTCCATTGTGTACTGGGTTGCGTAATTGAAATGCAAAGACAGCATCTGAAAAGAGAATTTCCAGAGTGAAGAATTTCTAATATTACCTTCCACAGAATGAGAAATTTTTAAAGTTTGATGGTGAGGATTAAGAAAACACATGCAGGGGCTGGGGCTGGGGCTCAGCAGTAGAGCACACGCCTAGCTCGTGTGAGGTGCTGGGTTCGATCCTCAGCACCACATAAAAAATAAGTAAATGAATAAAATAAAGGTACTGTATCCAACTACAACTAAATATACATATATATATATATTTTTTTTTTTTTTAAATACACATGCATGCTCAGAATCAGAAATCAGTGAAAAATATGTTCTGCTTTGACCGTTTGTTCTAAAGCAACATGATGCACACTTCTAGCTACAATAATAAATAAATCTTACATGCCTGAGGATATGTAATATACTAGTCATGGATTTATAATAATTACTCTCTCCATTCACTGGAAACTAGAGTAACTGTCAGACTTTCTTTCTGGTCTTAACATCTTACTCAATTATAACAGATATAATTTCTTGGTCTGTGCTTCAATTAATTACCAGATCAACTCCTCATAGAACTGAAGACACTGCCTTATTAAATAAAGACAGAAAGGTAGATACATTTGTAGTTTCAAAATCTTACTATTCAAATATGCTCCTTTATGTTTACCACTTTGCTTACCTAGAACCCTACTTTGAACTGTGAGCCAGTGTCAGGATTCTAGATTATAGTGCAGCAGCAATAGTTCCCCTTTTTACAAGAGTCACTGATGTTACTCAGACAATGGAACCAACTATAAGATTAACAGAACTGATTACTGTTTCCTGCTTACAACTCTGGTTTCATTCCTACACAGTACTTGCTACCTACCAGAAGACTGATCTTAAAAGCTACGGTTCTTTGGGGAATGGAGTAATTTCAAGGAACAGAGACAATCCAGTGTAGGATCTCTGTATTTACTGCCCTTAACCCTGGCACAGCCTCCTATGATGCTGACCCAAGCCTGACTTAGAGAGAGAAACAGCCTCCTTCCACTAATACTCTTTAAACCAAACAACAGACATCTTCCTCAACTTATTTTCAGTTCTGATGCTCTCCTATCACCATGACAAAGGCACAGGAGGAAGACTGTGACAATGCACTTGACTAGGACTTTTTTGTTTGTTCATTTGTTTTGCCACCTTTTGTAATAGCCAAGATTTACAGTATTATTATTATTATTATTATTATTAGAAGTTCTCCAGTTGCTTTTTATATATGAAGAAGGCTGATTTTCACCAGCTATTTCCTAATAGCTAATATGACATAAGGTACAAAGCACAGCAAAGTCCATGATACAAACACTTGAGCATTCAAAATTATTTGCTTTAGGATAGAGGAGGGATATGCAGATCTGAAAATTTTTCTATCCTTCTAAATTTACTTCAAGTTTTATTTTACATGGACATGAAAGACCCCAAAACCATTCAGCAGAACTCCAGGGCTCGCCTAGATTGAGAATCAGTTTATTCCCGAACTCTATCATACCAGTCTTTCAAAAAAGAATGAATAAAGAGTGCATACACTAGTACTAATACTCCTTAACTTAGAGAATGACTATCTGACCTTATTCTGCCACTCTGGTTCCAGCCTAAATAAATCTCATCACTGAATTTAGTTTTATGGCCTTTCTTCCCTCACTTTACCCTGCCTCCTCTGCATGAAGCCTTGAACCCTGAAGTCACACTTACTAAGCATTAATGAGTCCTCCTCATGGGCTAATCTGCGTCACTGAACAGAGTGGGGGGCACAAGTCTACAGCAGCAGGATCAAGGAAACTAGCTGGTACCTGGAGCTAACAGGTCCAAACCTGAGAGGACAACTGGTTTGACTGGAAGACCACATACAAAGAGGTACGACAAATAAGCCACTAAACTGAGGACAATAAGAACAAGATTTCTCGCAGTGGAAGAAAGGCATAAATACAGAAAGGAAAAAGGCCACAATGTTCTGCCTCACCTCAAACCCTGAGGAATGGAGCCAGCCTTCTATGTACTGAGACATCTAAAACCCTGAGCCCCCCAATATACTCTTCCTCCCTAAAATTGTTCTCATCAGGTCTTTCAGTCACAGCAGTGAAAAAGCTGACTAAAGCTACCCGTAAACTACAAAAACATCAAGGTCATGAAAGTCAAGATAAAGACTAAGTGACTGTTCTAGATATAAGGGGATTAAAGGCACATGATCTAGGTTCTGAACAGGAAGGAATGGTGGTAAAGAGAATACCTTGCTGTAGTTCATTGGCTTTTCAATAAAGACTCTGTTACAACATGGCATGATACGAATGGAATACATGGATTAGACAGTTTTGCATCAATGCTACTTTCCTGAATTTGATAAGCATTATTCAGTTAGGTAGAAGACTGTCATTATTTTTAGGAAACACAGATGAAAATATAGAGGGGTAACAAGGCATCAAGTCTGCAGCTTACTCCCAAGAGAGTGAGAATAAGAATGGAAATGAAGTATGTTAATAATTGTGGAATCTAGGTGAAAATTACACAGGAGTTCCTGGTACTATTCTTGTAATTTCAAGTAACATTAAATTAAAAGTGAAAACTAAGAAGACATATCAAACAATTACAATCTATAGATCTTATTTAGGTCCTGGATTAAACAAACTCTAAAAACAAAAAGAAGAAAGGGAGAGAAAGAAGTGGCTATAGAATTACTAGAAATTTGAACACTGACAGGATTTTGAAAATATTAAGAAACTATTATTATTTAGGTGCAATAGTGGCATTGTGGTTGTGCTTTTTAAAGCCTTTGCTTTTAATAGATACTGAAGTAATCAGATGAGATGACATGCGGTTTGAGATTTGTTTCAGAATAATATGAGGAGCTAATGGGGGTAGAGAGTAAACAAGATTAGCCTAGAGTTGGTAACTACTGAAGTTGGATTATGTTTGAAGTTCCCCATAATAGCAAGTTTTAAGATAAGAAGCACTATAGGGTTTCAGAAGAGGCACTGCTTTGCAATGGGGTATTTATAGGCTTGAATTATAGGTCTACCAGTTTCTAGTCATGCCTATGCCTTTAAGGACTGAATTTCACCTTCTATAACTTTGAATGGGGAGATTCTAAGTGTTATTATTATCAAGAAAATAATATAAAGGGCCTAGCCTGGTGAGATACACATTGTAGTAACTCATAAATCCAAGTTCACTAAGACAATTCATTCTTTAAAAAAGAAAACAACCCCACAGACAGGACACGGAAACTCCAACTCCACTGGTCCACTCCACTACTACCACTGCAGCCAGCTTCCAGAACGAGAGAGCACCTCTGCACTGTGACACACAGGCCTTGTCCTCCCTAACGTGGAACAGGCTCCTGCCTTTGAATATACATCTCAGGTAGAAGACAACTATGTTCTTAGACTTCAATCAGATCAAGTCTGATTTTGTAAAACTGTCAATTAGCAAGAGCATTTATATGACAGTATGTATGAAAGTAAGCATGAAAAATAAATTCCGCCTCAGATGTACAAGTTCCAAAGATTCTCATAGTTTAACTACCTGCGCTTTCTTTTCAAAAAGACTTAATGCAGCTTCATATTAGAAATTTAACAGATGAAGTTAAGATATGTGACTTATTATAGCATATAAAAGACTTTGTTGCCAAAATTTCTTCCAGGTAGAATTATTTCCTATCAGTTCCATTCAAAAATCCAACGGTCACTTGATCTGCCCAGTCTTTTATAAGCTTCTGGTCTTCTCAATCCCTTGGAACCATTTATCAATGAATTACACAAATGCTTTAACTGCCGGTTGTTCCAGGCTGAATTTTCATCTTTACCAGCTTGTTTATCTACTAGAGATGAAAAAAATGTAACAGAAGTCCCCGATACATTGGAAACTTAACATGTTTAAGACATTGTCACAACAGCACAAGCCAATATGCTTGTCCTCTATCAATTTTCAATAAAGGATAGAAAAAGAATAATAGGTTACTATGGACCAGAACCAATAGGTACTTACAGGAACTTGCATTAACATCTGAGACCTTATCCCCATTTTCTAAAGAACAATGACTGTCACCCCATAATCAGTGCAAAACATTTGCCTTTTCACTTGCAATTCCTAGTGAGTTATTTTAAAACTGCTTTACCTAAAACAAGGAGATATAAAAGGGCTTAGGGAGCCAGGGTATGATGGCGAGTGAGGACGTCAGGGACAAGACCAGAACAAAGGAGCATGGAGAGGGTCTTCTAATGAGGTCAACTTCCTACGTGACAAAGTACTCATGGACATAAGCAGGAGACCCAATCAGACAAACACTCTGTACTCATGCTCCTAAGGAGGGAATCCAATAAAAATCTAAAACAGACACATGGACAGAATGAGCACTATCATTAACAGGAACGTGTGGACAGGGGAGGAGACCATAAAGAGAACAGGCCAAAACTCCACCAGATTCCCAGCTTTAGTGCCCCTTCTCTTTGGAGAAGTCTATCTCTGTAGCTTTTGCAATAACCTGCTCTTGCTTGCTATCTCTGTGTCCTGTTCTTTGATTCTTTGCTGAATAGAAAGAATAAACCTAGCCCCCCTACAAGGTAACAAAACCATGACTTCTACTGAGTTTGAAAACGGGAGATGATCTATAACATGAGTGAAAGTTAATTTTAACATTGTAATTGTCATTTCTTCCTAGCCCTCTGTCCCCATTCCTGAGGAAGGATCAGGAATTCTATAACCCTGATTCCTGGAAAAGCACACTGCAGAGCTGCTGACAGCACACATAAAAGTACGCTTTTTCTGTAGGAACCAGAGTGAGTATTTTAGGCTTTGCAGGCTGGAGGTGTCTGCAACTGCTCAACCCTACCATCAGAGTGCAAAAGCAGCCACCAAGTGAAGCTGTTTTCCAATAAATGTTATTTATAAAAACTGATAGCAGGCCAGATTTAGCCTTCAGGCTGTGGTTTGTTAATCTCTGAAAGACAAATAAAATGTGGTAGGTAGGAGCACAAAGAAAATTCTAACTAAGCCAACTAGTATGAGGAAAAGCACGGAGGCAGAGAAGCAGATTTTGTGTCTGAAAAGCACAAAATCATCCATTTTGTCAAAGATGGAAGACACATGGAGCCCGACATAAATCCTGGCAAAAGACTATGATGTGAGGATTCTGAATGCCCAGTTGGGAAGCATACTGGGTACCAGGCTGTGAATGAAAGTAAAATAAGCAGTAACATGCACAGACAATTAGCCTAATAGGACTGTGCAGGATTGACATAGGGGAGAACAGAGAGTAACCAAATGGAGTGGAGAGACAACAAACAAAGCAAAACAAAATCAGCAGGCTGCTGTACACATTTTCATATAAAACTTCTGCCAATTCTTCCATTTTCTCAACCCACTTAATCAAATATTCGTCCCCCAGGACACTGGTCAGACTTACTTGACAGACTTCAATCTCCACACTGGTGGAATGAGGTCACACTATGACAATGGCAAAGACAGTGGTTGCCTACCCTCTACACCCTCCCCCATCCCTAAGGGCACTGAGCAGAGCTGTGTGTAAACAACCTGCAAATTCTTATTTTCTAATGCAAGCTCCCCCCAGCTCAGACCATCTCTCAGTCTGCCTCCCTGGTGTATGGGCACCTTAAATTCACTCCTGCTGGCCTCCATCTACACCCCTAGTCCTTCCTGGATGCCCTCTGAGCACAGAACCATTCATTCTACCTTGGACTCCTGAATTCCTTCCTTCCCTGCATTCTCCACATACAACAGATCACTTGTGTTCCCTGCGTCTCACTCGCAGCTCTACTTTCTTCATACACACACATTCTCAGCCATTCACCATCTCTTCCCAAGGTACCCCACTAAGTGTGCTTCCTCCTCTAGAACAGCCTCCACAGCAGGCAGGCAGGCACAGGGAGGAAATTAGCCTCAACAAGACAAAAATTCTGGTTACACAAGCTGCTCTGAGGTAACGGCAGAACTAGTCTTGCTCTCTAGGAGCTTACAGTTCAGTCAGAGGAAGAAAAAGGAAATGTTCATGAGTAAGGGAATAACTACATGTTGGAAGGAATACAGTTCCTTCAACTCCAGCAAGCCATGAATTGGTCTGCTTTCTCAGAAATTAAGGCTGCTAGATGTGTGGAGACACAATGCTGAGGAAAAGAACAGGGCTTCATCTCTTCACCTGTATATGGACTGCTGGACTGGATTCACTCATTCAACCAGGTCCTTCCGGTTCTGTCACAGCGAGCAGGAAACGCCTGCCAAATCCAAAAGGCACCTTCCTGCTTTAAGAGGTCCTAGCCTTTCTGTTGCCTGCAACATAAAAATCTACCGCTGTCTTCCTAGCCCTGAGGCCTGCTAACCACGGCACCAACCTCTCCCTATTCTCATCTGCCTCTTTACTGCCCTTCTGCCCCTTTGTTTAAAGTTAAACCATGAATCAACTGAAGAAAATTTAAGGGGAAAATCACTCACGACTGGATTATCTCAATACAACTGTCTTTTTTGCAGTTTCCTAATTTTTCTTTTTGTGCACACATTTTATGTAATCATAATCAAATATATGTGATGTTTTACATTCTGCTTGGCCGTTTCGGCCTGACCACGTGTTTCTCACATCTTGCAGTCCTCTTGGAGCAGCGGGTTCACTGCCGGGCCCTATGGAATTCTTCTTTTACGTGCTCATTCACAAACTGACCCTTTTGCCTAGATTTGATTATTGCACATAAATAGATGACTTCTTTTAGCCACATCTCTAAGCCCTAACCTTCCAATTCACCAATTATAGATTTATCACAAAACACATTTTACTATGTAATATTGCTCATTACCTTTCCACCTCCCCTCAGTTCCTCTACCTTGACTACTACTGTCACATCTCAAGCCAAACTCGGATCCAGTCCCCACACCTCCCTTCCTCTGTCACCGAGCATCCACGTGAAGGGACCGCCTAGTGCAGTGACACAGGCTCACTTCCTTTGCTCTGATGCTCCCCTATCCAGGCCAGGAGGCAACACACCAAGGAAACAAGTGAAGTCTGACCCCTTGTGACAGTGGGAGGAAAGGGCAGCTATCAGCATTCCCTGATGGGGTGAGGCAGGGGAGCATGGGAGCCCTGGAGAGGTATGGGATATGCCATGGGAAATGCCTCCTCTAAGCAGCACAGGGAGCAAGGACTGTCATGGCCCAGTGCAAAGAGCAGGCCGACCTTGCTCTTCCCCAGCTGAGAGCTGAAGGGCAAATGCGCTCCACTGAATTAACAAAGGAGGCAATAGGTGGAAAAATGCTCCCAAATCCTAACCAGCCCTCCTCAGATTTCTCAGAACTGTGCTTCACTCCCCAGCCCAGTAGGAACCCCAGGATGCCCCGGAACCACTAGACCCAGAATTACAACATCTGCCTGAATCTCCATTGTTCTGTGAAAGTGTCCTACATAGCAATAATTAATAATGCTCCCCTTCCTTTCTGACTCAAGATTTATCAACGGCCACTTTATCTGCCCCCAAACTCTAATAGGCATTTCCAATTATCCCTAAATCAACATAGTACCTGAAAAGTTCTGAAAATAATTCTAGTGTTGTGAGTGTGTGTGAACATGCCTGTGTGTGTGTGTTTACACAGGTGTCAATAAATGGATGGGTGTGGGTGCTTTGTGGAAATTTTGGTTTTGTTTTGTTTATAAGGGAGCTGGAAGTACGGAGTTGGATCTCCCCTTACCCCTTAGGATTGTCATAAATGATAGGTCTTTCTTTCACTTAAACTGTTTATGAGGGGAAAGAAAAAAAGGAATCAATGAGTGATGAAGATAGGCCACCTGAGTAAATATGAGCACATTAATTAGACTTTTCACAAGCTGATATTCTCATTCCCCAGAATATGGCAGCAATGGCTATTCTCTAAAGACTGGAAATGCTTTGAAACGAAAGTAGAAAATTATGCCGAATATAAAGCTTTTGCCCACTGCTCTCTTGCCAATTACTGCCCATGCTTCTCTTTATCCACTGCTGTCTACGCCAGGCAGGATTGGGGGGGGGGGTTCCTTCTAGAGATTACCCTGGGGTGGGGTGCTGTTTTCCTGTCTCCACAACGGGAGGCATTAGCAGGCAGCAAAGGATGAAGGGAGAGAAACCGCTGGGGCAGCTCTGGCCCCTAGAAACATCTTGGCTCTGTAATCCTGGCTGTGCCACATGTCCCTGCACTGGCTTCTGCCCGAAGTGCCTCCTCACAGCTCCAGCTCCCATCTGGCTCCAGAAACACTCCTTCCTTCCCTCCCCTTCAGGCCTGGTAATGCTACCAATGCCACCTCGGCGTTCCCTGTGGGTCCCCTCAGCTCCAACCATGGACATGCCTCTGCTTGCTGCTGAGACCCAACACAGAGTCCCTTCCCTTCCACTCTAGGATGCAGCATCTCTAGCTCACTGCCGTTCATGATCCAGGAAGCCCACCATTTCAAAGACAAATCTCCTGTTTTCCCCTCAGCTTTCTCACGCATCACCCCCACCATTACCTAAAATAGCCTAACAACTCTATCCAGCATTTAAAATATAGCTCATAATCCAACAATTCCACAAAGCTTTCTCAGATGTGTTCACACTACTCTGCAGCATATTAGCTTGAAAGAAATTAAGCAAGCTTTTCCCTTTGTCATTAGCAGGGAATGACAGCCATGGTCCCTGTGTAAAAAATACTAACAGGCTCTTCTGTGGCTTAAGTGACACCACTTCTCCCTCTCCAGGATATTGATCACTCATCAGCAATTCAAAGGACCTGCTATCTGGAAATGTACTGCTTGCAATCGCTGGTGTGGGTATTAAAAACCCCTTGATCTTTCAACTTCAGAATGGTCTAGAAACAGTCACACAGACTGAATTAATGTTGCACGCAGGACAAGAGTCCGCATGGAGTGATCAAAATACTTTTTCTAAGATGAGGGGAGGAGGAGGAGAAAGAGGTAAGAAAAAGAAAACTCTGGTCAAAAAAAAGTAAATAGCCTCTCCCTTGAACACATCAGTGACTGACTTGTTATTGACTTCCTAAAAGAGCGAACAAGTACTACAAAGTAAACTCCTTGGTCTGTTGCTTATTTGCCTTAGTCTAAAATGGAAAAGTAAATAAAATCACACCACGAATCTTTGTTGTTTGATGTAAGGCTAATAACTGGCTCTTAGCTACTTTAAACAAAGATGCAGTCACTCATTATGCAACAAATTCCCTAAATGACTAAAAATGTTTGGCTCAAAAAGAAGAGTGCAAAACAGATGTAATATTGAAGTGTCTAATTATGAACAATAATTCCATGATAAGACCTCTCTACCATGCCAAAATTAATTTACTAATATCAATTCCAGATATGAATTCAAACTTTGGTAAAAAATAAAATAAGGTGGTCTCAGCAAGTCCTCCATTAAATGTATTTCTGTTGGCCAAAAAAAAAAAAAAAAGAGAGAGAGAAGTCTACATGTAATAAACTCTCCAATGCTTCTGGTTACAAATAACACAAAACTAAAATAGAAGTGTCTTAGGTAATTCAAATATGTATGTTCTTTTTGAATAAGAAATCTGGGGGGTGGGGTTATAGCTCAGTGGTAGAATGCATGCCTAGCATGTGTGAGGCACTGGGTTTGATCCTCAGCACCACATAAAAATAAACAAACAGAAAAAGGTATTGTGCCCATCTACATTAAAAAAATAAGAAATAACAAAAGAGAAAGAGAGAGAAAGAAAGAAATCTGGAGGTAGGTGACTCCACAGTCAGATCAGAAACTCAAATGATAGAAGAACATAGATTAACATATTTGGGATTCTCTTGTATACAAAATGGCTGCAGGAGCTCCAAATACTGTATCCTCATGTGACAGCATACCAATCAGAAAGAAATCCAATTTCTCATCAGAAAGGAAATCTTTCCTGGAAGCCCACTCCTAATAGCTCAGTAGCCAAAACTGATATACACAGATCCTTAACACACACTGACAAGAGACTACTAGATTGCCATTACTAAATTAACTCAATCATTAATCATTCATCAATTGGGCCCAAAATGTGTAACCAATAAAGAGAAATGAACTGTACACAGGTAACCATCAAGTGTAGCACTCAGAAGTATATAAGTAGTTTAAGCCAAATATCTGCTTTAAATTCAGAGGGTAGGAGTAACGTTTAGAAGGCAGGGAAGCTCCTGCCCTCAAATCCTAAGAGGCCACATAGGAAATGTGAATGAAGGAGGCAGGCTGTGTGGAAGGCATGGAGTACCAGAGAGTGTGCAACCCCCCTGAGGCCTCCAGTTCTTAAGCCACTTCAAGTTCCTATCACTTCAAATTTCAGCAAACTATAGCAGGGCTCAGGAATGAACACATATTCTTTAATCTTCATTCAAAGACAGACTAATTTGGGCTCACTGAGTTGCTTACTGCCTTGCTTTTTGCTGAAGCTGGCTTTGAACTCACGATCCTCCTGCCTCAGCCTCCAGAGCTGCTGGGATTATAGGCATGCACCACAGTGCCTGGCCATTTCACTTTTAAAAATAAAATCCTAGGGGGCTGGGGCTGGGACTTAGCAGTAGTGCACTTGCCTGGCATGTATGAGGCACTGGGTTCGATTCTCAGCACCACATATAAATACATAAATAAAATAAAGGTCTATCAACAACTAAAAAAAATTTAAAAAAATAAAAATTTTATCCTACTCTTTGGATTCTATCGATATTCTCAAAGCAAAGTAGTTTCCGCCCAGCTGCAGAACTCCTAGGTGGTGAGGAAGGCAAAGGTCTGTGTTCTAGACTCTGATCTGACACTAGAGTTCACAGGAGCTGACCACAAATGACAGAATAAGAGCTGCCTTTGCCACATGCTCTATAGTCCCTTGGGAACAGGAGCTTGTGGTTGTTGGTATGGCTGGGTAGCCAGATATTTCCCCGTCAGCCGCATTCACCTGACCTCTACACAGGAAATAGCAGAGAGCAGCACCAATGCTTAAGGCTTAAGGCTTTCCCCTCTCTGTGGAGGATGAGCATGAATGACAGCATGAGAGCAAGAGGCTTCAAATTCTTCAGATCTTAAAAAAAAAAAGGCTCCCAAAGACTACAAGGGATGCTGCTCCCTGACATAGCACCTTGAACTTGCCGGTGTGGTCAGAGAAGGAGTGCGGTGCACCACGAAAGCAGGTCATTTCCCTCTGTCTGTGGACAATACCTAACAGTAGTAAATCTCACATAAAAATCTTGTCCTGGAGAACTTCACAGTGTACAAGACAGTATGGTAATGAATGGCACCTGGGCCTTTCTATTCTTACTGCTCCATTTCATCTAAACCTAGAAGTGATGTGAACTCATTACTGACCTACTCTAAAAATTCTGTTACTGTTTAATATCTCGCTCTTTTATACCACAAACCCCTCACATTTATTTATTTGTGGCTCTTTAGCACTTGGCACAATAAATACGATTTCAATAAAAAGAACACAATAAAAGTTCCATTGTTCTTTATGTGCTGCTGTGATACATTCCACTTTTAAGAAATTCCTAAATAAGTTCATTTTCAAATAAATTCTGTTCTGAAGTTCTATTCAGCTTAAACACAAGTTTTATAATAAAGAAACAAACAAAAGTTCAATTTGTTATTAAGATCTGTTTTAGTCAGTTTTTTCGTCGCTGCAACCAAAACACAAGAATAATTTTAGAGGATGAAAAGTTTACTTGGGGCTCACAGTTTCAGAGGTCTCAGTCCACAAATGGTTCACTCCACTGCTGTGTGCCTGGGATGAGGCGGAACATCACGGCAAAAGGATGTGGTGAAAGAAAGCAGCTCAGGACATGACAATCAGAAGGAGAAAGCGCTCCCCTGACCAGGGACAAAATACAAACCCTAAAGGCAATCTCTCAATGACCCCCTCCTCTAGCCACACCCTATCGGCCTAATGCTACCACACAGTCAGTCACTATCAGTGGATTAATGCACTGATTAGGTTAAGGCTCTCATAACCTAATCATTTCGCCTTTAAACCTTCTTGCATTGTGGAACACATTAGCTTTTGGAGAACACCTCGTATCTTAAACCATAATAGCATCCATCTTCCAGAGTATATACAAAATGTTAGATCAAATTATACCATTATAACAAAACAACACAGGCTGGCTCTGTCTGCCTTTCCTTATATAGTGCAAGGCTACAGATACCTTTAACTTATCATTCTTTTATACATTTCAGTTAGCATGAGAAAAAAAAATCTTCTAGAAATCTGTCTCCAAGCAGTGCCATATCATGTAATTAGGTCCATGTCTTACCAGCATTCATATCCTTAAACTTCTGCTTGAGCTCAGTAGGAGTAAGACGATATTGATCAAGACCATCATTCCAATAAATTCGGTCCAAGACTTGAAGATCTCCTCCAATCAGCCAATCTCCCTGCTCCATAACCATCTAATGGGATGAAAAAAAAAAAAAGAGCTATTCAAACAGAAATAAAAAATTAAGAAAATTCCTTTTATATAAACTAAATACATTCACCGTGAGCTATTCTCCATTGTAAAAGCAATGGCAAATTTGTTGAGCTGATCAACTGAATTGGTGCTATTAGAGGTGCTACAGAATTAGAAAATATATTGTGTAATTTCTCAAAAAACTTGTGAAACAACTATTAAATTTACACATGAAAGGTAAGAAACCATAAGAATAATTAACGATTTTTTAAGTAATGAAAGTATTATTTTTGTTGTTGTATGTTAATTAACAAAATTTATAACCCTGGGTCACCCCACTCTCTGTGTGCTATAATCCTAAACTTTTAAAACATTAACATCATTGACAAATTCAAATTTATACTAATTTGTCAAGATCATTGACAAACTCATCTACATTACCTCAAGTTTCTTCCAACTTCACTCATCTTTCCCTGCATCTGAAAGGAGGAGACACTACCCTCCAGGACCTGCCTGCTTTCATAATGCAGCTCAAGCCCACCCTTTATCCCTTGTCACCTTGGTTCACATGCCAACAATGCACATAGTTCCTTTTTAAGCTCCAATCTACTTTAAAATACCTAATAAATGACAGAAACTTGACCTCAATGCTAACATTCCACACACAATACATTAAGTAAAAAGGACACTTTGGAGAAACTAAGTACATTTCATTGCTTTTATACCAGAAAAGCCCCTGCTGTGGGCTCCTGTAGCAGCCTGACCCCATATCCTCCTGTCAGTAATGATTAGTACCTGCTCCCACAAAACTCCGAGGTCATAAACATGGTGCCCAGCATGTCCTCAGCACTATGTTCCAAGGACCATCACCTAGCTTTGTGCCTGTATATATACTTGCTGTTTTTAAATACTTGTTATAGGCTCAGGGTGTAGTTAAGTGGCAGAGCAAGTTCTTAGCATGTATGAGGTCTTGGGTTCAATCTCCATCACCAAAAAGTAAAAATAATTATAAGGATTTATTGCATAAATATTTATCTGGACCAAATGACAAGCCCACACTCTCACTACATTAATTGAAGAACCAATCACAATTCTGCAAATTATTAACAATTCCAATGGAGCAGTTAACACACAGGAAGTGCCCACATTTTGGTACAAATGTTATTGACAAAGAAAACTCAGCAAGGGGTATTAAGGACCTTAATATATGGGTGACTCTTGCATGTTGTGCCCCACTGTCGGGCACAGCGCTCCTCTTTCCTGTGCTCAAAGAACTCTGGATTGCGAAGAATTGCCACACGGCGGCCCTCATACATGAGAGCAAATGCTGTACATCCATCCAGCCTCTCCTTCTCTTCTTGAGTAGCTGTCAGAACTATAGGCACTGACAAGTTTATGACACCCCCTGCAGGACACAAGAGAACACAAAGCACACAGTGTGGGTTACTCAACAAGCCTAGCCACCTCCCACTTAAGTGGACACTTCAAATGAAAAACGGCTATGGGTCTAATGGCAGTATTCCTTAGTACCTGGCTAAGAAAATCAGGAGAAGGAACAAACTACAAGGGCAGGGACAACAAGCAAGAATTGCAGTTAAAAAAAAATTAAAATAATCAACACTGTGTAGGGTAACATTTCCACATCTATTCTTCAACCTGAGAGAAAATTTTTATAAGAATTAAAAAGTAAAAGAAACCATTTAACAAGGCAGCATCAGCTAGTTATGATTAGCAGTGCCAAAAATATATCAAGCAGACCTATCATAAAAATGAAACTAACAACTATGTTTCAGGAACCTTGCAAGAAAAATTTAAATCCTTATTGAAGGCAAACCATAAATAAGTATATTTTAAGTGTCAAGTTAATTAAGTATATTTAAATATTCTTGATTATCAATGCAATAGGAAGACAAAACTGCCCCAAAAGCTATGTGTGTGTGTGTGTATACACACACACACATATATAATATACATATAAAGTCAGAATCAAACTAATGTCTACTATCATAGGCCAAGGTAGCAATCACTGGCTCCATTTAGATCAAAATGTGCTCTGTGCTCTGAGCCAGATCAGAGGAACTGTCTCAGGTTCCAACCTTTCAAGCTGCAAAAGTTTTTCTTCTCAAGACATGGTGTATGGCTTAGAAGAATAAAATGTAAATTCATATTTGGACTGACTTATTGAAGAAACCATACTTTTTGGGAATCAAGGCATGTGTTATTTGGACAAAGATATACCTACCACTACTAGGTACAGTTTAAAATGCAAAGTCACAGCCATTCATGGTAGTGCACACCTGTAATCCCAGTAGCTTGGGAGACTGAGGCAGGAGGATCGCGAGGTCAAAGCCAGCCTCAGCAACTTAGTGAGGCCCTAAGCAACTCTTTAAGACCCTGTCTCAAAATAAAATATATTTTTAAAAAGGATTGGGGATTGACTCAGTGGTTTAGTGACCCTGGGTTCAATCCCCAGTACCAATTAGTTAATTAATTAATTAATTTAGTGAAGCTAAAGACTAAGCCTAAGACTGAGTCACTATAGATAGTCCACAAAGACAACCAATAATTTTAAAGAGGAAAATCAAAGTGCAATATTTAATCCTTATGTTCTTGTAATAAAGTTTCTTGAGGAGAATGATTAATAATTATAATTTCTAACATCAATTTCACTCCCCTGGTAAAAGAAGTCATGCATATAAGAACCTGGTAGTAATTTTGGATTCTGTGACATTCAAAAATATTTTGCATAATGAATGCTCAATTACAATGACCACCAGTACATAATATAAAGATAGCTGGATTATGATGATAATACACTGAACATTAATTCCCTTGGCCATTTTTTAAGTGGTTTAAGAGAATAGGAAAAACTGTATGTTTAGCCATCTATTTCAGGATTCCTTAACTTGGATTCCATGATTCCTCTTTTGAAGGTTCTAGCATGGCTACAGTATAGCAAAATTTGGTGTGCAACTGCAAGGTTCCAGAAGGTGCTTTCTACAGCGATCAAGTGGATATGATACAGGAAAACTATACTTGCTTTTACAACCCATGCTCTGCCTGAATTTTCAGGTCCTCCATCTCCCTCTACAATAAATCACAATCAGAGAAACAAAAACTGAAACAGGCTCTCACATGCCTTAAGGACCAATGTAACAGTCTTCAAAAGTTACCTCAATTAACCCATTGTGCCCCATCAACCCAGATGTGGAACATCTATAAAAATTACAGGATAAACATCATTATATGATACATATTATTATTAATAAAAATAACATAATTATGACAAAATAATCATAATATATTAGCACTAGTTAGTATAATTTTATATATATATATACACCCACACACGCTCATATATGCTCTAGATTATGACTGTCAACCTATTTTAATGTACCCGTGTCAATTTTGTTGAACAATACACAGAACTGAAAACTTGGGACTTAATGGTATTAATTAGTTACCATTATAAACAGTGACAGATACTTGAAGCTATATAATTTCTCTTCCATGCACAATGTAATTTTGAATGTAAAATATCTTACCATCCAGAAGACAATCAAAATGAAGGCACTGTAAGTACTCCCTCTCTCTCATGAAGCCATTCAGTGGTGTTGCCCAACCTTCAGCCAGAACCTGTACCCACTGCATATCCACCTAATAAATCAGTGACAAAGTAAATATTTCCATTTCACATATATGAATTTATAAACATAAGCAATAAAGGCCTTAACAATTTAATTTCTTTTTTCTTTTTTTTTTTGTACCAGAGATTGAACCCAGGGGCAATTAACCACTGAGCCACATTCCCAGTCCTTATTATTTCCTGAGACAGGATCTTGCTAAATTGCTTAGGGCCTTGCTAAGTTGCTAAGGCTGGCTTTGAACTCTCAATCTTCCTGCCTTCAGACTCCTGACTTGCTGGGATTACAGACATGAACCATCGTGCATAGCAGGAATTTAAATTTTGAAAGTAATGGAAACAAACATTTTAAGGATGGTTACAGATTTTACAAATCTAACAAAAAACAAGGGCACTAGAAAAATATGCATTTCTCCTAATAAATTTAAATAATATAACCATGTATGGTGACAGACCCCATTATTGAAGCAGGAGGATCAAAACTTCAAGGCCGGCCTGAGCAACTTGGCTAGACCCTGTCTCAAAATAAAACCCCAAAAAGGTTGAGGATATAAAATGGTAGAGTCCCCCTGGTTCAATCCCCAGTACTAAAAAAAAAAATTTAAAAAATATAAATAACATTAGACTTCAAAGTATTTGTAATAAAGACAGCTTCACCTAAACCAGTGCCTCTCAAACTCTAACCTCTGGAAGGTTTGTTAAAAGAAAGTTGTTTCACGCTCAAGTTTCTGATTCAGTCAGTTTACTGGTGGGCCCAAGATTTTGTATTATATCATGTTCCTTGGAAAAACAACAATGAAAGTCTGGCAAATACACTTTGATGACCTAACCAAACGAAATTTTAAATAAAAATATTTACCAAAAAAAAAAAAAAAAAAGTCCTTCACCCATGACAGAGTACCATTCATTCTACAAGGACTATTATTTCTTGAATTTTCAGATTGCCAGCATTTTCCATCAGAACACTGAAGAATGGATGAACTGTGTATGTCATTGCTGGACACATTCCTTTTTTAACTGAATATAATAGTGGATCTCAAATGAGAAAAGATGAAACATCTGGCCAAGTGGACTGCAAATGAAATGTAGTCTCCTATTTATTCCCAAAACAAGTTGGCCAATGAGTCCTACTGCAAAATCAAATAATGGTAAGGAATTCCCCTGCTTCAATTCACGAAGAAAATGTATTTATAAGTAAAATTTTTTTCACTTTGAAATTTTCCTCTGATTAATTTTTCCTGTAACTTTGAAAGTGACTATTATTTGTCTCTATTAGAATCCAATTCTAGATGTTGTCTGTTAGAGGATAAATGTCTATGCTCTCACCCCAACCCAAATTCCTATTGAAGCCTTAGCCCCCAGTGCGACTACATTTGGAAAAGGGACCTGTGAGGAGGTTCAAAGAATGGCAGTGTGACCTCCAGGTGCCCTGCTGACTGAATGCATTTGAGAACCACAGTTCTGGAGGAAATTCACATTTAGAAAAAGCACTGTCTTCCTGGGTTTTAGAGTCTGACAGACCTGGATTTATATTCATTCATTCCTGTTCTCTTTGTATCCGTGTGTTCATTCTGTGCAAATTCCTCACTGACAAATTCTGGCTCCATTTCCACAGTGAGCTACAATAGGCCTCCCTCCCTGCCGCTCCCCAGCCTGTCCCTGGATTCTGGTCAGAGACCCAGTCACACAAAGGGTTTCAAAATCATCAGCTCCTATTAGGAATCTGAATACTATGTGAAGAGTCTCTCTCCAAACTCAGTTTTATTCTTTCTCCTTACTTTCAGATTTGGCACATTGCTGGGTGGTTTGGATTTGTACTATCTTAGAAGAAAGGCTAGGAAATCCAGCTTTTAATCCATATTTTTATTCCTTAACCTATGTTTTTAAAATACACGTAAATGGTACAACTTAAAATTCTCTAAAATTTGTAAATAAGAGTTTCCATTTCATCATGCCTAGTTTAATTAAGTAAGATTTTCTAGGAAAGACCCTAATGATTATCATTAGAGCTAAGATAAACAAATAGAATCATTCTTGATATATGAGAGGGTCAAGTATTGGGCAGGAGATTAGAAAACATGTTTAGAGGAAAAATGTTCATTTTAGTTATTATGGATTACTATTTCTTAAGGTTTTAGAACCCATTCTTTCTCTTAAGCCTAAAAATCTCATACAATCTTTTGTTATTTGATATTTCAAAATAAATACATATTATGACTAAAGCAATGGCAATGCAGGAATACTATTTCACAAACTAAATATATTCCCCATCCTGGAAAATTATGATATACACCATAACACCCTCACCCCCCAGCCTCCCACCACCTCTGGCCTCAAACACTGCTCAAACATTCACCATCCTAACAAGCACAGAAGGCTGCACCAATCAGTTTGAAAAGCAACACAGAACTTACTTTATTTATTTTCAATGCTGGTAATGTTTCTGCATCTGTTTTTGCCAGATGAAGTTTATTTTCTGGTACATACAGTTCTTTCACTTCATAAGAGGCATCCACAGGTACAATATCCTGTAAAGCAAGAAATCTGTTCGATTCAACAATTTGGATTTCTCAAAAGAGAAAAAGAAAATAAATCATGGATAGATAAGTCAAAAGGCAATGTGACAACATACCATGGAATTAATAAAAGTATAAAGAGTAATAAAACAAAAAACAAATTCAGAGTTCCCTCAAAGAGCATCCTAATGAAGAAAATCAACAATTCCAACTGTTAAAAAAAAAAAACAACAGTATAAAAAGGGACTTTGAACCAACCCAGAAGCCCTTCAGTAGACGGACAGGGAAACTTTGGTATAAATACACAGTGGAATATTACTCAGCATTAAAAGAGAATAAAATAAGGCATTTGCAGGTAAATGGATGAAACTGAAGAATATAATGCTAATCCAATCCCCAAAAACCAAATCCCAAAAAACCTAAGGCCAAATGTTTTCTTTGATATGAGGATGCTAACTCACAATGGAGGGGTGGGGGGATGGAGAATCTTTAGATATACATAGGGCAAGGGGTAGGAATGACAGTTGAATGTGTTAGACATCATTACCCAAAGACACAAATGGTGTGAAAATACTTTGTGTACAACCAGTGACTTGAAAAATTGTACTCAATATGTATAATATGAAATGAGTTGCATTCTGCCATCATGTATAACAAATTAGAATAAATAAATAATAAAGAAAAAAATAAGATGAAAAAAAGTGGGAACGGGGGCTTTGAATGCTGTGGTCCCTCCATTCAATTTGCCTAATGTTAGTTGAGCTACTCTCAAACAAATAGCATCCCATATGCAAACATGTCCCACAACTTAGTAGGGAAAAAATAAATTCCTAGAATATACTGTATATCAAAAGCAGGCAACTTCAAGTGATCTCAAATACAATGTTAGAAAAGGAATTTAAAAACAAACAAAAGAATCCCTTGAAATGTAACCATTTTGTTCATTTGCAGATACACCTTCATCACTACTATCACTAAAGCCACCTTTCATTCATGCAACACAATTTTCCAGAATATGCCCGTTTTATTCCCACTATCATGTTGTGAGAAACAATACTTTTTTATCCCACAAGAAATTTTCCCTCATACTAAGAAGTGAACTCTGGATTGCACAAATGCTAGGCAAGAGCTCTACCACCAGAGCTACATTCCCAGCCCAGACTGGAACTTTCATCAAAGCTCCAAGAACTCATTTACAGGAAACAGGGACAATGTTTTTTTTCCCATTTACCTTATAAGTATACAAATATTTGTGATTACCACAACATAAACCATTTACTCACTGCTCTCACAACACCTGCCTTAGGAGTATCCTAAATGTATTTGATCACTTTAACTTGCTTTTAAAGCTAAATCGGTCAGGTAACCTCTATAAGAACACAAAATGATACTGTTTGAGGGCTTTTTATAATTATGTTCAAGCAATGTTTTGTTATTCAAACTAAGGCAATTTTCAAGGGAATGAGAAAATAAGGCATAGATGGGAAGAAAATATTTCTCAAAAGGCATATCTGATAAAATACTATTGTACAAATGAACAAATATATTATCCTATATTATATCCTATATTATACAAAATATACAAAGAACTCATAAAGCTCACCAACAAGAAGATATCCCATGCTCACGGGTTGGAAGAATACCATTATAATGGACATGCTACCCAAAGGGATGTACAGATTTAATGCAATCCTCATCAAAGTACCAACGATATTCGTCATAGAAATAGAAAAATCAATACTAAAATTCATATGAAATCACAAAAGACTCACAACAACAAGAGCAATCTTGAGGAAAATAAGGTGGGGGAGGCTTAAGGTATCTGCTAACAGACTACAAAACACATCAACAATGGTACCAGCATAAAAACAGACATGCAGGCCAATGCAACAGAACAGAGATCCCATGAATAAATCTGCACATTAAAAAATTAACTCATTTTGACAAAGGTTCCAAGAACACACATTGGGAAAAGGACAACATCTTCCACAAACGGTGTTGAGAAAACTGGATATTCATCTGTGGAAGAATGAAAACTAGAACCCTACCTCTCATTATGTACAAAAATCAACTCAAAAACAAGTTGAAGATTTAAATGTTAAGACCCCAAACCATGAAACTACTGGAAGAAAACATAGGAGAAATGTTTCATGGCATTGGTTTGGGCAGTAACTTTTTTGGATACGACCTGCAAAGCACAGGAACAAAACCAAAAATGAACAAAGGGGATTATATCAAACCAAAAAGCTTCTACACAGCAAAGAAAATAATCAATACAATGAAGAACAACCTACAGAATGGGAGAAAATATTTACAAAGTAGGCATGCAACAATGGGTTAATAACCAGAATATATAAATAATTCAAGTATTTTAATAGCAAAAAATACCTTATGGTCAATAGACCTAAAGAGATACTTTTCCAAAGAAGACATACAATGTGAGTGTGGTGGTGCTTGCCCATACTCCCAGCTACTCAGGAGACTGAGACAGGAGAATCACAAGTTCAAGTTCAGCCTGGACAAAACAGTGAGACTCTGTCTCAAAATTTAAAAAAATAAAAAATAGACATACAATGGCTAACAGGTATATATATTAAAAAATGCTAAACATCATTAATAATCTGTCAAGTAAAAATCATGAGATATCACCTCACTCTAGTAAGAATGACTATTAGCCAAAAAACAAAAGATAACAAGTGCTAGTAAAGATAGGAAGAAAAGGGACTTCTACACTATTGGTGGGGCTGTAAATTAGCATAACTATTATGGAAAACAGTATGGAGGTTCCTCAAAAAACTAGAAACAAAACTACCATATGATCCAGCAATTCTACTACAAGGTACACAGATAAAGGAAATGAAATTGGTATGTTGAAGAGACACCTGCAGTCCCACATTCATTGCAGCATCATTCACAACAGCCAAGATATGGAAACATCCACCAACAGATAAAGAAAAGGTGATTTGTTTACACAACACAATACTATTCAGCCATAAAGAATGAAATCCTGGCATTTGTAGCAATATGGATAAGCCTGGAGGGCATTATATTAAATGAAACAAGCCACACACAAAAAGATAAATATCATATGAGCTCCCTCATTTATGAATCTAAAATAGTGGATCTCATAGAAGTAGGGAAAAAAAATGATGGTTACCAGAGGCTGGAAAAAGGTGGAGAGAATGGTGTGTGAATAAAAGTACAAAGTTACAGACAGAGGAACAGGTTCTAGGGTTCTACTGCACATTGTGGTAACAATAATATATCATATATTTCAAAATAGCTAGAAGCAAGAATTTTGAATGTTCTCACCCCCCAAAAATAATAAATGTTTGAAGTAATAGATATACTAATGACTCAAGCTTGACCATTACATACTGTATACATGTATGGAAACACTACAGAATGCAGCATAGATATGTACAATCATTACATATAAATTAAAAATGGAAAATTAAAATTTTCCAAAAAAAAAAACTTCAAAAAAATGAACAATCCACCAGGCATGGTGGAGCATGTCTGTAATCCCAATGGCTCAGGAGGCTGAGACAGGAGGATTGAAAGTTCAAAGCCAGCCTCAGCAACTTAGTGAGATCCTAAGCAACTCAGGTAGATCCTGCCTCTAAATAAAATTTTAAAAAGAGGTGCAGATGTTAAGTGGTTAAGCACCCCTGTGTATAATTTCCAGTACAGGGGGGAAAAAAAGGAAAGAAAAAAAGAAACAATACAATTAAAAGATGATCATAGACCCGAATTGACACCTCACCAAATTAGATACACAGTTGGCAAATAGGCATACAAAAAGATATTCAACATCATACAGCATTAGAGAATTGCAATTAAAACAGTGAGATACCACAAAACACCAAGAGAATGGCCAAAAGCCAAAAGAATGACACCACCAAATGTTGCTGAGGATGCAGAACAACAGGAACTTGCATTCCCAGTTGGTAGGAATGCAAATGGTACAATCCCTTTGATGTTATATAACTAAACACATCAAGCCATAATGCAAATTGTTAAATAAGGAAAGTCAATCTGAAAAGACATATGCTGTGTGACTCCAATATATGACATCAATTTTGTTAAGAACTTAAAACATCTATTAAAAAATAAAGTCTACTTTTAAAAAATACAAAAAATAAAAAAATTAATTTAAAAATGAAATATTAATAGAAGTATCGAATTTTTTAGAACACTCCCTACTATTTTCCCTGAGGAAAAGTGTTTGGAACAAACTTCAACTTGTACAGTCATTGTCACATAGCAATGCTCGGTAGATGACACCGTGTTTGTGTAAACACACTCTAAAATGCTTATATGATGATGAGGACAATCTCCTCGGAACACTTTTCTCAAAATATGCCCCATGTTAGGTCAGTTTTTGTTGCTGTGACCAATGTACTTGCCAAGAACAACTTACAGGAGGGAAAGTTAATTTGAGCAGGAGGTTTCGAAGGTTCAGTTCATGGTGAGCCCATGCCACTGCTCTGGGCCTAAGCTGAGACCAAATATCATGGTGGGAGATCATGTTAAAGGGCAAGGCAGAGGAAGGCTGCTCAACAGCTCTGATGGTAGCTAGAAAGGGGGGCGGGGCAGGGGGATAAGACATAATTCCCAAGAACACAAACCCCAATGACCTGCTTCCTCCATCCACACTCCATCAGCTTATAATTGCCACCCAGAACAGCCTTAGTCCTTTCAAATTATCCATCAAGTGGACTAATCCATGATTAGATTATAGATCCGGTGACCTAATCATTTCACCTCTGAAAATTACTACATTTTCCCTTGAGTTCTTGGGGAGACACCTCATATTCAAACCACAATAGTCCCCATTCTGAGGGACAAAAGTCTAAGAGACACATGACTATATTTTGTCTTATGTAAAATCTTCAGTCAAAAAAACAAGGCACAGTCACATGTTGATCAAAGCTAGATGACTGCACAGAAACCTATCTGCCACCACTCAAGTGGCTGCTGTGGGTTCTGAGAATCTAGAATTAGTCTCCTGCTTTTCTCAGACATTCTATCCTTCACAGATGAAAACCAGAGACACAGTTTGGCACTGCAAAAATCTGTGCCAAGATCAAGCTGCTGCTACTAGTAAAATCAAGGTGTCTAACTTATAATAAATCTAAGAATAAATATGAGGAGCTGGGGTTGTGGCTCAGTGGCAGAGGGCTTGCTTAGCATGTGTGAGGTACTGGGTTTAATTCTCAGCATTACATATAAATAAAATAAACATCCAGACAACTAAAAACTACTTCTTTAAAAAAAAAAAGAATAAATGTGAGCAAACATTAAGGAAAAGAAGTAATAAATTTAGAGAAATAAACACTGCAAGTTCCATCAGTGACACAGCTCCTGGAGTCCAGATAGGAGTGGTACTTTCTAGAGACCCCTGTGTCCTTGAGTGTCCCATTGCTCACCCAGAAAAGCAAAAATGTGTAAGGTACAAACGCTGAACAACCCAGATTCTTCATGTAGCTTCCAGATCTAAAATGGAGTTTCCAGCAGGTAGCCTTTGTTGAAAGCTACTCATCAATGTTTCCTAAGGATAAATAGTACATGAGGTCATTAAAAAACAATGGCGAAGGAAGAAAGACAGCTCCACCTGCTGCCTCTATTTTCCTCATAGTTATAAATACTATGCAACCATGTGCTAACAAGGCAAATTAATCCCCAATTAAAGAACCCATGCTAAAGTAGGTATGTCTTAACTTTTGCCAATGGGGTCAAAGAAGTGATAAAGTTGACTGAACTGTGTACTTGAAAAGGAAAACCACACACGGGGGAAAAAAAGATCCTTCTTTAAGTCTAGCAAGAGAAATAGCTTAAGGCTGTTCATTCTGTGCCTTCCAACTCCAGAAATTGTTTTTAGTACATTTATTGAAAATTATAAAAAATTAGGATTGAGGAATGAGGGGAAAAACTACCCTATATCCCTCTACAAGTTCATCACTGTCATTGTTCTACCTTTCCACCCAACTGTTCTCCACCTACAGAGGGACATCACAGGGCAAATGGCAGCAATCTATGCAAACACTATTACACTTCATCAACTAAAAATAAAAATTCAGAATCAACTTTTCCTGGAAGGACAATATGACATTCATTAAGTGAACTGCATACATACATCAGACGTGTTCAATTAGCTTCTTGAATATGTAAACCCCCAAAGAGGAGGCTTGAGGCATAGATTCTTGGAAACTGCAAAATGAAGAATTAAAATCCTCTACACCAGGAAATAAATGATAAAACTCACTGAAACACGAAACGCAAGCATTCATTAGGATTTTGGTAAGAAAGAGTACGATATGGTTTCACAAGAGATCTGAAATTAAATATTTATATTAATCACAAAACTTTGGGGACACAATATCTCAAAACCAAAAAAGATACATGAAAAGAACAGGGGTCTATCAGTTACTTCTAATGTTCCACCTCTAATAGTGTGAAGTAAGGAAATAAAACACAGGCTTTTAGTATCTAGGATCTGTGTTAAAATTTTAACTGTGAGACCTTGAGCAGGTTACTTAACATGTTACCACCAATCTCCTTTTTTTGGTACCGGAGATTGAACTCAGAGGCACTCGACCACTGAGTCACATCCCCAGCCCTATTTTGTATTTTATTTAGAGACAGGGTTTCACTGAGTTGCTCAGCACCTCACTTTTGCTGAGACTGGCTTTGAACTTAGGATCCTCCTGCCTCAGCCTCCAGAGCTGCTGGGATTACTGGTGTGCACTACCACGCCCAGCCAATCTCCTCCTCTTATGCTAAAATTAAAAAAAAAAAAAAAAGACACACATATAGGTTCCAGTGCTGTTGTGACAATTAAACTGTGGGGGTTAACATTAACCAGATACTTACAACAACACCGCACATTGTTCTAAGGGATTCACATGAATTGGTTCACTTAATCTTTGCAAAATCTTCTACCATGAAGGTAGAAGAAACTATTCCCATCCTCCCTCTACAAATGAAGAAACTGAGGCCCAGGAGAGGTTATTAACTTGCCCCAAATCCCTGATACAGTGTCTTCCAATGCACTTAACCCACACTAAAAGCTCAATAAATAATAATTATAGTGTGCTTGCTACATATCAGAACTGTTCTAAACTCTGTACATACAGTATATTAACTCATAGAATCCTCAGTGTAACTCTGAGGCAGATTTTATTATTATTTCCTGTTTCACAGATGAGAGCACTAAAACCAGAGAAATAAGGTTATTTTTTTTCCAAAGTCATATAATTAGTTGGTAAGTGTTAGAACTGGGATTCCAACTGAAATCCCAATACTGTTCAACTCCAAAAATACTGTGCACTGTTCTTCCCATGAAAACTGAATTATGAAATATTATGTCACAGAAACTGTTCATAATTTACTTTCACAAATAAATTTTATCAGGCATTTATAATGTCCACACTTTCTAGCCAGTATGTGATCATTCAGTGTGCTGACAGAGTTCTAGGCAAAAAAGTAAAGCTACTTAACTTTTCCATTAGGCCTGAATAGTTCTATTAAAATTTTCAACCAACTTTTTCAAACCCTGCTGCTGTGAATTAACTGAGAACCAAATTCCATTTCTGCCACTTCAGACTCCTCAGCACTTTGAAAGCCAGAATATGCTATCTGGGAATAAATAACACAGGGACTCCAGGCAAGAGAAGAATTTCATTCTCAACTCCAGTGAGGAGTATGACTTTCCATAAAACTTTCTTTCTGAAGCATTTCTGAAATGTGCATTACTGTAAGGTCAAGATATGTTTTTGTATGTTGTGGGGAGGTCAGCTACTCACCTTTCCCCCACACTTACTGCTGATAAGAGCCAACAATCAGAAGAGAAAGCTTCCAGCACACTAATCTTATGATCGTTTTTGGATGCTACAGGGCATTTTTAGCTAGTTCCCTAAGCCAGAATCCCTAGGTACAGCTCACAGATACTGAGGAATATCAGCACTGGGAACTGTCTGCTGCAAAGCTCCAGGCACACAACTGGGGCTATGCTTTACCTCCACAGCAGCTGTCTCCTGCAAAGCCACCACAACATGAGAATGTGCATGCAGGTTCCTGACTCTAGTCCCCCTAGAAAGAGAGTCAAAGGAAGAAATACAAAGTAACAAAAGTTTCTGTATGAAATTTCTACATTTCCTTCCAACCATATACCTAAGATAAGGCATATATGTACAAGAATTTGTGAGCAAATTATTGTCTACAAGACAACTAGTCTGAACATGAAACAGGTTAATACTTACACTATGAGCCAAACAAATAATTTTTGAGCCAAACAAAACATTAAAAGTTTGTGCACAGATTTTGTGTTTTAGTAAGGACACATTTTCAGTCAAGAGTTTTTAATCACCTTTTCAGATGAGGGAAAATTCAATTTTTTTTTCTTTTTTTGGTTACCAGGGATTGAACCCAGAGGCACTTAACCATTGAGGTACATCCCCAGCCCTTTTTATTTTTTATTTAGAAACAGGGTCTCACTAAGTTTCTGAAGTGAGGCTGGTTTTGAATTTACAATCCTCCTGCTTCAGCCTCCCGAGCCACTGTGATTATAGGCATGTGCCACCATGCCAGCAGAAAATCTTTTTTGTATTTTATTTTAGAGTCAATTTTTTCATTATGAGCATTTCATAAAATTTTCCCCTTTCAAATTCACTACTGCAATATTTTCAAGTGACTTTTAAAAGCCTCACAACTTGGATATCAAATTCTTCTGATGGCTAAACATTGCCAAATAGAAATCCAAGGGGCTGCTACTGTTTTTCAAAAGATAAAATGCATATTTTTGGAATTAATGCAGACATACAGCATGAATCAAAACGAACATGAAACATCTGCTCAGTGGAACTGACTCCTATGTAGACTCTAAGTGTAGAGACAAAAGGAGGGAGTCTCCATCAGGAATACAAAAAGAATCTTAAAAATACAGACGTAGGCAATTTCAAGTACATCCTAGTGACAAATCTCATTTTCAAAACCACCACTAAACATCCAAAAGGAACAAAACCACCTCAAAGTGAGACAAGATATCTGGACAACAGAATGTGATGTCCCTGCCACATGAGCTATTCATTTTATTTGGGATTCATTAGGATTTCTAGTCACAGTTTTCTATTAGAAACAATGTGTTCTTCTTCAATTTGTACATATAAAAACCTTTATTTCAGCAAATTTCCTTTGAAACAAAAAACAGATCACAAGCCAGGCCAGAAAAAGTCTTCACATACCTAGACACCTCCCCTCCCTTCTGCAGAGCTCCAGTCTCCCCACACTTCAGGGTAGAAGGGGCTCAAGGATGCTCCTAGGAGTCCTGTGCAAGGGCCCAGTGAACAATTCACACATGACTATTAATGACGGGTGAGTTCTACAACCTATAAGTCTAGAAACACTTACATGTTATGAATTTTAAATATTAATTTAATTTTAAAATGCAAATTGGGTATCCAAACACTTTTATTTTCTTGACTGAATAAATACAACCTAAGACAATCTAAGATCTAACATATATTATATCCATATCCTTGTCCAGATAGATTATTTGTTTTTACCTGGACACTGGCAGGCAGGACAAACAACACTCATGACACCAAAACAGTAGCTCCTGCCTGCCTTCTCATTTTAACCTTCTGAAAGAATACTATATGTGTGAATATGTTCATAACAGTGATTCTATTTGTAAGTTTTTCCTTTAAGAATTTTCTGTACTTTTTCCTCTAGAGCCAAATCTGTTTTACAGACTTGAACACTAGGGCTCATTCATTTTTTTATATAACTATTAAACTTCTATTATCTAAACTACATGCATCCAGAGCATGAACACCAAACAACATTCTGGCAACACTTGAAAACTGAGCTGCAAAATTTGGTTTTTATGTGTGGTATAAAATCCATTTAGAGCACTAAATCGCCATTTTGTAAAAAGACAAACCTTTAAATAATTTATAGCACTAGTAAATCTCAAGTTCTTGGTAGATTTTAAAACAGTATTTAAAATATCACTTTAGATTAAAACCAGCAGCAAGAAGCTGACTTCCTTATGCCATAACAAGCCAAGTTAAAGTGCAATACTAGCAGGCCATCTAGTGACCACTGGAGGGTTAGGGAGAAAAATTAAATTAAAAATCCTTATTATTTGTTAGTATCTTCTATATTGTTGAATACTCACCAAATGAAACATGTTAAGAAAATGAAGATGCTTTGACCAAATGCCAAGAAATGTAGTCTTTATAGCAATGACCATATTACCTATACCAATTATATTATGTATCCTAACTAAAAGAGAGGTAAGAAAATCAATGATCTGTACCTTTACACTCAATTATCCACAGTATTTGAGGTACTCATCACCCTAAAACACCCAATGCACAGTATACTAAAAACATGTTTTGCTTGAACACTGAAATAAATGCTTTATCTTGCTAAAAGACATTAAATAAAAAAGTCCAGATAGAATTCATTTCAGAAGAGTCTCTCCAAAGTAATGCTGAGTATCAAATAAAGAGAACTCCATTTATAACTATTATTCTTATGGAGGCTGCACTTCTCAAACACCACCATTCTCTGGAAAGTCAGACCACATTATCCTCTTCCATAATAAAAAGTCAAGGTACAACAGGAAATGCACAGATAATTTTGTCTTTGTCTCCAGTACCTGGCATACAACTTCTAAAATCCTTGGAATCTCCTCAGTGTCTTACTGAGATGCCTCTTGGTTGATCTTTCCTACACAGCTCCAGGATGGGCACTGGTCTCCACAAAGACCAAGCTCTGATCTGAGGGTTAAAACTTTCAGTCTCACCCACCCCACCTTTGAGGAGGAGAAAAGGGTCAGAGATTGAGTTCAATGACCAAAGACTTAATCATTCATGCCTATATAAAGCCTTCATTAAAACAAACAAAAAGCCTGAGTTCATCATAAATCAGCAATAGTAAATAAAGAACTTTCCTGAGTTCCATGAGTCGGTCTAACAAATTATCAAATCTGGTAGGTGGGGGGATATCCCACCTACCAGATTTGATAATTTGTAATCAGCTGGGCATAAAAGTGGGGCCTCAAACCTCATTCATGGCTATCATCTGAAACAGAGGTAGTCCTATGGGACTGAGCACTTAACCTGTGAACTGAACTAACTGCAGATACGTAAGAAATGAATGGAATTGCTGGACACCCAGATGACCTCAAAGATCAAAGGTCTGGTTGGTGTAAGGAAAAAAAAAAAAAAAGACTTCAAAAGTCTAACAAAACTGAACCTGAAAAGAAGATAAATTTTACTTAGCTCATTTTAGAAATAAAGTGTTCATTTTAAGAGGCATAAGTCACCCATTCACAACTTAGATTCAGGTTTTACAACCAAGTAAATCACAACCTTCTGGTAAAATGTGCCCCAGCCTTCCAAGGTGGGAAAGTTGTCTGAATCAAAATGTGTCAAATTCTAACAAAAAAATAAATAAAGCCCAGAGGTCATGAAGGAGGGAATCCCTTGCACATATGTCTGAACAAGAACTATTACAGGTAACTACTACCAGACCACAGTGCATAAAGACTGCAGCAAACTTAAGCACAAAGTACTTCTGTGAGGACAACTGCCCAGCAACTGTCTGCCCAACCTTGGGGCTGCTGCCACTCATGGCATTATCTTTGTAGCCAATGATAATTGTTCCAAAAGAGTTTATCTAACCCTCTGCACTTCAGCTTTAGAAGGCCCTGTCTGTCCACTTTGCCTCCTTAAATATTCAGTTTACTTTGGCAGCACTATCCTACTAAAATGTTCATTTGGCAGTAAATTTGTTATTTTCAGTGGATCTCTGCTTTTGTTATTTCAGATTGACAAAGGTAAATTAAGTAACTTACAAGCACTTTCTTATTTCACACTATACAGAACAAACATTTCACTAACCAACTAACAGGTAACAGACATGGTAGTTTATTATTTTTTTTTACATGGTTACATTCTTTCCAACCCAAGCAGTATTATCTTTGACTTACTCTGAAATAATTCAAAATTATTCTAAAAATACTAATCTTTCTAAGATCAATGAAATGCCCTCCTCTCCATTTCTTAGCCCCAACTACACTTAGAAAACAACTGTCAAGGAATGTGAAAGATTAGAGAAAAGATTCACATTTCAGAAATAAACTAGAAAGGGAATAATCTAGCTATTAATAAAAAACCATGTAGTAAAAAGACAAAGATTATGGACTGCAGACTCAATCACTCCTGATCCAGCTCTCTGGGACAAACAACCTTGTATCATCACCACTTCTCAGACTGTAACAAATTCAATCCAACAGTGCTACTGAGATACTGAGGGTGTCCAACCGCGCCTGTGGCAGTCTCTCTCAGCACACACAGTACTCTCATACATAATGCTGGCTAATGCAGGACCTCTACTCTTAATACTGTCATACTGTAAACTCACGCTGTCATCACACTACATACTATGAACTATGGAGATGAGGTCATTAGCCTTTGCTTTAAGGCACCAGTACACCTGACATATTCATTCCCCTCATCTCCTAATCTATGTTTAGACTCTACTATGTTCTCCTTCAGAACCCACCTGTAGAAAACCTCATTAATGCCTGTGATAAAAATGAAGCTGAAATGAATTTGCTAACCCTGGATGGACAGAGTTTGCTATGAAAAGTACACACTCACTACACCAAGTTATTTTCAGTGTGGGTGCAGTGGGCAAATGTACTCCCAGAATCCCACCAACTAACTGAACTTTGAGCTGAGTGTCAGGTATTCATTTGTTTCTCCATGTGCTCTATGCCCACTACATGAGCGAAACAAAGGAGATGTAGGTAGGTGTGTGGGTGTGTGTGTGTGTGTGTGTGTGTGTTTCTTTCAATTGTATTTTGAAATTCTATATCATGTTACAAAAAAAGGAAAATTCTCTACAGTCATTCTAGTCCATGCATTATAAACAAAACAGTGGTGGTGAGAACCCAAATTTAAGGTACACAAGACAGGAAATTCTATTGCTTAATTCACAGTCACATCTCAAGTATTTAAAACAGTGTCAACTACATAAGCCACTAAGTATTTCTTAAATTAATAAAATCAACCAAGAACAACAGAAAAATATTCACATGCTTTCAATGGGAAGTGAGTCACTTACTTAGAAAAGCATGTAACTGAAATTTTTTGGCCCAAAGAAGAGTGACATCAAAAGACAGCAATCATACTATGGAAGCATTTGTATTTCTTCTTTTGTTACTACTCAACTTTTAAGATAAAAACAAATAATTTTTCAACTATTTGAAATCTTCTCTGTCCTAAACAAATATAACCAGAATCCCTTTCTGGATACATATTTAATTACATTGTACTAAAATGTAATGAGAAGAGTCCTGAAAGTAAAAGTATATGAAAGTGACTCTGCAGTCATCAGCAAGTGTCTTAACTTCTCTGAAATATTCATAAATTTACTGCATGAATAAAATTACAAAACACGTAGAAAGTACTCAGTACAAAGATCACTTTGGAAACTACCATAGTAATTCAGGTGAAAGGTAGTTGGAAGCTAAACTAGGAAAAGAAACCTCTTCCCCAGATTCTGATAAGCAGAATGCATTATTAAAAAAAAAAAAAAATGCCCTGCATATATGTACCTTATATATGTACTCAGCAAATATTAATTGATCTATCACTCTTTTTCAAACTTTGAATAAAATTACCCAATCATCATACTAACTAGCAGGCATAATACAGACTAATATCTGTAAAAAATCAAAGGCAATTCATATATTCATTAATTAGGCACAAACAAATTAGGAAGAAAGCATTAATTAGGACTACAGAGATTAAGACAAGCAACAGAAAGAGAGAAACAGACACAAAGACACAGAGAAACAGAAAATACTACAGTGAAAGACATAGGGTCAGCAAATAAGAAAATACGCAGCTTGGTACCAAACTATGAAGAACCTGGAACACAAGTCACCCTGATTCTAAAAACAATGGGAAAAATCAGGTAATGTTTTAGAATGAAAGGGGGAAACAGACTACATGACAGAAAGATGATTCTGCAAATACCAAAAGGCATACAGAACTGGAGGTGTGGTAACATCATACCATAGCACTTATCCTCAATTTTTAACTGTTAGAGAAAAAAAAAAAAAAAGAAAAAAGATGTAAAATCCTGTGCATGACACATACCATAGGAGTCTGCATCATCACTTTACAGAACTATGGTTAAGAATCAATTTAATTCTGAATATGATATCCTGAATTCTGAATCAGGAAAGTAAATCAGTGGAAAAATCAGCACAACTTGTAAAGAATGTATGGGAATTCTCTGTTATTTTTAGACTTACAGAGGAAATGCAACGTTTTCTCAAAGTAAAATGTTTTTAAAATAAAAACAACAAAACATCTTCCTCCACACAATGGAAAAAAAAAAAAAAAAAAGCCTGTATGTCGGTAAAGCATTAAACACAAAGGATGCTACTCTAAGAAGGGCCTTAAAAAAAGTGATTACAAATTGAATAAAAACAGAAAAGAAGAGAGATACCTTCAGTACCTGTCAAAATACTTATAAATGTCAGAGTTATCTGAAATCATCTCTAGCCATAAAATAGCCTCAGAGATTCATGAGCCCCATAAAATTATATAAAAAGTTATCTATGCACATTTTTCTGGGATTTTGTAAAACACTTAAGATTCCTTAATTAGATATAAAAATAGAACAAACCTAATGAAATTTAAAACTTTATGTGATACTTTATAACTTTGATATAATAACACTCAAGTTAAAAAACTTAAGTTCAATGTACAAAAAAGCAAATAAAACTACACTCAAAATAAAAAAAATATTGGAATCACAATGAAAGTTTCAATGAAAAAGACAGAAAATTATAATCCATGTCTAAGCAAGGATTTTATTCCAATATAAATGAAAACTATCATTAATACTGCCATAGTGTAGATCACAAATGTCCCTTGAAGGCCCAAGTGTTGGAAGCTTGATCCTCAGCCCTGTGGTGCTATTGGGAGGTGGGGAACCTTTAAGATGTGAGGCCTAGTGGACAGAAGTCTGGTCATGTCCTTGAAAACACTGGGACTCCAGCCCTCCTCTTTCTCTTTGCTTCCTGGCCAACATGAGCTGAGCAGCTTCCTCTGCCACTCATTCCCACCATGATACATTGCCTCATCACAGACTCAAAGCAACAGGGCTAATCAACCATGGACTGAAACCCCTGAAACCACCAACCAAAATAAACTTCTCTTTTTAAGTTGACTTTCAGGGGGTTTCTTACAGTAATGCAAAGCTAACACAAGCACCAACAGTAACAGTAGTGTAAAAATTCACTGAAAATGAGACGTGGAAGTGCCGCAGGAGAACATTACCAACAAGTGAAAAGGCCAGCTAATCTAAAAAAAACAAACTTTCTTGAGCCCATCACAGAACTAAGGTCTTAAAACGGTGAGCTGAACTGCTACTCTGAGTGACAAGGGCCACCCAGAAAAGACAAGAAGTGCGAACTGTTTCCCAGAACACGGGAGGAATAAAGGCTGGTAAGAAGAAAACAGCTAAAATATGTTCAAAGTTTTTAAAGGCTGAGAATAGAGTAGTGTGGCAGGTGAGTATAACTGGGATCCCTGGGAACAAAGGTTTCTGTATTCAGTCATAAAAAGACCAAAAACAGGTGCTTAGAAGAAAGCTCAAGAGTCAAGTCTGGAGACTAAGAGTCTTCCTCAGTGGTACAGTCACAGAACTCTGCCCATTTCCCAAACCCTTCCCTCATATACACAAAAACCTTAAATCAATGGACAAGGGCAGAGGCTCTCCTAGGGTCCACTCCTAGAGTCCATCTAGGGGAATGGTAGAATCAAATAGGATCTGCTGAAGAAAAGGAGGTGGAGAAATCCTCTTGGGCCCAAGATCCTGCACTGATACAAACCAGGTAAATAGACACAAAACGTGCTAGTGATGTGACAAATAGGAAACTCACCCACAGGACATCCCAGGTTCAAAGAAGTTAACTGCCATGTCAGGAAGAGGCAGACACTGAGGAAAACCTGCCTCAAGACTCAAAGGCATTAAGAGGATACTTAGGTCCTACCTAAGACTGAAGCTGAACCATGAGACCTAGAACCATCACTGTGGTTTTCCTACCATGAGCCTAGCACTAAAAAAATAAGCAACAGCAGTTTACTGTTGAAAGAGGAACAGAGTAGGGAAAGAGACACCTTCTGTGGAATGGGCACGCAGAAGACGCAGAAATCTGGACCAGTTGCACTGAGAAAAACCCAAGAACAGTCCAGGCCCCACACCAGTACAAGGTAAAGCAACTCACCCCTGGAAAAATTTGAAACCTGTGGTACAATAAGAGGAACTATAAAATAAGGAGAAAGGCAACTGAAAACCAACTGAATTAATTCAATTCACTACATTAAAAGCACAGCAGAAAAAGAGATGTCCCCATGGAGTAAACATTATTTATCTCAAATCTCTTCTATTCATGTAGACACAATATCCAGTTTTCAATAAAGTAAATCACAAGATACCACAAAAAGGCCAAAAAAACAAAAACACTGTCAAGTGATAACACAATCAACAAAGCCATGTCCAGAAACAACCCAGATGTTCAAACCATCATATAGGATTTGAAATATAATATTATAATTCATGATTGTGTGATCTAGTAGAAAAGTGGACAACATGCATGAAAAGATGGAGAATTTCAACAGAATTTCCCTGTATATTACATGGAAAGGAGAGCCAAATGATGACAAATTTGTTTGTTAATGATTACCAGAGTTTTAAAATTTCTTCCATAAGCATATCACTATTAATAGATACAGGGAAGAATCAGGAACTTAAAAGTAAGTGAATTAAAATTATCAAACTAAATTATTAATAGGAAAGAATTTTTAAAAAGAGCATCTTAAAACTTTGGAACAATCTTTACCAACCCAAGAAGGTCAGAGAACCCTAAGCTGGAAGAAAAAGACCCAAACATACTAGAAGACCTAGATATATCATACCAAAACTGCTAAGAAAAAAGAATTAAGAGAAAATCCTGGTTCAGACGGGGGAAAAGAGAACAATTATAGCGAACAAAGACAAGACATCAAACTCTCCTCAGAAATAATGCAAACAAGGTCCATGGAGCAACATCTTTAAATACTGAACAGAAAGAAAAGAACAAAACAAAACTGTCAACTCAAAATTTCATACCTAACAGAAGAAGTATCTTTTTAAAATGAGCAGAAGAGAAAGATCTGAAAGCCTTTCCATAGTAATTCCTCCATGGCTCCAAGATACCACAGACATACTGAAATCATGGTTTCTAACACTTTGTAGGAGTTACATCATCTTTTTTTGTTTCTGTCCCCTACAATGTAAATCCCTCAAGAATGGAAACACAGCTGATTAACCTCTGCACTGTCAGACCCTAGGACTAAGACCAACTATAGTTATGGGCTTTTAATCAATGTGTGACTGAGCAAAAGGAGAAGGAAAAGAAAAAAAACTTCTAGAAACACAGAACAGAGTCAAGAAACCATGCACCTGTTAGTGGGTTTGAGCACCCTGGATAATATCAGGACTCTTTAAGCTTCAATATGCCCAGTTACAAGAGAAGGGTCCTTATGTTCTGGAACTTTACCCTCCACAGAATCCCTTGATAAAATTCAACCCTAAGGATACCTATCAAATTGTCACAGGGAAAATGCAGGCATTCCCTAAATGTCTAGGGAAAGTTAACAATATTGTGTACCTCAACTTGAACACAATAATACCAAGTTGCAAGGCTGAATAATCATGGCTGGATTTCTGCTATTAGGTATTGATGTGGTAAAATTACTGATAAAAGATTATGTTATTCCTAAGTTTTCAGAAGTTTACTCAACCAGAATATTTCATATATTGTACATATGAAGCATGCCCCACAATACCCAACACAATGACACACACAGAGAAACCTGTTGGCCCTTAAAGAATTTAAAATACAAATATCGTTCAATATTAACATTACCATGTTCTTGGAGGGGGAGGGTTACAAGATGGATATAATTCTTCTCTGGTTTTTCTTTTTTCACTGTCTCTTACCCGTTCCTGTAGAAGTTCCACAACTTGCTGGACACAGTCATTTACATCACAGGAGTCTGTTTTCAGCACCAATTCAGGGGCTTCTGGTTTTTCATATTCAGAATCGATTCCAGTGAAACCTTTAAAAGGTATCAGATAATAGAGGAGGTAGAAATTAAAATAGCTGGTTTCTTCAGTACAAGTTTCTACTTGAAATTAATATTTATGCTGTTCCTTCTCAGTTCAGGATTATGGAACTGACACTTCTTTCTTGGGAGAAGAGTTCTAATTAAATTTCCATTTCTTCTATAAACACATAGAATCAATTATCATTATCCAGTCTAATTATGTTCAACAAAGTTGTCACAAATACTAAATAAGTAAATATTGAACCACTGCTCCTTAGTAAACTACAAGACTGGATTCCTGACAGCCTCTGGTCACAATTTTGCCAACTGGTCAATTCTTTCACTTTGTTTGGGTGTTATTCTTTTAAAAGATACTTTATTTAACATATCAATTCCTTTACATTGGACTCACAGCCGAGTGTACTAAAACTCCTGCCTGAAAGAGAATGGCAATTACCTAACACATACTGGATAATACACAAGTTATTCAGCATGTGTATTTTCCACCATGAGCAACATCACAGTCTTCTTGTCCTTAGAGGTGCTAGACAGCATTTTTGGCACTAGGGTACAATTTAAAGAGCTAAATCATTTAAAAAACAACAACAAAAAAAGCATTAAAATGAAAAAAAAAACACACACATGGTATTAAATCAGGTGCAAAAAAGACATGTATTTAAGGTTTGAATTGAAACAAGAAGGCCAAGTGTCACCTTTGTTGACTTCGGCTGGAAACATGTCAATCAAGTGATTCCCACTGTTCATCACTGTCCTCCTGTCCACAAGTGACCCCAAAAGTTACAGGGGTATTGAGTTGAGGGTTACAAATAACTTTTATCAAGTAGGCAATCTTTTAAATTGTTTTATATTTTTAGTAGGCAAATACACAAATAAAGAACCCACAAATAATGAGGATCAACTATAGTTCTGTCACCTTTTTTTCTTTTTTTCCCTCTTAAGTAAATGCCTACACTGTGAAGAAATAAAGAAACGATACCACTGGATAACCCAGAGCTTCCCTCTCCACAGGAATACAGGCCATCGTACCTGAGCTCTAGACATACAACCAAACTGAACAGTCTTTTCCCTCTCAATGCAAAAACTGACACTAAGTCAATCTGTCCATTACAGTCACATGGATTATCCTTGGCAGAATCAAAGCTCTGCAGGATTCTTCTGCCATTAGATAGCAAGTATTAAGGCAACATGAATTAACATTAGCTTAAGTAAAACATAAATAAAAATGATGAGTCCATGATATCACCAAATAGATTCCACAGTCGAATAGTATCAATTGAGATATTAACCACTAACTAGATTTTCCCTGTTGTATGTGTGTTTCTACATAACTGCAGAGAAAAGAATATACAACAGTTCCCCAGAGTAAGTCAGCTGAGCCCAAGCTAGGCTCCTGACACCCTGATGTTACACCAACGTAAGTTGTTCAAGTCCTGCCTAACTTGGAAAGTTTAGGCCAATCTTTGGTTAGAATGGTAAATATAAATTTAAAATCATTCCTATTAAAAAGTATAGTTAGCCAAAGAGTTCTAAAATATGTACTATAACCCTATAGCACACTTATTTCTTTTTTTCCTATTTCATATTTCTAAGCATCATTTGAAGTCTTGAATCCAAGAAAAAATATCTGCCAACCGTATTTAGTGATGGGTCACAATAAAATAACTGGAGGAAAAATAATTCCAGTTAGAACATTGGTTGTAAAGTTCTGACTGAAACTGTGGCGATTCACTGGAGTCCTACCCCATGATTTCTCCAGCTTTAGCCCTTGGTTATAAGACTTCTCAAAGTAAAGCCAATGTGCAACAAAGCTAGCAAAGCTTTGTTAAAGACTTGGCTTGATGCTGCAGAGATTCAGGAGTTTTCCACCCAGCTAACTAGGTAGTTGCAACAAATGCATGCTGTGAGGAAAACACTTATATTTAAGTCAATAATAAGTAACTACTTGAGTAGGAATCGTGACATAATTCACATGTGGAATGGATGACAGGAATATATTCACTGCCTAATAAATGTCTTTAAAGGTCTAGTAAAGACTGAGGTCCACTGAATGTATGAGATCTTGTCTGTTCTTGAATGTTTACCACCACAGCTCTGAAACTACAGGCAGGAAATTGTTAAACACCATTTTGACAAGCAAATGATTTTTTTTTTTAAATAGTGCTATAATCAGGAACCCTAGCAACAGGACAAACCTAAAATAAATCAGCATATATGAGTACACACATACACACAAATAAGTTAACCTAAGGATCATTTTCTGAGGAATGCAGCCAATACTTGGGAAAGTTAAAAACAAAAGGAAAAAAAAAAACAGACTGAAATGAACACCCCAGTTATAGATACAAACCCAAGTGACTCCAGGATATTTTGAATTTGGTCTTAATCATCTTTTCATTCCTAAGCACCAAACATATACCCCACAAATAGAAAGCAGTGAAATATGTATTGAACACCCCATTCTCCCGCCTGCTTTTCATTTAATCAACAAGTGAATGTGTGTGACAGGTATTATACACTGGGCCACACACTGTACAAAATTTTAAAATACAAAAATGCTCAAGGTGTTGTCCCTGCTCACAACTGGTTTAGTTTACTCCAGCCAGCCAGACACACCTACCTCCCTCACAAATCCACCCTTGCAAAAACAACAAAACCAACTACAATTAAGAGAAGTAAAAGGTTTAGACTGCAGAGTCCTGTACATACCATTTGGCTTTTCTGTGACCAATCTCTATACAAAGAGCTGAAATGAAACTGGCCATCATTGGAGTGATGGAGCTACGGGCTAAACTGGTTTCCCTCCCACTGTCACTATTCCAGTCAAGCTGCCTGTTCTGAGTCAAGAAGCTTAGTGGATGAAGGGATTATATGCAGTGGGCCTTGTCAAGAAGCTGGGCCTCCATGGTAGAACTGACAGGAAGCACGTCAGACTTGTTCACAGAATGAGATGTCACCAAGGCAGGCAGAATTTGTCTCATCTAGTAAAGCATTCCCAGAATAACAATTATTTTCCCTCTGGTTTAATTTTCACTTTTAAGGTTCAGAAACTGAATACCAAAATCTAAAATCACAGAGCTCCTGATAGATCCTATGATGGTCCCAGGCTACCACACCCCCTGTTGGGAAGACAAACAAAAATTTCCTGCATGAATCACTCATCCCTAAACAATGCTCAATGAGTAATCTATCTTTTTTTTTTTTTTTATGCTGGCATGTCCTATTTCCCTAATGTCAAGAATGTCTATAAGATAAATAGTGACTGGTATCAAAGGCAACAGTAGAAACTGGTCCTCAGTTTTTCCTTCAATGTCTAATGTTCACCACAGTTGAAACTCTGGGAGCAGATCGTGAAACCTAAAAAAGCAAAGAGCGTATATGTTGATAGAATCAGTGATATATATTAGTCCTACTTAGACTGAATAGTGGACCATTCCAAGCACTATGATAAATAAAAATAGGCTATTTTTCTTGCCATCAAGATACTTATAATAGGGGCTGAGGTTGTGGCTTAGTGGTAGAGCACTTGCCCAGCACATATGAGGCACTGGGTTCGATTCTTGGCTAAATAAATAAATAAAGTCCATCAACAACTTAAGAAAAAAATTAAAAATCAAGATGCTTATATAAGGCATTTTTCCCAGTAGTTCGGTTAAGTCCTCCATTTTCACTGAAACAAAAACTGTAGAAGTGGTGGCAGCTAGTAAGTAATCTAATGTTAGACACCTCACTTTACCAAGTAGGCTTCCACCACCTCTCAAAGTCACAACTCTGTCTTGTGAGTAAGATTCCAACATGACCAACAATAAGTGCACAGTGCTCTACTGCTGCTAGGCCTAGGAGAGAGAACCATGAGATGGACCCACCTTTGTCCTCAAGGAGCCCCAAGTCATTTGAATACTCACTTGAATATTCCCAATCTCTGAGAAAAGAGTATCAGACAGGTGGAAACATAAAATATCTAAGCAAAGAGAAACTGGGAAGAAAATATTACTTGCCTTTAATTTCTCCCGCTCGTGCTTTCTTGTAGAGTCCTTTGACATCCCTCTGTTCGCAGACATGCAGAGGAGCATCAACAAAGACTTCAAAAAAGGGTAAACTTGCACCCTCGTGGATTTGCCTTGCATTGTTTCGATCCTTTAAAAAAACACGACAAGCACAGAAACAACAAAAAGTGATCACACACATCAAGGGTACCATATAACAACAAGTAAAAGTGCTTTCCAACTGAGTTAGTGGAAAATATATCAGGAAAAATTAATTTATATTTTAAAAATATAAACTGAAATGAACAAATCCAAGACATTATTAGGTTAATATTCATTAGCCTAATGAATGCAAACCCAACATCTTGGAAAGTTCCAGAAGAGAAACAATGGATGTTCCATGAATACTCTGACCTAAATTCAACTGGAAACCTGAATCAAAGTCCAGCTGGAATGCAGGTGTCATCTGGCCTCTGTTATCACCTTTAACCTCAGCCCAGGTTAGCATGAAAGTGACTTCACAAAAGAAGTCTATCCAGAACCCCAATGCTGGCTTACTCCTTCACCAAATGCAGCCCTTGCAGCCGCCTCTCTCTAGCATTGCCAAAACATATCTGTCTGTACAGCTCCTAACCAGCAACCCTCTAGAAACCACCTTTATCGCTCTATCTAAACTCTCCACCCCACTGGAACACTTTTTTCTTTGAAAGTCAACATCATCCTCTTCCCTCTCTTAACTAAAAGCCAGCTCTACCTTGGGGATGCTTCATTTGGCTTTTGTTCTCAAGTGCAAGCTCCACATTTGTACTCTGTATTAACCACACTGCAGTGCCCATATTTCCAAAGCTAGTTCCTCAACTTCCGCCGTTCTTTTCCTACATTTTAGCATATGCCACCTTTCTTTTGAGCCCTCTGAAAAAACCATGCCTATTTGCTCCATTCTGACCAGATGACAGTACTTTCTTTTTCAAAAGAAAATCCCCAGGCACAAAAGCTCTTGGTCAAGTGTGTCATACAAATGTATCTACATCCTAACAATCTTATCTATCCTCCCCATCACTCCACCCTTCACATAGTCTAAATCCCCTCCCCTTTCATGTCATCCTGTAGGATGACATGAATGCTGTTCAACGCATTCTCCCTACTCCATCTGAAATCATCAGCCATACCCTTCTCTACTGCTTTCCCCACAAGCATTACACAAGTCACTCTCATCCATTTAAAACAAACTAACAAATCATACAAAAAGTTTCCCTTCATCTCAGCTGCTTTTCAGTGCTTAAAATGCCAGGAATCTGACTTCATATCGCACTGCCACCCCAACAGAATCCTAACTGTGACTCCCCAATCATTCCCCTGCACATTCCGTCTGGCTCCCAGCCCTCGCTTTGCCCTTCCCTTACTTCTCATTTTGAAACTTGTGAAGGGGGGCCTTGAACCTGTGACCCTCTTCCCTTACTTAGCCTCTGGAGGTATTAGATCAGGCATGCACTGCTTCCCTTAAACACAAGGGTTGCCCACACTCCACCATAGCATGCTGCTCATCTTCAGCAGGCCTTGAGCACTCTACTCAGCTGCCTCCATAGTATAAATAAGAACACATACACCAAAAAATAAAATAACATATACACCAACACTGAAGCCCAAGCCCTGACTTCTCTTCTGAAATTAAACATACATCAACTTCTTCCTAAATACCTGGATATCCCACAGGCGCCTCAAACTGATATGACCAACAATGAATCCAGTCTCTTTTCTTCCAAACCTGCATTCCTCCTTCCACTGCCCAAGGTATGACAACACTATGCACTCTTAAACCTGAATTGGTCTGATTCTTTACCTCTCCCAACATTCACTGGGTCAAAAGTCCTTCAGATTATTACCTCTATGTGCCACACCAACCCCATCTGCCCTATTTCCCCACTCCCCATTCAACCTCATTTCTCTCACTGGAACAACTTGAACATCCTTTTCATCAGTATTCTCAATGCTCAAAGCCACACTCTGCACTATTTCCAGGGTACCAGCTAATGTAAGTCTTATCATCCTACTAGACTCTTCAGAGACTTCCCACCACCATCAAGATAAGAGGTGTGGATTTTACAGCGCTACAGCTGGTCCCACCATTCTCAGGCCTTTACTCATTGAGCTATTAATAATTAATACTAGAACTATTAGGTTTGTGTTTAGAACCAAGATGCCCCAAACACATTTACTGAATGCATAAATTTGATCATGACTGGACAGGAAAATATACATACCTATATTACACGGTCCAACCCAAATATTATGAATTTTGACATACCCTAAACATACTCCAACCTCATTCTTAGAGCTTTTACAAATGAGGACAACAAAGATTTTAATCCACACTATGAACACAAGGCAGGGAGATCAGCAAAGACTTTTAGATACCCTAGCCTCAGCTGGTAGCTCTCCAAAGCAAGTCTCACTGACTTTACCAATGTCCCAAGAGTTGCAAAGATGCACAGAAGGTACAAGAACTTCACTATGATTATGTTTCCTTTAAAATTGTTCATACCCAAGGATTCAGAAATGCTAAATAACACTCGTTCTGTTTACATATTTCTTCTGATACACTTTAAACTGACAGATTGACACTGATTCCAAGGTTTCAGGAAAATAAAAAGTATAGCTAGTCCTCAGGGAACACTTTAGGACTTCTGCCATTCTTCAATTAACTGAACCTGTGAGGTTAACAATCTGACACTTCTTACAGGTCAAATTTTGTTTTAAAAAAGTCTACATGATCATTAAAATGTGTTTCTGGGCTGGGGATGTGGCTCAAGCGGTAGCGCGCTCGCCTGGCATGCGTGCAGCCTGGGTTTGATCCTCAGCACCACATACAAACAAAGATGTTGTGTCCGCCGAAAGACTGAAAAATAAATATTACAAAATTCTCTCTCTCTCTCTCTCTCTCTCTCTCTCTCAAAAAAAAATGTGTTTCTAATACAGTACTAGAATTGTGCCATTACTATTTATTACATCGTTGAATATTTGTCACATGCCAGACACTTTGCTGAGGACTTTCGTGCTTGATTTATCTAATCCTCAGAAAGACCGTTAATTAGGCATTAATGGAGCTTAAGAAAGTTAAGTGAACTGGCCAAGGCCATAACAGTTAACAACCAGCAGAGGTGAGATTCTAAACCACCTGTGTCCAACTCCAATGACAGACTCTGCTTTGAATCGCTATACAAATTTGCTTAGTATTTGACATCTGGGCTTTCTAAGGGCAATAGGTTGTCATTCAACGAACACTAAGAATCTGGCTTTGGTACCAAGTTAAAGAAGACCAAACATAAATAAGACCTTAACACTCAAGGAATCCGTGGAATTTGGAGGCAACATAGCATGGTGGATAGAACACGGGTCCTGGAGACACACTGTCCAAGTGTATATCCTTGCTTTACCAGTATAGCATGTGACTTTGGCCAATGTACACCTTAGTTTCCTCACTGAAGATGAGAACTACATGAGTTAATTCACATAAAAGCACTTTACAACAGTTAGCAGCATATTTAAGTAAGTGTTCAATAGTTGGATGCAGTGACACACACCTGTAATACCAGAGACTCGGGATGTTGATGCAGGAAAATCACAAGCTCAAAGCCAGCCTCAGCAACTTAGAGAGGCCCTAAGCAACTTAGGGAGACCCTGTCTCAAAGTAAAAAAATGACTGGGGAGATGGATCAATGGTTAAGCACCCCTGGGTTCAATCCCTGTACCAAAGGGAAAAAAAAGTAAGTGTTCAATAAATGTTAGCTACTATTATTATCGCTACTGGTACTATAAGCAGCACCAGTGAACTAGGACATTGTAAAGTAATGTGTTAAAGTACAATAACAAGGGCATAAAAGACAGAGCCCAACAAAGCCTGAGGGAGGAAGAAAAGTGCTTATGAGGAGGAGATGCCTAACCTGAGTCTCAAACTTTGAAGAGAACTCAACTGAGGCTAAGAAAAGATAGGCAAGAGGAAAGAGAGAAATGCCTTCTGAGTCAGGGAGAAACAAAAATCCTGAGATAAAGAACAACATGACTTTTTTCAGAGAAATACAAAAAGTGACTTGGTGTTGCTAAGGTCTCTATAAAGTCAGAGTGTGACAGGAACTGAGAAAAAAGAATCAAGATCAATGACATAATAAAGGACATGTGTTAAGAAACCTGAACTTTTCCTGGTGTCTGACATCTGCCAAGTGTTCACAATAGGTTTACTGAACTGAAACGTCAAGCTTGAAATAATTTAGCCATGGGCTTAAGTTCAATAACTTTATTATACTCTAGATTATAAAAACCTGTTTTTATAACAGCAGCTTTTCCCAAAACTGGATTTACTCAGAAAAGTCACAGCACAGAACTGTGTAGGTTATTTTAATTTGGAGTTAACCTCAAAGAACAAGTCACTGTTTCAGTTAGGTACTCTAATACCACATTTTCAATTGATGTAATCAGAATAGCATTGGCACAAAATCCACAAACCTGAGTATAGGGTGATATAAAACTGGTGATACACACTAAACCAGCATCTGCAAACAGCTTAGCAACTTCTGCAATTCGCCGAACATTCTCTTCTCTGTCTTCAGGACTAAAGCCAAGATTTTTATTAAGACCTTGACGAATATTGTCACCATCCAAAGTGTAGCATGGGATGCCATGGCAAACCAAGTACTCCTCCAAAGCCATGCTCACAGTGGTCTTCCCTGCCCCAGACAAGCCTAAAAGTAAACAGCCAGAGAGATTCCATATGTAAAGTTAGAACAGTAACTACCAAAGAATTTTAATAACAGGCTTAAATGTATTCATGATTCACATAGGTCTCTCAGGAACATTCTTATCCAATATTTTCATTTGAGATTATTTACCTAGTAAATAAACACTTGTTTTTGATTACATCTCTATGCCCAAAGGTATCCTAGAAGTCATCAATAAGTTCTAAAATGATTGGGTATGTTTTTCATACTTTGCCTTCTTATTAATACTAAAATACCACCAATTTAAAAAGTTAAATTCTCAAATTATTTATAAAGGAATAAAAAGAAAGGACAAAAGTAAGTGAAATATTAAAAGTTAGCTATATATTGCAGGATCATCACCTATTATAGACTACCATGATAAAAAGTGTACGTACAGGGCCAGGGTTGTACCTTGGTGATGGAGCGCTTGCCTAGCATGTGTCAGGCACTGGGTTTGATCCCCGGCACCACATAAAAATTACAAAAATAAAATAAAGGTATTGTGTCCATCTACAACTAAAAAAAAATTTTAAGTGTATGTATAATATTCTTTTGTATTATACAATTTATACAAATAATTATAAGTATTTGTACAACTTATAATATTCTTAAAAGAATATCCTCATTTCAACTCGTTTTCCTCTATAATAATAAAGGAAAAAGCACATTTATGCACTAATACTTTAACATTTTGATAAGTATACAATTATACAATTCACAGTCAAGGGAGTTATAAGGTAAGAGATAAAATATAAGGTAAGAGATAAAATACTGAAGTTTAATGTGTCAATGCTCTTGAGAGATATCATGGTAGCACAGAAGGTTAACTGAAAAAAAAAATACCAGAAAGGATGACAATGTTGAGAGGATCAAGAGAGCACTGGCTGCTTTATTCATCAAATATTCAACAAGTACAGCAGATTATATTTCCCAAGGATGATGCTGCCATGGTCACATCAAGGGCACAATCTAATGCCCCACTCTTGCATCTGGGCTGGCTTGAAGATACACCCTTAGTGGAAAGAATGTAACTGAAATGATGTTGTGGGTCAGAAAAAACTGTACAGCTTCTCTGGGGTCACTGAATTTGGGAGAATTCCAGAGGTAGATGTTTCAATTGACAGTATCAACAGCTAAGCTCCCAACACACATCACAACACAGCATCAGCCAACTAAATCCCCTGGATATCCAGTCCAGGCTTCAGCGACGGCCCAATCTAGCATGACCACAACCAGACAAGGCCCCAGTAAAAGGGGCTGCTGTGCCCTCCTGAACTCCCTGCCTTCAGAGTGGTAAGAAGATTAAAATGGTTGCTGTTCTACACCTCTAGGCGTGGGATAATTTGTTATACAACAGTAACTGGAACAAAGAGATAGTGAGGCCCTAAGCAATTGCATTCAGTGAGACTCTGTCTCTAAATAAAATACAAAAAAAAAAAGGACTGGGGATGTGCATCAGTGGTTAAATGCCCCTCTCAATCCCTGGTACTAAAAATAGTTCTTCTGGGGCTGGGGCTCAGTGGTGGAGCACTTGACTAGCATGCGTGAGGCACTGGGTTCAATCCTCAGCACCACACAAAAATAAGCAAATAACATAAAGGCATTCTGTCCATCTATAACTACCAAAAATTTAATATATCAATTTTTTTAAAAAAAGTTCTTCCAATATCAAATGGAAACAGTAAAGTTCCTAAACAGAAAGAAAAATCTGAACAGCCTCATACATCCTCACAAACACATTAAATGCCAGAAGACAGCAGAGTACTGTTTTTATAATTTCAAGAAAAAGTATGGTTCGAATATACACTTTACCCAGTCAGGCTGTCATAAAATATGAGCAGACACTTGCAAACATAAAATCTCAGGATTCAGATCTCAACAGAAGACATCTTTCAAAAACTACTTAACAATGAAATACAAATTATCATGACTTGATTCAAATAAAGGGCACACAAACAACCATGACATAATAAAAGAAATGATGGTGAGTTCCTGAGTATTAAATACAACAAAAATATAAAGAAGTATAAAAATTGAAGATATTAAAACAAAATGTGGGCAGGCAGGGTAGTGCATGCCTATAATTCCAGAGGCTCTGGAGGCTGAGAAAGGAGGATCCAGAGTTCAAAGCCAGCCTCAAGAATAGCAAGGCACTAAGCAACTCAATGAGATCCTATCTCTAAATAATAAAATAAAGTACAAAAAAAGGCCCTGAGTTTAATCTCCAGTACCCAAAATAAAAAGTACCCCCCCTCCAAAATGTAAGTGTTACAAACCTAGGCAATTTAAAAGCAACAATTTTACAACAATCTAGATCAATTTAAGAATGAGGGGACAGGTAAAAATCCAGAGTGCTGTTTTCTTTCACAGAAAAACAAACATCTGTCTACAACATGTAATATTTTTAAAATGTTGCTCTTAACAATCAGCACAACTTTTTATTTATTTAATTATTTTTAGCACAAATTTTTAAAGACTGGTAAAGATAGTGTTGACAAAGATACTGGAAAATGGACCCTCCCCCATACTCTTGGTGGTAGACAATCAATACAAAGTTTTAGTGGACAATTGGCAACATTTTTAATACAGTTCCTACATGTGAAAGGATTCATTTTTGTAACTGTAATAATATAATAATAATATTACATTATATATTATTATAATTATTATTATTAATTACACAGAAACATGGCATATTCATATATGCAATTAACATTTTTTTGAGGAGCATCATTTTTAAAACTATTTTCCTAAAATCAATTTACCCTCTAGCCACCCTACTATGGCTAAGCCCAAAGAGATAATCAACACAAGAAACCATGAGCTTGCCACACAAGCTGCAAGATAGAAACTGATAATTTGAAATTCTTTATTAGTCATTCTTTCTCTCCATACAATTAACACTGTTAGCTCCTTGAAGCAGAACCAGACCTTATTTGTACTCAGCTTAGAGATTTTGGTGTGGTTTCTATTAAGAGGTGGTTTTAAGATGCATTCTGCTATTTCCCCCTTATTTAACAGCAATACTACAAAAGAACAAAAGGAATTAACAAAACATTTATTATTATTATTATGATGATGATGATGATGATGATGATGATGCAACTATATCCACTACACATTGTTCCTGCTCCAAAGACAAGAACTATGTCTACTCCTAATCCAAAACTATTGATAAGCACTGCTTTTAAAATAAACTGGTTTCTCTCTTGACCATACCTGTTAGCCAAACTGTGCAACCACGAAAGCCACCTCTGGTCCCCACCACCTGACCTCTCTTGTTTCTGCTGACATGGTGAGCTTGATAGGTGACATTAGTTGCTCTCTGCATTCCCTGGAAAAAAAAATTTTTAAAAAATGGTTCACTTGCATCCATAACAGATAAACACACACTCCTTGCAACCATACAGTTATGCCAAAAACAGGAAGAAATAAACTGCCAGCCCTTGTTTTCTTTATAGGATGGGCATGATGTGCAATATTTCCCATACACCAATTAATTTAATCCTTACAGCCATCCAATGACACAGGTACTCATATAAAGATGTTAAACCTAAGGAAACTAAATATCTCCCAAGTAACGGATGAGTGGTGGACTCCAGAGCCTAGTCTTCCCACACATTCATTTATTCATTTATTCATTCATTCAACCAGTATTTGCTGAGGTCCAATTAGTGTGCCAAGGAAAAAAGATCCCTCTCCTAATGGAGCTTACACCCAACAAGAGGAGAATGCAAACCAGAAAAACTTATTTAGGAGAGTATTATACAAAAATAATAAAACCAGAGAGAAATGCAAATCAAAACCACCCTAAGATACCATCTCACTCCAGTAAGATTGGCAGCCATTATGAAGTCAAACAACAACAAGTGCTGGTGAGGATGTGGGGAAAAGGGTACTCTTGTACATTGCTGGTGGGACTGCAAATTGGTGTGGCCAATTTGGAAAGCAGTATGGAAATTCCTGGGAAAGCTGGGAATGGAACCACCATTTAACCCAGCTATTGCCCTTCTCGGACTATTCCCTGAAGACCTTAAAAAAGCGTACTACAGGGATACTGCCACATCGATGTTCATAGCAGCACAATTCACAATAGCTAGACTGTGGAACCAACCCAGATGCCCTTCAATAGATGAATGGATAAAAAAAAAAACGTGGCATTTATACACAATGGAGTATTACTCTGCACTAAAAAATGACAAAGTCTTGGAATTTGCAGGGAAATGGATGACATTAGAGCAGATTATGCTAAATGAAGCTAGCCAATCCCTAAAAAACAAATGCTAAATGTCTTCTTTGATATAATGAGAGCAACTAAGAACAGAGCAGGAAGGAAGAGCAGGAGGAAAAGATTAACATTAAACAGAGACATGAGGTGGGAGGGAAAGGGAGAGAAAATGGAAATTGCATGGAAATGGAAGGAGACCCTCATTGCTATACAAAATTACATATAAGAGGTTGTGAGGGGAATGGGAAAAAAAAACAAGGAGAGAAATGAATTACAGTAGATGGGGTAGAGAGAGAAGATGGGAGGGGAGGGGAGGGGGGAGAGTAGAGGATAGGAAAGGTAGCAGAATACAACAGTTACTAATATGGCATTATGTAAAAATGTGGATGTGTAACCGATGTGATTCTACAATCTGTATTTAGGGTAAAAATGGGAGTTCATAACCCACTTGAATCTAATGTATGAAATATGATATGTCAAGAGCTTTGTAATGTTTTGAACAACCAATTAAAAAAAATTTTAAAAAAAAAGATCAGAGAGAAAGGGAAGGAGTGTCTACTTCAAGAAAGTCCTCTGAGAAGGTGGCAATCCAGTATGGAAGAGTTGCCTACAGATACCATGAAGCAGTTGCCTTTGGGGGGGGAAAAAAGTGAAATGCACTGATTATAGCCTGAAGTTTTCCCAACTTTTCTTTTCCTTCAGGAACAAAAAGGGCATAAAATTACTGAGGCTTTAAAAGATCTAAAAAGACTTTTCTCAAAGAAGATATAAAAATGGCCAATAAGCACATTAGATGACAATATAATTAGCCACCATGGAAATGCAAATCAAAGCCACAATGAGATATCACTATTCCACAAAGATACCTAAAAACAACAGACAATAACAAGCACTGTGAGGAACTGGAGACACTGGAATCCTCATACATTTGCTGATGGAAATGTCAAACCGTACAGTGACTTCTCAGAACAGCAGTCCCTCAAAATATTAAACATAGAAATACTACATGACTAAGCAATCCAACCCTAGACATGTACTCACAAGAAATAAAATCATATTGCCACATACAACTTGTACAGGTGTGCCAAAGCAGTATCATGTATAAATGTCAAAAAGTAGAACCCAACTGTTCCATTAATAAATTGCTGGATAAACAAAATGTAAACAAAGTTATGCAATGTAACCACACAGCGGAATATCACTTGGCTGTAAAATGAAACACCAGTACAAGATAAAACATGGCTGTCCTCAAAAACTTAAGTAAGCCAGGTGAAAGAAACCAGTCACAAAGACCACATATTATAGAATTCCATTTATATGAACTGTCCAGCATAGGGAAATCTATAGATGTAAAAAGATCAGTGGTGGTCTCAGGCCAAAGAGGTTGAAAAAAGGGGGAATAAATGCTACTGGTTGTAGGATTCTTACTAGGGGTGATAAAAATGTCCTAAAATTGACTGTGGTGATAAATGTACAAATCTGTTCAGATACTAAAAACCAGTGAATTTTATATTTTAATGGGCAAGTTGAATGGTATGCAAATTACACCTCAAGAAAAAATTTTTACTAACAGAAAAAAATAATTATTGTTAAGACTACACAGATAGGCAGATATAAGCATGGAGACCGGGGACAATAGGGCTCAGTCCATCTCCAGTGACAAAAGATCACACTACTCAGTGTGATGAAAAAAATCGCATGTAAGCTGCATCCTTCATGACCAGTTACTATCTTATTAAAACTAAAAAAGGGCTGAGGTTCTGGCTCAGTGGTACAGCACTTGCCTAGCATGTGTGAAGCACTGGGTTAGATCCTCAGCACCACATAAAAATAAATACGTAAAATAAAGGTCCATCTACAACTAGAAAAAATATTTAAAAAAAACAAAAAAAAAACTAAAGAACAGGGTATGACCAACTTAAGGGACTTTCCAGGCTTGGAACACACACACAGCACTGAGGCTCTGTCCTTTGGGTGACCCCAGTTCACTGTAATATCATTTACACTGCAGTTTTGACATCCCTCAGGGTGGTTCTGCTTAGGTGCCAACAGGAAATTTTCTAACGTGGCAAAGTCAGCACAGGTACACTAAGCCATGGAGGGAAAACCTAGTAACCACCCCAAATGCTTAACACATGAGGAGAGACGTTTCCAAACCAAATGCAGAAACTCACCTTGGAAAACCCCAGGCCACTTTCTCTCTTGGGACTGCCTACTCCAAGCTCTCTGGACTATTACTGTCATTCACTTCACTAAGTGAAGGAAATGAAATGAATGAAATGCCTATCCTGTCTCTCTCCCACTCAGGAACCCATCACTCAGTTACAGCCTTGATTTTCTCTTCCTATGGAGCAACAACATAATTTATGTTCTCTCCAACAAGTTATATCCTTTTCAACTGAGTATCAGTATCCTTCTGGAAAAAAATGTATTAGATACTGCTTATAGCTCTTATCCTTAAAGAGAATTTTATCCAACACTCATTTAAAATATTTATTGAATTCATGCTATTTTCTTGACATTCTTCTAGACAGTAGTGAACAATACTGTTACAATCAATGCCCTCAAAATCTCCTGTCACTCAACTGCCACCTGCACCACTACGACCATTGCTGCCGCCTCTGATTCCACTGCTGCCAGCCTGAGGTTGCCTGGAGGTCTTCTTTCTGGGTGCTGCTGACACAGAAGACACCTCTGCCCTGGATGCAACTGAAGCCGACACTGCTGCTCACCCCCTGAGATCGCCTGGTGACGCTGCCTCCACAGCTGCAGCTGCCACAGCAGCCACCACTGCTACTGACCCTGCTGCCTGCTACCAGCAACCATTGCCACTACCACTGCTACCACAGCAAAGAGGACTGATTTGGGGGAGACTCCAGGTTTGGCTGCACATGGCTACACCCATTTTGGGACAGCCAGGGCCTGGGGCCCCGGAACAAGCAGGTTTACCACCACAAGAGCCTCTGTCTGGGGACTCCAGCCAGGACCTGCATGTCCAGTGTGGGGGTGCCTGCAGGTTTGGAGGAGCCTGGGGTCTTCCTGCTGAGAGGGCTGGTGGCCCTTGTCTTGCTACTGCATCTTGGGGTTGTTCTTTTGCACAAGTGTATCCCTAGCGGTCTTTCTGCAAGTAGGAACAGCAATGAGATCTTGGGACTGCAGCGTAGCCAAGCCTGAGGTAACTGAAGCCCAAATCAGTGGGATAGAGACTGGGTTTGCAAGGGCTGATATGGGTTTGGTGATCCCAAAAGACATCAGAGACAGGGCTGAGAAACTGTTGAACACTGACGAAGACAGTTGACTTTCCAGCAAGATTTATTTTATTTTATTTTATTTTTTGATTCACTAATTTCTCTACCATATTTGGAATAGGATGTTTTTATGCATCAGTGTGTGGAGGACGATGATATATGAATGGTGTTTTGCATTTTTGTTGTATTCTTATGTCTTTAATTTTTTCTCTTTGTTCTTAGTCTTCCTCTCTCTTGTCTATTTTCTTGGATTTTTTTTCCCAATGTTTCTCCAACCAACAGCCAGTCTCTATAGGCTCTTCTTCCACTCCTCCTGTAAATTTTCACTTCTAGCTTTTCTCTTCCTCCCTCGTGAATATCACATATTACCCTACCTCTGTTCTCATCTACCATTTGAAATTGTAAAGCATTTTAACAAATTTTCTGTTTGTACTAAAGATATTGAACGCATCACTTTGATTTAATACGATAAAGCAGTAGTGGGAGCTAGTAGGATTAAGGCTATATATCGCGATCGTGTATGCTGGGTGCTGCTGATATTGGTCTCACCATTAAAACACTAGAAACCTTCAGGGTCACTATAGATCTACAGGGTAGAAGTTATGCTACCTTAGACCTATACTTCTACATGGGAAAACAAACTAACAACATGAAAAAAACAGGGAATAAAGCACCCCAAACAAGCCAAGATGTTTCAACGACAGAAGCCACTGATAACACAGTAGAAGAAATGTCCAAGAAGGAGTTCAGTTTGTACATAAATTAATATGTGAAGTAAAGGGTAGTATAAGAAGTGAAATCAAAGAAAAAATATAGGAACTGAAAGAACACTTCAATAGAGTTAGAGATCATGAAATAAATAAAACAGAAATCCTCAAATTGAAGGAATCAGTAAACCAAATTATAAATTCAATAGAAAACATCACCAACAGAATAGACCACTTGGAAGACAGAACTTCAGATAATGAAGACAAAATATATAATCTTGAAAGTAGAGTTGACCATGCAGAGAAGATGGTAAGAAACCATGAACAGAACATCCAAGAATTATGGGATAACATGAAAAGACCAAATTTAAGGGGAGTTATTGGAATAGATGAAGGAGCAGAGATATAAACCAAAGGAATGCACAATCTTTTCAATGATATAATAGCAAAAATTTTCTCAAATCTAAAGAATGGAATGGAAAAATCAAATAGAAGAGGCTTACAGGACTCCAAATTTACAAAATTACAGCAGACCCACACTAAGACACATTATAATGAGAATGACTAACAGAGAATAAAGATAAAATCTTAGAGGCTGTGAGACAAAAAAAAAATTAAATTACATACAGGGGGAAAACAATTCAGATCTAAACTGATTTCTTATTCCAGACCCTCAAAGCTAGGAGGTCCTGGAATAAATATTTCAAGCTCTGTAAGAAAATGGATGGCAATCAAGAATTTTATATCCAGCAAAATTAAGTTTCAGATTTGAAGATGAATTTAAAACCTTCCATGATAAACAAAAATTAAAAGAATTCACAAGTAGAAAGCCTACACTACAGAGCATTCTCAACAAAATGTTCCACGAGGATGAAGTGGGAAAAAAAAAAAAAGTGAAAACCAGCAAAGGGAGGATTGACACTAAAGGAACTTTCAACCAAATGAGAAGCTAAGACAAATAAAAAACCAGAAATAAATCAAAAGACAGGGAACACAAATCACATCTCAATAATAACCTTGAATGTTAATGGCCTAAACTCATCAATCAAAAGGCATAGATTGGCAGATTAGATTAAAAGCAAGACCCAACAATATGCTGTCTTCAAGAAACTCACCTCATGGACAAAGACATCCACAGGCTGAAGGTGAAAGGATGGGAAAACACTTCTTACTCACATGGATTGCGTAAACAAGAAGGGGTTTCCATTCTCATCTCAGATAAAGTAGACTTCAAACCAAAGTTAATCAGAAGAGACAAAGAAGGACATTTCATACTTCTCAAGGGAAGTATATATAAGGAGGACACAACAATTGTAAACATTTATGCCCCAAACAATGGAGCATCTACCCATATATATCAAACAAACCCTTCTCAATTTCAAGAGTTAAATAGTACAATAATACTGAGTGACTTTAACACACATCTCTCACTACTGGACAGATCTTCCAAATAAAAGCTAAATAAGGAAACAATAGAAATAAATAATACAATCAACAATTTACATTTAACAGAAATATATAAGATATTTCATCCATCAACAAGCAAATATACTTTCTTCTCAGCAGGACATGACTCCTTCTCTAAAACAGACCATATCTTATGTCACAAAGCAATTCTTAGAAAATCAAAGAAAAAAAAGAGAGACAGAGAGAGAGAGAGAGAGAGATAATACCCTGCATTCTATCAGACCCCAATGGAATGAAATTAGAAATCAATGATAAAATAAAAAATACAAGCTACTGTAACAAATGGAGACTAAATAATACATTATTGAATGATGAATGGATAGGAGAAGAAATCATAGATGAAATACAAATATTCTTCGAGGTAAATGAGAACACTGATACAACATATCAACATCTCTGGGACACTATGAAGGCAATACTAAGTGGAAAGTTTATTGCACTGAGGGCATTCATTAAAAGAATAAAAAAGTCAGCAAATAAATGACCTAACACTACATCTCAAAGCTCTAGATAAAGAACAAATCAATAACAAAAGCAGTAGAAGACAGAAAATAATTAAAATCAGAGCTGAAATCAATGAAATTGAAACAAAAGAAACAACTGAAAAAACAGATAAGTTGGTTTTTTGAAAAATAATTAAAATAGACAAATCCCATATGGTAACAAAGAGAAAAAGAGAGAAAACTCAAATTGCTAAAATACAAGATGAAGAAGGAAATATCAAAACAGACATGTCTGAAATTCAGAAGATAATTAGAAACTATTTTGAAAATTCATGTCTGTTTTGATATTGTGAATTGAAGCGCTATAAACATTGAAGCATTACTGTAGCATGCTGATTTTTAAGTCCTTTGGGTATAAACCAAGGGGTGGGATAGCTGGGTCAAATGGTGGTTCCATTCCAAGTTTTCTGAGGAATCTCCATACAGCTTTCCACAGTGGTTGTACCAATTTGCAGTCCCACCAGCAATGTACAAGTGAACCTTTTCCCCACATACTTGCCAACATATATTGTTACTTATATTCTTAAAAATTGCAAATCTGACAGCGGTAACATGGAATCTCAATGTAGTTTTGATTTGCTTTTCTCTAGTTGCTAGAGATGTTCAACATTTTTTCATATTATTTTGACCTTTGTATTTCTTCTGTAAAGTTCCTGTTCAGTTCCTTAGCCATTTATTGATTGGGTTGTTTGGTGAGTTTTTTTGGTATTAAGTCTTTTGAGTTCTTTATACATCCTCAAGATTAATGCTCTCCCATTTTGTAGACTCTCTATTCACATTCTTGATGCTTCCTTTGCTCTAAGGAAGCATTTTAGTTTGATACCATCCCATTTATTGATTCTTTATTTTAATTCTTGTGCTTCAGAAGTCTTACTGAGGAAGTTGGTTCCCAAGCCAGTATGGTGGAGAGTTGGGCCTACATTTTCTTCTAGTACACACAGAGTCTCTGGTCTATTGCCTAAGTCCTTGATCCACTTTCAATTGAGTTTGTGCAGGATGAGAGATAGGGGTCTAATTTCATTCTGTTACATATGGATTTCATGTTTTCCCAACACCACTTGTTGAAGAGGTTATCTTCTCCATGTATGTTTATGATGCCTTTGTCTAGTATGACACAAGCATATTTATGTAGGTATGAGTCTGTGTCTTCTAATCTGTTCCATTGATCTTCAAGTCTGTTTTTGTGCCAACACCATACTGTTTTTGTTATTAGAACTCTGTAGTATAACTTAAGGTCTGATATTGTAATCTCTCCTGCTTTATGTTTCTCTCTGAGGATTGCTTTGCCTATTCTCAGCCCCTTATTTTTCTAAATGAATTTCATGACTGCTTTTTCTGTATCAATGAAGAACATCATTGAAATTTTAATAGGAATTGCATCAAATCTGTATAAGCACTTTTGGTATTATGGCCATTTTGACAATATTAAATCTGCCTATCCAAGAATGTGGGAGATCTTTACATCCTCTAAGGTCTTCTTCAATTTTTTTCTTTAGTGTTCTATAGTTTTCACTGTGGAGGTGTTTCACCTCCTTTGTTAGATTGATTCCCAAATACTTTTTTTCTTTTGAAGCTAATGCAAATGAGATATTTTTCCTGATTTCTCTTTCAGCTGATTCATAATTGGTGTTTAGGAACACAATAAATTTATCAATGTTAATTTTATACCCTGATACTTTGCTGAGTTCTAGAAGTTTTCTGATAGAGTTTTTGGGGTCTTCTAAATACAGAATCATGTCATCAGCAAATAGGGATAGTTTGAGCTCTTCTTTCCTATTCATATTCCTTTAATTTCTTTCTTTTGTCTAATTGCTCTGGCTACGGTTTGCACAACTATGTTGAATAGGAATATGAAAGAGGGCATTCTGTCTTGCTCCAGTTTTTAGAGGGAATGCTTTCAATTTTTCTCCACTTAGAATGATGTTGGTTTTGGGTTTAGCATATGTAGGTTTTACAATGTTGAGGTATGTTCCTACTATCCCTAGTTTTTCCAGTGTTTTGAATGTATGCTGAATTTTGTCAAATGCTTTTTCTGCAATCTACTGAGATAACCATGTGATTCTTGTCCATGAGTCAATTGATGTGATGAATTACATTTACTGCTTTTCATATACTGAACCAGGCTAGCATCTCCAGAATGAGCCACACTTGATCATGGTGCACCACCTTTTTAATGTTTTTTATGTGATTTTCCATAATTTTATTGGAAATTTTTGCATCTATGCTCAGGTACATTGTTCTGAAATTTGCTTTCCTTAATGTGTCTTTGTCTAGCTTTGGTATTAGAGTGATATTAGCCTCACAAAATGAGTTTGGAAGAGTTCCCTCCTTTTCTATTTCATGGAATATTCTGAGGAGTATTGGTATTAATTCTTCTTTGAAGGTCTGGTGGAATTCGGCTGAGAATCTGTCTGGTCATGGGCTTTTTTTTTTTTTTTTTTTTTTTTTTTNACAAAACTAGGAATTAAACCAGAGACTCTGGGACTAATAGAAGAAAAAGTAGGCCCTAATCTGCATCATGTGTGATTAGGCTCCAACTTCCTTAAAAAGACTCCTATAGTGCAAGAATTAAAACCAAGAATCAATAAATGGGATAGAATCAAACTAAAAAGTTTCTTTTCAGCAAAAGAAACAATCTGTGAGGTGAACAGAGAGCCTACATCCTGGGAGCAAATTTTTACCCCTCACACATCAGATAGAGCACTAATCTCTAGGGTATATAAAGAACTCAAAGTAGTTTCTGATTGTGTTTTGAATTTCAGTGGTATCCATGGTGATATTTTCTTTTTCATCTTGAATTTTAGTAATTTGAGATTTTTGTTTTTCTTCATTGGCTAAGAATTTGTCAATTTTATTTATTTTTTTCAAAGAACTACCTTTTTGTTTTGTCTATTTTTTGAATTTTTTTGTTGTTGTTGTTTCAAGTTCATTGATTTCAGTTCTGATTATAATTATTTCCTGTCTTCTACTGCTTATGGTGTTGATTTGTTCTTCTTTTTCTAGGGCTTTGAGATGGTTAGGGCTGTAGCTCAGTAGTAGAACACTTACCTAGCACATGTAAGGCACTGGGTTTGATCCTAAGCATATGAAAACATATAAATAAAGGTATTATGTCCATCTACAACTAAAAAATATATTTAAAAGTTAGGATATTTAATTCGTTACTTTCTATCCTTTTAAAGAATATACTCAATGCAATGAACTTCTCTCTTAGAAGTGCCTTCATAGCATCCCAGAGATTTTGATATGTTGTATCCCTATTCTCACTTAAGTTGTTTTTGTGTTTTGTTTTGTTTTGATTTGGTTTTGGCTTTATATTTCATGCCTGATTTCTATCCATTGGTCATTCAATAACGTATTATTTAGTCTCCAGGTGTTGGAGCAGCTTCTATTTTTTGTTTTATCATTGATTTATAATTTCATTCCATTACGATTTGAGAAATGCAAGGGATTATTTCTATTATTTTTTATTTGCTATAAGTTGCTCTGTGGCCTAAGATAAAGTCTATTTTAGAGAAAGATCCATGTGCTGCTAAGTAGAAAGTATATACAGTCCTTGATGGAGGAAATAGTCTATGTATGTTTCTTAAGTCTAAAGTATTGATTGTAGTTTTCAGTCCCATAGTCTGTTTAGTTTTTATTTGAAAGATTTATCCAGTAGTGAGAGAGGTGTCTTAAAGTCACCCAGTATTATTATGTTGTGATCTATTTGAATCTCGAAATTGAGAAGGGTTTGTTTGATGTACATAGATAGATGCTCCATTATTTGGAGCATAAATATTTATGATTGTTATGTTCTATTGGTATATAAATTCCTTTAATCAGCATGAAATGTCCTTCTTTGTCCCTTCTGAGTAACTTTAGCTTGAAGTCCACTTTATCTGATATAAGGATAGAAACCCCTGCTTGTTTACAAGATCCATGTGAGTGATGTATTTTTTTTTTTCCCCATCCTTTTACCCTTAGTCTCTGAATGTCTTTGCCTATGAGGTGAGTCTCTTGGAGATAACATATTGTTGGGTCTTCTATTTGAACCCAATCTGCCAGTCTATGTCTTTTTTTTTTTTAAGAAGTAAAATCAAGAATCAATAAATGGTCTATTGTATATCCTCTTCTAAGAAGTGTCTGTTACATCACATTTTTATAATTTTTATATTGAATTTTTATATTGAATAAAATAAATAAATTGAATAAAATATTGAGTCTTTTTAAGGAAGTTGGAGCCTAATCACACATTCAATTTTATATTGAATAAAAATGTGATGTAACAGACACTTCTTAGTGTGTGTGTGCACGTATGTGTATGTTTGTTTATTTATTTATTTATTTATTTATTTATTTATTGGCCCCAACTTTCTTTTTTTAATGATTTTATTTATTTATTTTGCATTACAATTATTAATACACCATTATACATTAATTTATCATATCTCTGATTGTATATAAGGTATGTTGACACCAAATTCACATCTTCATACATGTATTTTATATAATGACGAGAGTCTCCTTTCACCAACCATGCTATACCCCTTCTCCCTCCCTTTCCCTCCCACCCCTATTCCCTATCTAGAGTTAGTCTTTCTCCCTTGCTCTCCCTCACAACCCCATTTTGAGTCACCCCCCTTATATCAGAGAAGACATTCAGCATTTTTTGGGAGGGGATTGGCTAACTTCATTAGCATAATCTGCTCTAATGACATCCATTTTCCTGCAAAGGCCATGATCTTATTATTTTTTATTGCTGAAGTAATATTCCATTGTGTATAAATGCCACATATTTTTTATCCATTCATCCATTGAAGGACATCTAGGTTGGCTCCACAGTTTAACTATTGTGAATTGTCATGCTATAAACATTGATATGGCTGTGTCCCTGTAATATGCTGTTTTTAGGTACTTTGGGTATAGTCCGAGAAGAGGAATAGCTGGCACAAATGGTGGTCCCATTTCCAGTTTTCCAAGAAATCTCCATTCTACTTTCCAAATTGGCTGCACAAATTTGCAGTCCCACCAGCAGTGTATGAGTGTACCTTTTTCCCCACATCCTCGCCAGCACTTGTTGTTCATTGTCTTCATAATGGCTGCCACTCTTACTGGAGTGAGATGGTATCTTAGAGCAGTTTTAATTTGCATTTCTCTGATTGCTAGAGATGATGAGCATTTTTTCATATATTTGTTGATTGATTGTATGTCCTCTTCTGAGAAGTGTCTGTTCAGGTCCTTGGCCCATTTATTGATTGGATTATTTGGTTTGTTGTGCCTTGTGAGAGATAGGGATTCAATTTCATTTTGTTGCATATGGATTTCCAGTTTTCCAGCACCATATGTTGAAGATGCTATCCTTTCTCCAGTGCATGATTTTGGCACCTTTGTCTAATATAAGGTAGTTTTAATTTTGTGGGTTAGTCTATGTGTCCTCTATTCTGTACCATTGGTC
>NW_026000057.1:37395606-37415045 GCF_001458135.2 Marmota marmota marmota
TAGAGTTGATCTTTTGCCTCTTGGATTTGTTTATGTAATTCGTTGTCAAAGTGATCTTTCATTGTCTGCATTTGCTGTCTAAAGTATTCCTTGAGACTCTGGATCATCTGACCATGTATATTTTTATCTGACATTCCTTCTGCTGCAGATGTTACCTCTTCTAATGTTGAATTGTCCTGCATCGTTTGTGGTCCTTTCTTTCCTTGTCTTTTCATACTGCTCATGTTTCTTTCCAGCTGTGTGTGACTGTTGTGTTAATGTTTTCCCCCTATATATATATGACTCTTGTATAGTTTCAAAATCTCTCTGATCAGCCGCAGAATCTCGATGGTAGCCACACCCACTGATAGATGGCGAGTAAGGTTTTCCAAGATGGATTCCGTCTGTTTCCCACGTAGGGTGTTTGGTGTGGTGGGGGTGCTGGTGTTACCTTGTGCTGTGTTCAGAGCACAGTCTGGTGACTCACAAACAAAGCCTCTGTGCCTCCCATGTCGTGCCGGACCGCCTTCCGTCTGCGCAGCCCGCGCTGCACCGCGCCAGACCTCCTTCAGTCTATGTCTTTTGATTGATGAGCTTAAGACATTGCTTTTCAACATTATTATTGAGATATCACTTGTATTCCCAGTCATTCTGGTTTCTTTCTGATTTTTAATTTGAATTAGTTTCTCCTTTGATTGACTATTCCTTTAGTGTAGTTCCTTCCTTTGCTGTTTTTCACATTTATTTTTCATTTCTTCTTCATGGAATATTTTGCTGAGAATGTTCTGTAGTGCAGGTTTTCTAGCTGTGAATTCTTTTAACTTTTGTTAAAAGAAGGTTTTTATTTCATCTTCAAATCTGAAGCATAATTTTGCTGGGTATAGTATTCTTGGTTGGAATCCATTTTCTTGCAGAGCTTGGTATATGTTATTACATGACCTCCTAGCCTAAGAGTCTGGCTTGAGAAATCGCCATTCCTTTTCATTTCTCTTTATTTCCCACTCTTCTGTATGTTTTCAAATAACCCATCTTCGAGTTCTGCTTGATCAATTACTCTTTTGTCATTACATTTTGCATTTCAAACATTACATTTTTCAACTCCAGAATTTGATTTTTTTAAAAAACCTCAATCACTTCCAAAATTGACCATTTCTATTATTTACTGTTTTTCTTGTTTTATTTAACTGTTTATCTGTATTCTCTTGAATTGTTTTCTTAAAACATTTTTAATTCTTCTTTGGGTAGTTGATATATGTCTATTTTTTTGTATCAGCTACTAAGACAGTACTGTGTTCTTTTGGTGGTGTTATGTCTCAGTTTTATAAATTTCTCCTTGCCTCACATTGATGTCTGCACATGAAGAGTAAGGATTTGTTTCATTCTTTGCATGCTAACTTTTTGGGGAAAACCCTTCACCCACTAGTCTGTTCAGAGATTCTGGGCAAGTAATTTGGTGTTGGCCATGGGTAGGTTTGCTGTGTGAGGAGAGTTTGGAACTTGGATCCACAGGTTTAGGCCTGGAGCCTGAATACACAGGGGCCTGTCTGAACCTAGGTCTAAGGAATTGACCTGGCACCAGGATACTCGCTGAGCTTCATTCAGCCAGCAAGGGCTGACCAGGTGGTAAGATGGACCTGGTGCTTCGAAAGACAGGGATTGGCTTGAAGCCTCCTTCCACAGCAGATGACTGGCATCAGGATCTGTTGCAGTAAGCAGGATCCTGGGTCTGTTGGAGTTTGAGGCTGCAAAGAACACACCTAGAGAGTGGGGCCAACCTGAAGCCTGGGCTTGTCTGAAACCTTGGTAGGTTCTGGAGCTTCATGAATCTACAGTCTATACTTCTAGGTACCAGCCTAATGGCTAGAACTACAGTAGCCAGCTTGGTACTAGGGAGTGGTCCAGACGCCGGACTGCTGTGGCCAATCTGGTATCTAAGTCAATGTTGGGTGGCCTAAAGCTGCTATAGTCAGTCTGGCAATATGATTTGTCTGGACTTGGGACTGCAGGATGCTGCCTGGCACAAGGGAAGGCTTGGAGGTTATTTGAAAGTACTAACCTGGAGTCTGAAGCAATACGAATCTACCTAGTGCTGGGTTTCACTGGAATGGGTACATTGTAGGAGTCTGAGGCAAAGTGTGATGCTCAATTCCCTCTCCTTGTCCCAAGTAGAAGGTAACTCTCTCCAAGCTGTGCTGCCCAGGGCCTGGGGAAAGGGTAATCTGGGTAATGTAAAAACTGTCCCTCCTACCCTTTACATGCATCTTTTCACATGCATCTTTTCTTACTTCTGTGCCACAACAAGGTTCTATAATATCTCACCTGGTTTCCTTAGCTCTTGTGAAGGAATTTTTGTGTGAGGATAGTTGTTCCATTCACATTTCTGTGAGGGGATAAGCTCTGGAAACTCCAAAAATCAGATATTTTTCTTAAAGGAATTAATTTCCCTCTATATCTTAAACTTCCACACATATTATTTACTAAAACTAATTTACCTGTGAAGGTGCCTCAGGTTAAGGATTTGTTTTCTGTTATGGTTTTAATATCCGGTGTCCCTCAAAAGATCATGTGTGAAATAATGAAGAAAGTATAGAGGTGAAATGATTAGGTTATTAGAACCTTAACCTAATCAGGGCATTAATTCACTTGAATGGGTTAATTAGGTGGTGAATGTAGGCGAGTAGTTTTTTGAAGAAGGTGGGTCACTGGCACTGGAGGTGTGCCTTGGGGTTTATATTTTGTCCCTGGCCAGCAAAGTCTCTCTGCTTCCTGATGGCCATGTTCTGAGCTGCTTTCCTACTCCACACTCTTCACCATGATGTCCTACCTCATCTTAAGCAATGGAATTGGTTGGCTATCTATGGACTGAGACCATGGACATCAGGAGCCCAAATAAACTTTTCCTCCTCTAAAATTGTTCTTGTCAGGCCTTTTGGTCACAGTGATAAAAAAGTTAACTAAAACATTTTCCCACTTTCCCCTTCACAATCTTGTACAGGAGAGAAACATCTCCTGGTCATCTGAATCTTAACAGGGTTTATTATCACGGAGTGGAAAATTCTCTAGGGTCAAAGGGATAATTTGACAATTTTTTAATAGGCTCATCACAAAATCTATACCTTTCTTTCCTCCACTAATCATCTCATTAAACAGATATATTTCCAAAAAAAAATTACACTTTGTTTATTAGCTACTGATGAAAAAATTGTCATAGGGGAAAATGGACCCATTTAAATAAACTAAGGAAACAAAACTTACCAGCTCTGCATTTCCAAGAATTTAAACAAAAACGTGGGTTTCAGACACAGACATCTGCATCTCTTGGCAAGCAACAGCACCTCTCTAGCTTTAGTGCCCAGCCAAGCTGGCTGAGGAGAAGGGAGCTGTGACTTTGCTGGAAGGGTGATGAAGACAGCGCCACACAAGTTGTGCTGTGGACACCTGCAGAACCAGTTTGGTTGCTCCTTTTGTGCTGGTATGTTTCCAAGTTACTTTGCTCTTGGGCAAGAAAAAACCTGTATCTAATGAATTTTAATTTGTTTTGGTTTTATAAAATATCTGGCGCCTTTCTTATTAAATTGAGCTAGAATGTATAAAAACTACCTGACAAGCTATAAACTATTGAGGCTATGGATGAGAGAAAATACAAGATAAATGGAAACTCTGGTTTAATCAATAAAAAGAATGCACCCTATGTGATGGACATCATTATCCAAAGTACATGTATGAAGACATGAATTGGTGTGGACATACTTTATATGAAAACAGAGATATGAAAAATGGTGTTCTATATGCGTAATAAGAATTGTGATGCATTCTGCTGTCATGTATTTAAAAAATACAATCAATTAAAAAAAAAAAAAAAAGAATGCACCCTAAGAGTTTCATGCCTATTACATTCAAAAATATAATGGTGGCAACAAAGTCTGGGCATAAGGCGGGTTTTGTTTATATATATTCAGTATTTTACACATTTAAAATGAACCTGCATCTGAGTATAGTGCACATGCCTGTAATCCCAGCAAAAGAGGAGGCTGACACAGTAGGATCACAAGTTCAAGGTCATCCTCAGCAATTTAAACTACTCAAATAAAAAGGGCTGGGGATGTGGCTCAGTGGTAAAGTGTCCCTGAGTTCAATCCCCAGTACCAAAAATTTTAAAATGAACCTGAATTTGGAGGACTCTAAGATGACCAAATAGAGGTGCCCAGCACTCACTTCATCCACAAAGAAAAACCAAAATAATTAACAAATAAATAGCTGCATTTCAAGATGAAGTAGCTGAGGGAGAGCACTGGACCTCAACAAGGGAGAGATGGGAACCCTGTGAGACACAAAGACCTAGATGGTAATATACAAACAGAACAAAGCATAAGACATTAGCTCCTTAGAGGGTGATCACAGCACAGCAGGGGAAAAGATGAATGGAAGAGTCCCAGCAGACCCCAGAAGTTCCGCAGTCACCAGAAGCTTGGAGTCCAGCTAGGAAGCTGCATGAAGTCCATATGGTAACTTTGCTCTGGAAAAGAATTATCTCTCCCTTCCAACCCCCAGAGCTACTATAGCCCAGTGCCATCTTGAAAACAGTCTCAAGAGTTAAGAATCCACCTTCCCTAGGGGACAGAAGCCACTATCCCTTGGATTAACCCATTCAACCATATCTGCACAAAAGGCTACAACCTCATGAACCCAACTAGACTCAGTTGTGCATTTGTGCCCCAGCACTCAAGCCCACACAATGTCCTGCACTACAGGGGATAGGTGGTCTGCCACAGCAATGACTACTACACCCAACACCTGAAAAACCAAAGACCTGGTGCCTATGCCCCCAATACTTCCAGTCTCCCACAGCTGCCAACAGCTGCAGGATTTGAGGAAACACATCCCATGGCCCATATCCCTGGCCCCACAATTCTCATTGCTGGAGGTTTCCAGGACCAGTAGCATCCAAACCTGCAAGGCCTGAAGACATGACCACTATGGTCCATATGCCCAGCAATGCTACTATCAGTATCAGGCACAAATGCAATCAGCATTCAGCATATAACTACCTTAGTCTTGAAGTCATAACCTGGACCACCTCCCATACATTGCAAAGTCACAATACTACCTCCACAAACACCTGAAGTTTAAACAAATGAGATACCTTCACTGCTAAGGTAGATCAGAGTTGAAGAATTCATATGAAGATCATATCTCTGGGCCCACTCAGAACCAAAGCCAAAGCACCCGATCTCACTGACACCCTATGTACAACTTGTCCACAAGAAAATCTTTCCATGTAAAAGATAATCCACAAGATCGGAAGATTACTGTACCAGAAGCACAGGCATCAATGTATTGACACAAAAATCATGAAAAATTAAGGAAGCATGAAATACACCCAAAAGAACACAATGATCCCAGAAGAAGATTTTAAAGTAAAGAAAATCTACAAAATGCCTAAAAAAGGAATTCAAACTAATGATCCTAGTTAAACTCAGTGAAATACAAGAGAATACAAATAGAAAATCAAACAAGAAAACAATACATGATCCGAATGAGAAATTCAACAGATATGAAAAAAAGAAACAATCTTTTTTTTTTTTTTTTTTTTTNATATATATATATATATATATATATATATTTTACTTATTTTAAGCCATGAAATTTCTGATACTTTGTTACGTCAGCAAAAGTAAGCAGATATAGTGGCCCTTGAGCTGACATTTGAAGGCAGAATGAACATTCACAAGGAAAACAAATTAGTTTGGGGAAGCAGCTTTCATTGCAAAAATATCAACAATGGAAAAGAATTCAGGCTCAAGTAACTACAAGTAATTTAGTTTTGCTGGAGTGTAAAGAGTAAAATTGCCTGAAAGTATCAGCAGAAAATGCAACTTGAAGAACTGGTAGGTCTTGCAAGTTCTTGTGTTTTAAGGCGAGGAGTAAGAGAAGGTTTTAGATAGAGGTATCATGCTTAGAGATGTATTTATTTGAAGACTGATGGAAAGGCAGTATGAGAGGTAGTTAGGGATATGAAGTGTAATAATCCTGACTTTCAAAAGACTACTCAGAAGGCTAAGAAATAGTGAAGTCTCACTATATCCATTTGTTAGCCTCATAATTCCCTAAATAGACCCTGTTATTTTCTCCTTCTTTGTTGTGTTTGACCTGGGTAGATTATCTTATCCATGAAAAAAAGGTTAATGATTATAATGTTTCATGATAAAAGAATAATACCAGCTTTAAATTTCTTATCTGGTAACTCATTTCCTATATCTGGATATTGAAATCCTCACTGCCCCAAGAACCAGTTAATTAGAATACAGGAATACATAGGGATTATTTTCTCAGCTATTGCTACCTTCTCAAGATTGCTTATGTCATCTGCATAAAAAAATTTATGGACTTACTGTTCTTTGTGTTTCCACTGTACACAACCACTATAGTATATTAGCACTGCAATTTGAGTGTCTATGTTCCTTGTTAGTTTGTTTCTCCTTCTGGGCAGGAAGAAGTTATCTGTATATATGTGGTGCTTGCTAGTAAATGATAGATGATCAATACATGTTTAAAATTGATAAATAATAACAGTGGATGATGATTGTTTTATAATCAATTTTATATTCTTTATCTTCCCAGAGAAAATCATTTGAATTACAGAGAGCAAAAACTTGACACAAAACAATGATATACATGCAGATGTAAAATTCAGAATGGAGGATGCCAAGGAGCCAAGGAAAATTTTTTTAAAAAAGAAATAGCAGGTAAAATGAGATTAAGTTGAGTGGGCATTTCATTCAAACCAATCACCTGCAAATAAGGATTCTTCAGCAATAGTGATTCTTCAACACAACATTCTAGAAGACCATACTGTTTCATTGTATAAAAGGAAGTTCCACAGCAGTTGGCTTGAAAGATAAACCAAGTTGTAAGAATTAAAAGGATAATCTTTTGAAGTCTTTGTTATCATAATTACTAAGATTTTCATGACTTTGACTAATTACTCATATGTTAATTATTTCACTCTTTAACTATTTAATGTATTTATATATTTGACAAAGTAACTCGCTTTGTTCTCTAATTAATGTAAAGAATTCTACTGTTTCCAGAATCTACTCTATCAGCAGTAATGTCAGATTTATGAGGTCTAATCTCATTAATATTAATGAAATTTTTTCACATAAATCTCATCACGTATCACTGATAGGAGAGAGCTTGGTGAAAACTCTAAAAATCTCATGAGCCAATGACATTAGCAAAAAATGGATGGTATCGAGGGATGGAAATCTTATTAAAGCATGATCATCTAAATTATGTTCACCAAAGTTAAGAAATAATTGCCATTACACACAGAGAAAATGGTCTTTTGTAGAGAGTAGGAATAGATTCTATCTCTTTTTTTCATTTGAGGGAAATTATGATACCTGCAAATGGAAAAACTCCAGGTATATATTTTAGCATAGAGTACTTTTGTTAGATCTCTTTTGAAATTATTTTTAATGCCATTTTAATTTATGTATTTCAATGAAGAAGAAATGCTCAATTAAAAGCTTTCTCTCCTAAATAGTACAATCTAGTCTGGGTAGCTATAGTTTGCTGTGCATCAAATCCTCAAGGCAATAGAATAAACAGCAGCTGTAGCAGCAGGGGTGAAAGTGGTATTGCTACCATAGAAATAGTGATTTTCATCAACAGGCAAGGTTAGCCTGAGGCTGAGCAGGGCATTGAATTCAAACAGCAGCCCCAACTTCAGGTTGAAAATAATGAGTCCAGAACACATACATTAAGTGAAGCTATCTAAATGGCAACACATAGTATCTGTGGTTTAGCATGGGGGGAAAGGGTTAGTCTTTTTTTTTTCTTTTACATTAAAATCTGTGATTGCTTTTCCTCTGAATCAAAACATTTTGTATAGTTTATTAAACGTCATATCAAATGCAGTTTGGAATGGAAAAAGTATCTTGATGAAAGCAAGATAAATGAGTAAAAATTGTAAGATGGAACAGAAAGAAAAATCACCTATTTGAAATGATGCTGTCAACTTCAACAAAACTCATAGGACATTACTTTAAATAATTTCGCCCCTCTCATTTATATAGTTAATGCATTTTCCAACCCATTTAGTACCTATTATATATAATAATGCTTTGGGAGGTATTAGAGGTAGAAGTGGAAGTCAAAGTACAAATAAATACTTAATTTTTAAAAAGTATACTGAGTTCAGTGCCAAGGAGAAAATTACAGGAGTATATGTCAGAGAGACTTCCTTAGATGAAGAATAGAGAGTATGGAAGACAGAAGAGGCAAGGGCTATGTTAAAAAGGACTATCTAAGAATAGAAGGAGGAGTGAGTGAGGTATGAGTAAATTAAAGGTGGCCGAGGAGCAGGTGAATGGTAGGGTCTGGACAGAGAGAACAGTGCTGTTAATCACCTAAGTCAGGAAGAACCACTGCAATTCAACCGAAAGACCAGTGTAACTAGAAGGCAAAGAAATGGAATAAAACAAAGTGAATATAGAAGATCATGCAAAACCTTGACTTTGAAGGTAAGATTTCTGTGAGGCAATCCAAGGGCTATCAAAGCCATTGAGTCATTTTAAGTAGGGTAGTGGCTTGATCAATTGTAAGATGGTAAAACATCACTCTTGTTTTCCTGTGGAGAAGGGTTCAAATAGAAAGTGCATGATACTCAAATAAAGATTTTTATGTTGAATTCATTGTAAAAAATTTGTATCCTTTCACATATCACTTATACAAGCAAAATGCTTCTTGATGATCAAATTCTAGTTGGTATATCAATTAAAAGTTTTTGAGTTTTTAAAAGATTCAATACCAGACACTTTATATTTATAGAATGTCATTACACATCTATAGGTGAAAAATGTTATAAAATAATAGTTTTACATAGTTAATAATTAATATAGATATAACAAAGATATAGTAAGAATAATTTTATTAAGATAAAGGTAAGTTTTTACTAGTGTTTGGTAAATACTTAAAGCTATCTATTGTGCTATGATATTTGCACATGTTTATATTCATTTTATTCATTATCATCTACAAATAACTCTGAGTAGAAACAGAAAAGTTTATAATTCCACTTTTTTTATAAGCAAAAATAAAAATAAAAAACGAGAGCAGTTAAAACAACTACAAAACATAGCAATAATCTCATTGAAGGCAACTCAGGGAAATGTTTGCTTATTTGTTTTATTTTCCCAAATATTAGTTTATTTCTTCTTAATTTGAAAATTTTTTGACACTCCAAACATATTGAATAAGTAAATAAGAGTAAAATCTGAGGCATAGATCACCATACTTTGATATCACATATGTTCAAACAAAAGATCCATATTTGATGGGGCACTAAAGCAAAGCTGACATTTAATCTCTCTGCTCTATAAGTTCTTTAAAAGCTTTTGTTTGTAGCACAACAAAGTTTGTGTAATTATTCAGAACTTGCACTCCGTTGACACATTCATCAATAAAAATGTACAAGACCCTAAAATCATTTAAAATTAGCATTTGGTGATACTTACAAGTAAGGAATTAATTGGTAGGATGCTTTGGGCAAAAGGTGCCTGCTGTATGTCACCTTTAATTTACTGTCATGGCAGGTTCCATGTTGACATTTTTGTAAAGGTAAAATCTGTTATTTATTCACTCAGACCAAGAATACAGCACGTCATTTAATTTTCAGCCTATCATAGGTTTATTTTGAATATCGACAGTTTTTGGCATTAACTTTACTGGCAAATTGCAGATATTTACCCATGAATCATATGCATGCTCAGAATTTTCACACCATTAGCCTGTTAACAATCCTGACAGGTTGAATATATTTTTACTTTATTTTCAAAGAAAGAAAATTAGACTAGATTTTAGCAAATTTCTCAAACTAAATAAATTAATAGCAAATTAGAGACACAATTATGCAGAAAGCAAATATAATTATTGTAGTACTTCTTAATCACTAATTTAAAACTAAAGAAATGGCTATATCTTGGATTAAAGGTTCAATTTTTACATAACAACAAACTTAAAAGTAGATTGCAAGAGTTGTCATTTTATGATTAGCTTGGAACTTAGTATAAAACATGATGTTGACCAGACTTTTAAGCTTTGTTCACTTAAAAATGTTAGGTATAAATTTTCCACAGAAATCATCAAAATATTAAAAATAAGTGAAGTAGAAACTAACAAGTTTACATATAATATAAATACACATATGTATTTTATGTATTTATACATAATACACACTTCATATGTATAACCTTATGTTTAGTATATTTTCCATGGTCACATATATATTTTCTGTCTTTAACTCATAAGTACTTTATATCCTTAATTACGTTCCTTTTTCTGGCTTATAGTTTTTTTAACAGAATCAAAGACACTCCTTTACAGTAGTATTCATGGATGTGATCCTGTTGAATTTTTGCAAATAAGATGGAGGATAGTCATTTATATAAGATGATTACTATATATAAAGGTGATATTAACATCCTGTCAGTAAGATCCATATCCATTGATATTATTTTCTATCAGTCACTGGGAATTCCATTTAGCAGACTCTTTAATTCAGACCTATGAGGTTATGGTGGTATTCCCTGGTCACTAACAAAAGGACTCTGTAGGAAATATCTATCCAACTGCTGAAATAAAGACCATAGGAATTAATTATGCAGATAAAATTATTTATTATAATACATTCTAATATTTGTTTTCAGATACATTAATTATGAATGCATGTTTAATTTTATTCATATTTTCCTTCATTCTGTGCTTTATATCCAAATGCAATGTTTTGTAAAACATATTAAATAACTTGGTAGCCTCATTCTGACATCTGGCTTATCTTCTATATCACTGTTAATGTTTACCTGTATAAAATTCTGTTTCAACTAATAGAATGCAAAATGAGAGAAGAAAAGCAGCCAGAGCATGGCACGGATATAACCAATAAGATGACATAAATATGAGAAGTCATGCAAGCAAAACCTCGATTACCTTTTTGTCAGAACATGGCATTAGATGAAAGGAATTCAGAAAGCATAGGTTATTTTTAGGAAGGCATTTTTTTTGTAGTGCTTCAAATTTTAATTTAATTCATAAAGGCTTTGAGATGAGTTCTGCTTTGATGTGCGAACATTGTTAGGAGGATCATAAGCAGACAATGGTGTGCATTGAGAGCAAGTGGGTTTACCATCTGTATGAACAGTCACAATATCAGGAGTGGACTTAAGAGCCAGGAAGAGACTGCCACAGGCATGAATTGGAATTGATAGTCTCACATATTAAAAACCATGACACTTAGTAATTGTGTTGATGCCATTTATCCTTTAAAAAATTTATTCTTAATATTCATCACACCTGATATAGTAGTCTGCTTGTTTCTTATTAATTTTTCCATCCACATCAACATATAATTTCCATGGAAACCTGGATTGTATCTGCATTATTCACGTCTGTAGATACAACAAATTATGTGGCCATAATGGCACATTTGTAAGCATAAGATTAAAAATTATAAGAATAAGTAAATAAGTGAATAATAAGAATAAGTAAATAAGTAAATAATAAGTGTGCTTTTAGTCATGCTCTTCTGTATTTTTAAAATTTTATACATTTGAATGTCTATTTGTTTTAAAAAGAAAAACCACAGAAAGCTATGAAACTCTCCTAGTTATGTTGCTATTGTAGCATTTGTGCTTAGAACCTGTACCTGTAAGCCAAAGGGCTCAGACAACAGTGTACTTTCCTACTGTGTATCAGCATTTTGTGAAATAATTTTATTTAGCTTTTTAAATTTATATATGATTTAAATTATTGAAAGAAAGTAAAAGGAGGCTAAAAACAATTTTTAATTTTGGACATAATATTCCTTTCACTCTTTGTAAACAGTTTTTAGGAGTCCTTATTTAAATAGGCACAAATTATTTTTAAATTTCATATTTTATTATTGACCTTATTTTCCATCCAAAGGTTTCAGAGAACATCCTTTACAACTGTTATCAGATTGGAATATTAATTAATAACTCAACAACTGTTGAGTGTTTGCTGAATACAGAATATCTTCTTCAGGCTGTTGTTTTGAGGATTGAGATTTCTAGAGTCTATCAAGTGCCAGGCTGATCATGAAGACATAGTGCTGATTTCTTATATTAGTAAACAAAACTGAGGGACAAAATAACAAAAAATATATAACAAAATATTATAATTGTATGTAGAGGCACCCTTGAGTAATTTGGTATTGTATCCTGGAAGGTGCAGAGATAAATAAGTAGTGATTCCTTAAATTGCCAGTGTTACAAATTATAAAGTGAAAATTATTTTAATGAGTTCAATATTATCTACTTGTACACTAAAATGAAACTTAAAGAGATTGTAGCAATGCAATCCATAGAACACAAGAAACTTAAGTAGCTAGAAGATCTGTATCCTTTTTATAATTTATACTGTCCACAATGGGTAGTAATCATTCTGAAATGTCAGTACCAACAGAGGCAAAGGAACATTGAAGTTGTATGTAGACTTAAATCATATGTCAGGTAGTGTACTGGAAACATATAGGTCATCTTCAATGTACCATATGAGCAGAGAGAGAGAGAGAGACAGAGAGACAGAGAGACAGACTTGGTCAAATAGGAGAGGGAGGGTGAAGTTGATTCCCAAAGTTTGGGTAGAACATACCTAAAGCTAAACTGAGATCTTAAAACTAAAGCAAGAACTCAGTTAAAAGGGGAGTCCATGAGTCTGAGTGTAAGTTATGCACAAGAAAAAGAGTGTAAGAAATAAGTACAAAAGTAGGTACATTGAAGAAGAATCAAAGATGAAAGAACCTAAACATTTCTAGAAATGGCTCCAGCTAACAAGTCACAGTCGAACCTATGGTAAAAACCCAAAGCTTTTACTCTCACATATCTTAGGAAGAGTATGTATTGGTTCCATATTACACATAGGCCTAAAAATTTTATGTCTATAAATTTTTTGGTTACTCTCTCTCTCTCTCTCTCTCTCTCTCTCTCTCTCACTCTCTCTCTCTCTCTCTCGGTATATTTGGTAGCTGAATTTTGCTAAGTTTCTAAGAGATGCTGCCTGGTTTAGTGGAACAGCAGCTGATCAAGAGAAAACATAAAGTATAAACACAAACACATGGTTTGAAGCTATGAGTAAAGAAGTATTCACATATGAATGGATAGCCACTGTTATTTTGTTCTGGGTCATTTTTACTAGTCTGTAAACTGATAGACAAAGAGTGGGCACTAAGGAATCTGTATCATCAAATCCATATCATCTGTATCATCCTGATATTCAAATATCAGGAAAAAAATTGATTTCACTAACTGCTTTTGGTATGGATTCTTAAGTAATATACTAATTTTCAGAATATATATGCACAGTTTTCTGCCCTATGGTTGTCTGACCTACCAAACCTGTGAATAGTAAAGCAAAGAATTTTGGAGACATTCAAGCAGTTTCTATGAACCCAATGCTAGGAAACAAGGCTAGATTCAAAATGTTCCATTTGATGCTTCTTGAGGCACCTAATGAAGCAATTAATTCTTTCCATTAAAAATAACAGTAATACTGAGGATGTAAAAATTGACTTGAATGGAAATAAGGTGCTGATGAGGTGGTGATTTTTCTACATTTGTCAAGGTAAAAAATAGTTTATTTCTCAGGTCATGTGTTTTGGATAAAATAAGGCAGAAATCTAAATTAATTCTATGTACAATGCTAAATATAGAAAGTGATTATGGTTACTCTTTGGGCATCACATGGAAGTTTATTACTAATAGAGCCATCAACAAAACCACTAGTATCTATGTGGACCCATGCTAATTCAGGAATAATAGCTTTCCAAATTAAGTATGGAGAATTCTAACCACTACTTTATTAGAATAAAGCACAATTCCAAAATTTGGGAACATAATCCTGACTTACTTTGGGGAAGACACATTTTTATTCTATTAAAGATGACTGATTTTAAGTTTTCTTGACACATTCCACATCTAACTGAATATTTCACTATAGCATTATTGCTGTTAGTGGCATGAAACCTTTCTCTGACAGAGAGAAAACATTTGAGATATAACACAGACCTTACTTAAAACGTTCTGTAGAGATGAATGCAGTGCCAAACTTTGAAATACTGTCTTTAATGTGGCATCATAAGGGGAATGGATAACAGGACTTCATTTCTTTTTTTTTTTTTCAGAGCAATAATTGCTTTATTGTTCAGTGGTCAGGTTCCCTGCCAGGAAGCGAAATCCAAATGAGAATTAAGTGAAAGAAGCCTATGTCCATGATGTCACAATTAAGCTCAGTATAGATAAACTTGAACTTAAAATTCCAGTTTACAAACTTTTAAGGATATCACCATATAAATGTTTCAAATTCAGGTCTTAAGATAAAAATTTCGCAAAAGTATACCAATAGACTTATATGATAACAGTTTCAAAATTTAAAATTATGTTATGCAAAATTCCTTTATGCAAAGATGTTCTTGCACATTTAGTTATGTTAGTCCTGGAGAAAGTCATTCTTGGTGTTTTTATGTCTAGATATCAGTTAAATCATTGTTTCAACTCATTTATTGAAGAAGGAAAGGAACCAATCAAGAAATGAGGGAAGAAAGGAAGGAAAACATGATAGAAGCAAAGAGAGAGGGAAAGAAAGAGGAAGAGAAGGAGGAAAGGAAAAATAAGGAATTGGAAGATTTTTTTATATATTACTGCAAATTTGCAGAGACACAGCAATCTCTTAGTGGCTTTGATTTGCTCCATTTCCTAATATCTTATAATATTTGATATATGTCTTTGCTAAATGCAATTATTAAAGAATATGCTTTCCATACTTGTCTTCTTCTTGTATTTGTCAGGACACTGATGGCTAGACTGCTGTAAAGAAGACTTCAGACGATAACAAAACAATCTTGGGTCTGAATAATTCAAAAAAATAAAAAATACAATTGAGAGCCTCAACAATAGACTAGACTAAGCATAAAAAATAAATTTGAACTTGAAGATGGGTATTTTGAAGCAAATAAGTAAGACTAAATAAAAGAAAAAAATAAAAAAGAGTGAAGAAAGCCTATAAGACTTACAGAATACCATAAAGCAAACAAATATTGTCATTATGGATATTCAAAAATGAAAAGAAGGAAAAGGGCATAGAAAACCTATTGAATAAAGTAACAGCTGAAAATATCCCCAAAATTGGGAAAGAAATGGACATTCAGGTCCAGGAGGCTCAATGAACCCCTAACAGATTTGGCCAAAATGAACCTCCATGACATATTATATCAAATTGTCAAAATAATTTGACAAAAAGAGAATCCTAAAAATATCAAGGGAAGGGCTGGGATTGTGGCTCAGTGGTAGAGCACTTGCCTCACATGTGTGAGTCACTGGGTTCGATTCTCAGAACCATACATAAAAAAATGAATAAAATAAAGGTCCATAAACAACTAAAAATAAAAAATATAAAACACAATATCAAGGGAGAAGCAAAGTCACATTTAGGGTACCCCCATTACACTAACAGCAGATTTCTCAGCAGAATCCTTACAAGCTAGGAGGAAATGGATAACACATTCAAAGCTCTGAAATGAAGGGAAAAAAAAAAATACTACCAACCAAGAATATTATACTCAACAAAGTTATCCTTTGAAACTAAGGTAAAACAAAGACTTCCCCAAACAAGCAAACATTGAGGGAATTCATCACCACTAAAGCAGTCCTGTGAGAAATGGTTCAAGTCCGTTCCACAAGTCCCACATCAGGAGGCAGCAAATACCATCATGAAAACGTGAAAGAATCAAATTCATTGGTAAAGTAGACACAGAGAGGAAAGAGAAAAAAATCAAACTTTATAACTGCAGAAAACCACCAAATCACAAAAAATAAGTTAAGAGAAAGAAACAAAGAATATACCCAATTATAGAAAAATTTAACAAAATGACAGAAAGAAATCCTTACTTATCAACATAAACTTGAATATAAACAGATTCAATCTCCTAACACAATGATATAGAGTGGCTAAATGAATACAAAAGGAAGACCTAAAAATATGCTATCTACATAAAACTCAATTCATGAGACAAGACATTAAGTAAAAACAAAGGACTGGAAAAAAGATATTCCAAATAGAAATCAAATGCTAACAGAAGTAGCTGTATTAATAACAGATAAAATAGACTTTGTAAAACGGCAAAAAAAAAAAAACAAATAAAGCACTTATATTATGATAAAGTGATCAATCCAGTGAGAAAATATAGCAATAAAGCAAACGGTATTAGATCTTAATAGAGACAGACTCCAATACAATAATAATTACTAGCTGGAGACTTCAATACTCCACTTTCATCAGTGGTATGATCATCTAATCAAAAAAAAAATCGGCAAAGAAACACAGGAGCATATTGCAGATCAAAAAAACCTAACGGGGGCTGGGGTTGTGGCTCAGTGGTAAAGCACTTGCTTCACATATGTGAAGCACCAAGTTCAATTCTCAGCACCACATATAAATAAATTAATAAAATAGAGGTCCTACCACCATTCAAAAAAAAATCTCAAAACAAAAAAACCTAATGGACATTTATAGAACATACCATCCAAGGGCTACTGAATTCACATGCACATCATCATCACATGAATATTCTCCAGTATAGACTGTGTTAGGATTCAAAACAAGTATCAACAAATTAAAAAAAAAAAAACACACACACAGAAAAATAATCAAAATTATATATCTTCTTGACTGCAATGGAATAAAACCAGAAATCAACAGAGAAACTTCAAAAGTTGTACAAATACATGGAAACTAAATAGCATGTCCTTACATAACCAATGGAGCAATGAAGAAAACTAAAGGGAAATTTAAAAATTTTCCTGAAACAAAAGAAAATGGAAATACAACATTTCAGATGGGATACAGCAAAAAGCAGAACTAAGGGGGAAGCTTATAGTACTAAGTGGCTACATCAAAAAAACAGATTCCAAACAAAGAATGCAGTAGAAAGCAAGAACAAATCAAGCACAAAATTAGTAGATGGAAAAAAAAAAAAAAGATCAGGATAAAAATAAACAAAATAGACTAAAAAAGAAAAAAAGTAAATGAAAAGTAGATTTTTTAAAAAAACTAAACAATATCAATAAATATTAACCAAGCTAACCAAAAAGAAGAAAACAATAAAAATAAAGAGATGAAAAGGAAACACTACAACTAATACCACAGAAGCATAAAGGGGTACAGGGACCAGTATAAACAACTACATGCAAACAAATAGGAAAATCTAGAAGACATAAGTAATTTCTGGACACATATAACCTACCAAAATTAAGACACAAACACACAGAAAAACTAAACAGACCAACAAGAAGTTATGAAATTGAATCAGTAATAAAAAGTACCCCAAAGAAAACCCCCAGGATCTGATGGCTTCACTCCTAAATTCTATAAAACACCTGAAAAAGAGCTAATACCAATTCCTCACAACCTAATCCAAAAAACAACCTAATCCAAAAAACTGAAAAGGAGGGAATTGCCCAAATTCACTCTATGAGGCTAGTGGATACCAAAACCACACAAAGGCACAACAACAAAAGAAAATTACATAACAATATTCCTAATAAAGATGTAAAAATTCTCAACAAATAGTAGCAAATCAAATCCAACAGTCTATCAAAAAGATTATACACCATGATCAAATAGGATCTATCCCAGGAATGCAGAATGGTTCAAAATATGAATATCAAAAAACATAATCCATCACATCAAACAGACTGAAGGGCAAACACCATATAATCATCTCAAAGATGCAGAAAAAGCATTCAATAAAATTCAAGATCTTTTCATGATAAAAATCCTCAAAAAATTAGGAACAGAAAGAACATACCTCAACATAATAAAAGTTACATATGATAAACCCACAGCCAACATCATGCTAAATGGGGAAAAGCCTGAAAGTGTTTCTTTCTCTAAGATCTAAAACATGATGTCCATTTTTACCATTCCAACATAATAGTACTAGAAATTTTAGCCAGAGCAATTAGGCAAGAAAAAGAAAGAAAGAGCATCCAAACTAGAGAGGAAGAAGTCAAATTACTCCTATTTGCAGGTGACATGATCCTATATGAAGAAAACCCTGAAGCCTCCACCAAAAAAAATTGCTGGAACTGTTATTTGAATTCAGCAAAGTTGCAGGATACATAGGCAACATACGAAAACAAAGTTATAATAAAAAGGTGCATTTTTATATGCCAATAATTGGCAGGAAAAAAAACATTTTTAATCCCATTCATAATATCCGTCAAAATATAAAACACATTTAAAAGAAGTAAAAGAGGCCTACAATGAAAACTATAAAGATTATGATTAAAAAAATCATAGAAAAAAATTTCAAAAATGCAAAGACACTCCTTATTCATGGATTAGAAGAATTAATAGTGTTAAAGGTCCTTACTACCCAGAACAATCTAGTCAATTTAATCTCCATACATGATGAAACATTATTCAGCCATAAAAAAGGATGCAAGTCTATCATTTACAGCTACATGGATGAAACTGGAGGACATTATATTAAATGAAATAAGCCAGAAACAGAAAGACAAATACTACATGTTCTCACTCATTTGTGGAAGCTAAAAACAAGCTAATCACATAGAAATGGAATAGAGGTCACTAGAGTACAGGAAGAAGAAAAGAAAAAGGGTAGAAAATGAGCACCAAACTAGAGTTTAGGGATAGAAGCGAGTAGTACTAACGTTCTACAGCACAGGAGGATAATTACAGTCTACAACAATGAATTACACATTTCAAAATAACTAGAGGGGAAGAGTTTGAAGGTTCCCAACACAAAAAAATGATAATATTTGTATACATATATTATCACACTGAACTCCATAAATAAGAATATGTACGTCAATTAAAAATAAAACACTTTAAAAAATAAAAGTTTGACACATTGTCCTATCTCCCAATTTTTGAGGATTAGGACAAAGTATACTTTTTTAAACTACTAAAATTACATGGTAGTAGGTAGGCTTATGCCTGAATTTTAGGAATCTAAAGAACCATTTTTCATGCAATCTTCTTTTAGTTCTCCTTTTTTTTCCCCATCTGCACCCACTCCAGCTAAACTCTTCCTATAATTCTACTAAAGAAATATGATGTTACTAATTTATTAAGGGTCAAGACTGAGTCATTTCCTTCCAACTCTAAATTTCTGATCCCAATTCAATAGCCTGGTTTCCATCTACAGGAGAGAAATCAGGCTTATTGTTTCTTTTTTTTTTTTATTTTTTTATTTTTTATTTTTTATTGTTGGTTGTTCAAGACATTACATAGTTCTTGATATATCATCTTTCACACTTTGCTTCAAGTGGGTTATGAACTCCCATTTTTAGCCCATATACAGATTGCAGAATCACATCAATTACACATCCATTGATTTACATATTGCCATACTAGTG
>NW_026000057.1:37420282-37430821 GCF_001458135.2 Marmota marmota marmota
GGCAGCGGCTGGCGGGTCTGGACCTCTGTGCTGCGTGGCGGAGATTCACTCGTCTAGGGCAAACTGTCACCTCCAAAGATCCTACCAATTCCCGGCCAGTCTCTCTTTAGTGGAATTTTGCTAGGAGTTTCTCAGCAGGTCGAATCTAAGCGTATCCATGCGTCTCTCTGACCCCGTTGTTGCGGAGGTACTGAAAGCGCTGCCTCCCCACTCTCCGCCATGTTGGATCCCCCCAGGCTTATTGTTTCTTACCTAACAGTCTTGCGTGTTTCATAGAAACATATTTATGGCTTGGTCCAAGTATGCTTCCCTTCACATTACTGCCCACATCATTTGTTTGTTATTCATGGACCATTTAATATACTTTCAAGTATCTTTTTGTGCATATACATTTTTACTTCTCTGAAAGGGTAGGTCAAGGACTATCAGTCACAATTGTTGGTATTTTACACAATGCCCAACTTCCTTTCTTGATCCTAGTGAGTATTCAGCAAAAGTTAGATATGAGGCATCTGTTAAAAGTATGGTTTGTTCTGTATGACCTGCAAATGAAATGATAACTGACATAAGGAAACCTTCAGTCTAGCAGAATTGGGACAACTCATTTGATACTGTACATTTGAGAATCAATTCCATCTCTAGGCTAACGTCACATGACCAGAAGGTCATCATTTTCTAAACATCCTATAAACGTTTGTCCTCACCACCCACAGAAGCCCTTGGTCCTTTTCTGACTCCCCTTCATTCCATCCACATGGGCTGCTTTGTTAATTTATCCACTTCCTTCTAGGGCAAATTAACGTTCCTGTGATGCCACCTAGAGAACTTCCATTTGTGAGTTTATTATGATTCTATAAAAAACTGTGCATTTTTTAGTGAAATTTGTAAAGGCACAAAGCATACACCAAATAGAGATCTTTATTCTGGACTTTCAGACACCTTTCACCCATCCCACCACTCACCTTAAACTGACTGCTAAACAGCATATTCCTCCAGGGAGAAATCCCTGAAATGGTAATATGCACGTTTACATCCTAAAACACAATGTAGGAAAAAAGAAAGCAATGGTAACTTGGATAAAGTGGGGATTATAGAGTACCATATGAAACTATTAGTTCAGAGTTCCTGAACATTGAATTTAATCTTTTGGATACTAACAAATCAAATACAAATAGCAAAAGTGAAGAACATACATTGCTAGAGATTCAGAAAACAACTTGAAAAGGCTATTACAAAAACCTTACTACTACAAAATATGTCATCAGCAACACTGGCGTGACCTGGTTGCTTGTTAATAAGTGAATCTCAGAACCTCTCCCAGACCTGCTCAATCAGAATTAAGTTACCAGCATGCTTATCTAATCACCATCAGTAGCCATGCCTGCATGCTCTGCATACACATTATGGCTCTCCAACTATTCTATTTTAAAAATTAAAAGACTTTAATTTATTCAGTGGATTTTTATAATATCAAAACTGTCAACCCTAGATGACCTCAGCTGGGAAATCCTGTCCCTAAATATTTCTGTAAGACATGTAAGTCTGGAACTATCTATTCATTCATTATTTGTTAATTGGTTCCACCTAGCACTGAGAATAAACCAAACAAAAACATTTCAGGGAAGAAGACTGATTAGAAACATGTAAATAAAGAAATCATCATATGTAGCAAACTGTGTGTCCCACCATGACATGGTGAGGCATTCCTCATAAAAATGAGGAATGTCCCACCATGACATGGTGAGGCATTCCTCACAAAAATGAGTTGGGCAACCAAAAACACTGTCACCCACTTCAGAAAGTGAAATTAACTACTAAAATCATATGGGAGTACACACAAAAAATTATACATGGCTGTTTATAGAAGCATAATAATTACATGGCTGTTATTATTCATAACAGTCAAAGAGTAGTAAAAACCCAGATGTCCACTGACTGATGAATGGATAAACAAAATGTAGTAAATTCATAACAGAATATTATTTGATCATATAAAAGAATGTAGTATTGATACAAGCTGTAACACACACGAACCTTTAAAACATGAGCCCAAGTGAAAGAAACCAGGCACAAAATATGTGTATTCTATAATTCCATTTATGGCAAAGTCCATAATCAATAGCAAAATCCACAGAGACAAAGTACATTATTGGTTGTCACAGACTAGGAGTGTAGGGGAAAGATGGAGAATGACTATCAATAGTATAAGGTTTCTTTCAGGGGAAAGAAGATGTTCTAAAATCAGATACTGGTATTGTCTGTACAACCTTGGATACCGTAAAAACCACTGAACTATACACTTAAACATATGACCCAAAGACACAGGAAAAGGATGTGATGTGGTTTGTATATGAGGTGTGCCCCAAAAGCTGTGTTAATGCATGAATATTCAGAAGTAAAAAGATTAGATTATTAGTCATGGCCTAGTCAGGCCACCCTAATTTGAATGGTGATAAAAGTGGGCAGTTGGGGTACGGCTGGAAGATATGGGTAGCTGGAGGTGCATTGTGAAAGGGCTCATCTTCCCTATGGCCCTTCTGCTCCTTGGCCACCATAAGTGGAACAGCTCTCGTCCACCAGCCCTCCACCATGATGCTCTGTCTCACTTCAGGCCAAGGGTAATGGAGTCAGCTGATAATGGACTGCACCTTTGAAACCATAAGTCTGAGTAAACGTTTACTCCTCTAAGTTGTTCTTGTTGGGTGTTTTGGTCACAGCAATGAAAAGCTAACTAATACAGGATACAAGCATAAAAAAAAAAAAATAGAAGAATTTAAAGAGCCTGAGCAAGAGCTATGTTCATCTAAAGTTCTAGTCACTAGAATTTCCACTATTATTCCACAGCTAACACTTCCTTGTGAAAGAACTGAGTCCTTAGAAAGGGGTAAGTCACAGAAATAACTTCTAATAACAAGGATTCTCTCCTTAACCAAACTCTGCTCTGAGTCTTTTTTAGCTAGACCTGGTCCTTCGACACGTCTTCAGAACCCAATTTCAGCAAGAATCCCCCACCTTATATCTGACCAAATTCCTAATCTCACACCAACCCAGCAGGACTGATCACACTGCCTGCCTCTAGAAAGCATCTGTTTATCCAGAATCCTCCCCAACTCCTGATGTTTCCTCGTACTTATTTTCTACCCACTACCCTAACTTGCTTTATAACTACAAATTTCTACTTTTCCAGGCCTATATTACAAATAGCCAGTTGTTTATTTCATAGTCCCTTATTTATTTTCTTTTAGTTACTGACATCATTATTTTGAAGACACAAATATTTTCCCCATTTCTAATTCCTTTATACATATTTATAATTTAAGAAATATGTTTCCATTTTCCCTTGTTGTACTTAGATTTGAGCCCAATCTCTCTGCCCTACTTGCAAAAACTCCATTGCAGCAGTCGCTATACCTAGAGAACCCCCGGTCATTTTAACAAGTACAATAAATTAGTTTGTTCTTTACAACTTATGTGAATACTAAAAAAAAAGTCATTCTTTTCATTTGAATTAATTACAGTAAGCCTTTTTATGCATCAGTTCTATAACTCTAGATTCAACCAAACAAAGATCAAAAATATTTAGAAAAAAAATGTGTCTGTATTGAACATATATATTTGTTTTACTCCTCCATATTCCCCAAGCATTATAGTATAACAGCTATTAACACAACATCTACATTGTAATAATACATAATCCAGAAATGACTTAAAACTGTATGGGAGGATGTGCTTTAGGTTATTTGCAAATACCTATAGAAAGGTCTTGAGCATCCTGAACCAAAACATCATGTACACTGTGGGACTACTGTACTTAGTAATATGACTTCAAAACAATTCAGGAGCCAAGAGCCACAGCACACATCTATAATCCCAGCTACTCTTGAGGCAGAGGCAGGAGGATCAAGAGTTCAAAGCCAGCCTCAGCAACTTAGTGAAATCCTGTCCCAAAATAAAAAATAAAAAGGCTGGAGATGTAACTCAGTGGTAGAGCATCCCAGGGTTCAATTTCCAGTGCCAAAAAAAAAAAAAACAGGATAGGAGCTTTCCTGTCTTATTATACTGGCATACTTAAAGAAAATTGATTCATCTCAGGTCAAGAGATGGTAACTTTCAGGCTGGTAAAAGAAAACCCTATATCAACTATAAAAATACAGTTGATATAAGATTTTCTCTTCAATATGACTTTTACATTTCAAATTTAAGTAATTTTTATTCCTTTTTCAATTCAAAGAAAAGAGTAAAATAGGGTTCTCAATTTCAGCATGAATGACTTTTTGGACCAAATACATCTGGTGTTGTAGGCTCTGTCTTATGCACTGCAGGATATTTAGCAGCACCCATGTCCTCAAAGAGATACCAGAAAAACCATCTAGCTACACAGACAAACCAAACCATAACTGTCTCCAGAATTGCCAATCACTACTAATGGTGGCAAAAAAATCTCACTTGGTTGAGAACTACTGAGGACAGAACCACTCCCCAAAATTAAATGCAACAAACCAGACATGCTGGCACACACCTGTAATTCCAGCAATTCAGGAGACTGAGACAGGAGTTTGCCAACTTCAAGGCCAATCTGTGCAACTTAGCAAGACGCTGTCTCCAAAAAAAAAAAAAAATACAAAAGACAGGGGATGTAACTCAGTGGTAAAGCACTACTGGATTTGACCCTTAGTACAAAAAAAAAAAAATTAAATGCAACAGAGCCAGCTTACCGGCACTTCAAATCCAAAGAAGCAACTACACTAAAGGGAGGATAACACTACTAGGTAAAATGCCAAAAACCAGGCATAACAAATTACCCAAAACCAAGATTCCAAAGTAACACTGTCTTTGGAAATTCCTTGCCCTGGGAAGAGAATAAAAATACATAAATATACAGGTTAAGTAGAAAGAGCTGTCTGAAATGATTAAAAAAAAAAAAAAAGTTTATACCACACTGTCCAATTCCTGTGACTATTAACCACATAAGCAGCACTTGAAATATGGTTAGTGCAACTAAGGAACCCATTGTTTTCTGTATTGTTTCATTTTTTAACTAAATTTAAGTTGCCACTTGTGTCTATTAGCTACCTTACTGGACAACAAAGATCTATACCTTGCTATCATCTTGCTACTAATTGTGTTAGTGAACTTGCTTTTACTGTAACAAAATGCCCAAGATAATCAACTTTAAAGGAGGAAAGGCATATTCTGACTTATGGTTTCAGAGTTCAGAATATGGTTAATTGATTCCTTTGCCTTTAGGCCTTATAATGAAGTACACATCATGGCAAGAGATTTGTGGTAGAAAAAGCTGATCACATCAAGGCAGCTGGGAAGCAGAGAGAGACAGGAAGGGACCAGTTCCATCCCCTTGAAGACACGTTACAGTTTAGATATATCTCCCAAAAGCTCACATGTGAGACAATGCACGGATCAGAATTCAAACAATTAGATTATGAGCGCTTTAACCTAATTAGTGTATTAATCCACTAATATGTATTAACTAGGTAGTAACTATAGGTAGGTAGGTAGGGTGTGGCTGGAGGATGTGGGTCACCAGGGGCATACCTTTGGGGTTTATAGTTTTCCGATGGTAAGCAGAGCTCTCTGCTTCCTGTTACCATGTCTTGAGGTGTCTTCCCCCACCATGTCCTTCCACCATGATGTTCTGCTTCACCTTGGGCCAAGAGATATGAAGATGGCCATCTATGGATTGAGACCTCTGAAACCGTGAGCCAAAATAAAATTTACTTCCTCTACATTATTCTTGTCAGGTCTTTTAGTCACAGTGATGAAAAAGCTGACTAAAACAAAGGGCACGCCCCCCAAAATCTGATCTCCTCCCACTAGACAAACAAATCCCAAAGGTTCTATGGCCTCCCATTAGTAACACAGGCTGGTGACCAGCCCTTGAACACACTTGCCTCTGGGGGACATGTATTCAGACCATAGCATTAATCAATTTTAAAAGTATATTCTTGGTAGAATCTCAGCTTTTTCTTTCCTTCAGGCAATTTTTGTAAAATCACCTCCCAGGCTTTTAGGGTAAGATTGGCCAAGTTTTTTGTTTCACCTCCACATTCTTGTTTCATTTTTGTACCATCTCAGTCTTCTCCAAACTCTAGACAGGGCTGTTGGCCTTCTATGAAGGGCATCTAACAGTATAAGGGGACAAAATGTTTGGGAAAGATATAATTGGTACAAGGAAGAATTATCTTCACTTATTTGTTTCATTAACTCTCTCTCCAGCAGAATACAATACCCATGAGAGCAGGACCTTTTTCTAAGTCTTTCTACCACTGTAACCCCCAGTATGTGGAACAAAGGTACACACCATGCAGGGGTTAAATATTTAATGATTTAATAAATAACAACAATATGTGACACATGTGCCAGGAACCATAGTTTTAAATATATTAACTTATTAAACCTCCCTGTAGCTCTATGAGGTATGCATGATTAGCCACACTATAAAGTATAATCCCTGACATCACCAATGAGGATACTGAAGCACAGCAGGCTTAAGGGAACATGTCCAATATCACGCAGATGCTAAGTGACAAAACGATAAGTGTAATCCTACCACATGTGCAGTTTTGTTCCCTTACTTAAGTCTAAGAATTTTTAATATCAGAAGCACCTTAGTTACTCTATATCCTGCCCCTATTCCTTTCCTGTTAGATCAAGAGATGCTCAGTATAGATGTAAAATACCTGTAGTGAAATATGATAACACATTCATGGTAACAGCAGAGAGAGTGCACAAGCAATTCAGATCATGAGCAGGTGAATGTCATGGGTCACATATTTCATACAGTTAGGTAATAATCGCCCGAGGCTCTCAAGATTTCAGCTGATAATAAAGGGTCATTGATATCCCAGGCAGAAGGAAGGGTAATATAAAACCATCTGAGTGTAAAGTATGGAAGGAAAGTTGGGCTGCACTATCAAAACTGGGGCGGGACAGGCGTTAATGGAAAAACAAACCAGAGTAAGATTACACATGCTTCTGAAAGTCACACTGGATTTCAGACTCTTCTGAGAGGAGTAGGACACAACTCCACCATAAGGCTAGTTCAAGTAGGGAACTCAGCTCAACGCGACCATACAAAAAATGAGTGAATGACACCTGAGTCTCCAATTTTCTCAGAAAATTGACACCGAATACCCCAAATTTCTCTCAGCCCAACTAAAACATCACTATAGGTAGATGAAAACTGGTCCCACTGGAAGCCAGTCAGAGAATGATATTCATTACATCTGATATTTTGTCAGACTGCCGTGAAAGGACGTTCCAAGAGCAAGGAGACTTTTGATTTTGCTTTGCTATTCTCGTAAATATATGGAGACATCATTCTGTAAAACTAAACGAAACATCTCCCAGTGCTACAACACTGTTTTTTCCTATCTCCTGCCTATTTTCTCCATGAATTCACTTCCTTTACCTGATCCTTAACAGGAGAAATTACCCAAAGCTTAGTGTTTGGTCTCACATCAACTCTATATTCTCTATCCAAATCTAACCATCAGAGATTTATTTTACTAACTAAATCTCTACAACTGTGATGTCTACACATCCCTCCTGAGGAGTTCAAGTATCACCAGTATGAATTGAAACATGTGTTAGTGTAAAATATCTCCCAATATGCAAGTACAAAGGTAAAACTAGTAATTTTATATTTACTACAAATAGTATTGAGCTTATATAGAAAAACATTTACATTGAAATGATAGAATTTTGGATATTTGTCTAAATATTACTGAAATTTATTTCACCTGTTTCTTTTTAATGTGGGTTCTATAAAAATTTTAGTTACTTACATGACTCATATTTCTATTGGACTGACATGCTCTACAGACTATCTGTCTCTCAATGCAGCATGCTTAAAACTCGATCCACAAATTGAGCTCTATTACATCTCTACGCCTCAGTTTCTTCATCAATTAGATACTAATTGCAATAATCAGTCAAGGTTCATATGGGAATAAACAGTTGAGCCCAGATTCAAGTTCAGTCAGCTAGCTCTAGGGCCCCTGCTTTTAATCCCTGTCTCATGATACCTCCTCCCCTCAGAAAATGTTGCGAAAATTCAATGAGTTAATTTACACAAAACATTTCAACATTTCTCTCCACTTCCTAGGACCCAAACTGTGGGACCATCTTTTAACATTTCTTCCCTTTTCATCCACTGAATTTAGTCAGGTTTTCCCTACTCTTCCTCACAAGCTGTTCATGCACCTGCTCTTCTCTTCACAATGTCAGCCTTCCTTCACCTGTTCACACTGGATCAATCTAGAACGATAAAAAGACCACCTTTAATAGTGTTCAGGTGCCTGACATGCCTCAAATCCATTAATTCATTTAACCCTCCCCATAACATTTCTGGTCTTTCATGTTCAAGTTCTAACAGTGTACACATGTCTTCAGCAGACCCATCTTCCTGGATCACCAATTTTATCCTATAATGAGACTGTTAAAGGTATGTGGCTTCTTCACACTTGCATCTATCAGTAGATATATGTGAGAGGTGCACGTTCTATTGGGAAGAAAAAAAAAAAAAAGACTTAACAAGAGTCAGAAAATTAAAAATCTAGCCCCATCAAAAATCTGCCACAGAGGCTGGGGATGTAACTGAGTGGTAGAGCACTTGCCTAGCATTTAGGATACACTGAGTCCAATATCCAGCACCACAACAAAAAAAAGAAAAAGAAAAAGAAAAAAGAAAACAATTTCCCACAGAATCAAGTACTAGCTCTGTGGACAAATTTATAGCTGAATAACCCAGCCTCACCCTACCTATTTAATCTTATCTTCACTTCCTAACAAAAACTCCCCACAAGTCTTCACTGTCAAGTAATTCTTACTCTAAGCATTTATTAGCACAGCTCCCCTGTGCCTCAGAAATCTGAGCTCTCCCAAAAACATCCAGGCCTAACTAATCTCTCCCCTAAATTGCAATAAATCCTCCATGTCTTGCCACTCACTGTCTTTCATAAATACATATCCATCACCTTGGAAAAGGCACTAAGTCCACCTTTTTCATCTCCACGTCTAGCACACGTCTGTACACAGGATACACATTAATTTGGCAAATGAGATAATAAATGAGTTGCAAGCAGTGTAAGTGAAATTATCTGCAAATACCCCAATCTAACCAACCTTATTTCCCTAACCATGAAATATCTCAAAGTCACAGAACCAAAACCCAGTCTGAATATCAAGGCCATAGTTTCCTGTACTTTCAAATCCATTATCTTTTCTGCTCATACAAACAATCCTGTGAAGGACACCCTATTACACCCTTAACTCAGCTGTGGTTCAAAGTAGAGTAATTTTCCTCAAGAGTACACAGCTAGTAAATGGCAAAGCTGGGACTGGAGGCCAGTTCAGGAGTCTAGTGTTCTTTCCAAGAAAGCCTGCATGAACCCTTGAACATAGCAACAGATATGGCAAATTAATGACTTTGAAAGAACATTCGCCTGAAATGGCTTTTTTTTTTCCTTTGACTCACCAAGGGCAAGTGATGATTTGCAAGACTGCATTTAAACCTCATGATTCTGTTAGTCTGTGAAATAAAAATTTCCATCGAACTTAAAACCAGTGTTCTTTCCAGACTCCAAAAGTTGGACCATCCCCATCCCCCGCACTTACAGTATTAGCTCTTTCTTACAAAGAATAATTACGGAAGGAAACAAACTTCTGAGGACACAGCATCTGACCAGTAAGGCCAACTGGCAGTCGTTGCTAAACGTTATAAAACCATTAGTCTTCCCACACCTAACTGTCACCAAGAATTCAGCCCTTAAACTATGTTTTTTTGTCAGAATTTCTATTTAAAGCAGAGACACAAAGAAGCTCAGTTTAGGGCAGTTTCTATTCATGAATGGCCACATTGTTGGGTACCCTCCTTTCACAGTGAAACTCAGAACTGAAACGAACAGGGAGTTGGACCCAAACCTGAGCCAAAACCCGCAGAAACGCGCTCAAGGCGCCTGCCTCAGCCTCCTCTGCAGACCTCAAGCCTCTCAGGGGAAGAAGGCAGCTCCCTCGCCGGGGTCCCAGGTTTTAGCAGTCGCCAGCTCCGTTGCAAAGAACGGTCCCGATGCCGGCTCGGAGCCTGGGCGCTGGAGAAGGGGGCGGTCTTCCCAGATGTAGATCCGACCGACCGCAGCACCCCGCCCGAGACCTCCACCTGCGCCGCGACACTGCGTCTCAAAGCCACCAAACACTCCAGCCTCAAGACGCCGCGACCCGGCTACCTACTCCACCCCATCCCCCCCCCGCCCCGCCACGCCACGCCACGCTCCCGGGAGGATGCAGAGGAGACCGGAGGGAGGCGGCGGCTCCGAAGGAACAGCCAAAGGTCTCCAAATGAGCATCTGCTCCTGGCCTTCTTGCCCTCTGCGCCCACTCACCCAGTTTTGCGCGTTATTGCTCAGCTTGACTTTCTTGCACAGACTCCCAGGGATCTCCATGGGTGCGGAGCGCGCGCGGATGCCGGGTTCTCAGAGCCCAGAGGGTAGCAGGAGGGCAGGCCGGCAGGCCGGCGGAGGC
>NW_026000057.1:37431511-37477835 GCF_001458135.2 Marmota marmota marmota
CCCCGGGACTGCGCGGCGCAGGGCCGCGCCTTGGAAGAGAGCGCTGGGCAGAGGTATTGGGGAGGGGCGAAGGGAGGGCGTGAATCCGAGGCGGGAGGTGGGGGCGGAGCTCCACGCACGCACCCACGCGAGCTCGCACCAGTCTTCTCCTTGATTCGAGAAAAGGGCGGGGCCTGGGAAGTAGTCCTAGAACTCTAGTCTGGGCCTCACCCGGCTGGCCACGCTGTGGAGAGCATGCGCACAGAGTAAGATTGCTTCTCCACCGCCGGCCGCCAGGCGCCTGGAGAAGAGCAAAGATGCACTTCTTGTCTAGCACCAGGCTTTCTCAATTGAGGCTGGTTTGGAGAAGAAGGTTTCCTGGGCTCCCATCTCTGCCTGTGTCCTCCTGGCTACGTTTTTAAAATATTTTCCAGCCTTGCAAAGGGAGGATTTAATTTAATTTAAATTTAATTTAATTTAATTTTCATCACATGTTGTGCGTTGCTTTAAAATTCTACTCAATGACAACAAATCCCACTGTTACATATAATTATAATGCACCAATAAAAAGGAGGAAAGAGCTATTCAATTCGCAATTTTTGAAAAAGCCAATGCCCCTTTTTTGTTGTTCTTTTTAAATATACATGACAGTAGAGTGTATTTTGACATAGTATACATACATGGAGTATAACTTCTTCTAATTAGGATCTCATTCTTGCGTTGTACGTGATGTGGAGTTTTGCTGGTCGTACATTCATGTATGAACATAGGAAAGTTATGTCAGATTCCAATGCCCCATTCTTTATATCAATAATTAATTTCTAACAGGACGATGATGCAGGCCTATAAGCCCAACGACTCAGGAGGCTGAGGAAGAAGGATTGCAAGTCCAAAGCCAGTCTTAGTAACTTAGCAAGTCCATAAGCAACTTAGTGAGACTCTGTCTCAAAATAAAAAATTAAAAAGGGCTTAGGGGCGCGTAGTGCTGGGGCTGTAGTTCAGTGGCAGAGTGCTTGCCTAGCACGCTTAAAGCACTGGGTTTGATCCTTAGCACCACACTGGGAAAAAAAAAATTTTTTTTAAGGGAGGGCTGGGGATATGACTTAGTGATTAAGCACCCCTGGGTTCAATCCTCAATAATAATAATAATAATAATAAATTTCTCAGCAGGTTTAGTGATTATTTGTAAAATGCCACCCTCTCCAATAGTAGGCCCCACATCATATCAGAAATTTTTGGTGCAAACCTTCTTGCCACTACCTGGTCAGAGGAGCATCTATATTACTAATTACTTAAGTAATACTTAGAGGACTGAAATTTATGGCCCCTGATATCCCAGAGTAGAATGCCCACCTCTGAAGGGCATCTTCAAATTAATCTAATTATTCCCAGGCTAGTTAATAGGATAGTCTGGGAAGTGGTTTCCTCCACCACTTACCTCCTCTCCCACCCAATCCCTGTAATTCTGTGCTCACTTTTCCACAGTTTGCCTGGGGTACCAAGGGAGTTATTTCCAGTTCTCACCCTGTGTACCCAACTTATACCCACACAAACACCAATCACCAAGACTGGTGCCTGCTGCAAATTAGAAATTAGCCTGTTATTTATTTACTTCACTGCTACTGTCTCAAATCAGGCTTCTCCATATCCAAACTGAATCATCACTAATCCCCTTCACTGGAGCTGCCCCATCTGTGCAACTGCTCTTCATTCCCATGCCACCCACTTTGTTCTTCATACTTCCCTCAGGGTGGTACTTCTGAAATAGAAATCTGATCTTGTTACTCCACCTCTTAAAATGTCAATGGTTCTCTTTAGCTTTTTCTAGAGGATTCTTTATATGAGGTCCGTATATCAAACTGAATTTCAATATAATTCTGAATTCTCCCAATAATAGGAACTGGCTAAAAAGAGGATCCCAAGTTTTAGAAGAAAAAAGCATGCCACATTTGGAATAAGTTAGTCCCCCAAGTTAGTTCTGGTTCCTATTAGAGAGAAATGGTACTTAGATATCACAAGCTAGGCTTTACAAGTGCTCAGGGCTTGTGAGTTGATCCTTATTTCTACACTTGGTTGAATACTATTATTAAGGTATAATGTATAAGTTTACGTTGATAGTGTCAAATCAAATCTGTGATTTCAGACATGGGTCATGCAAATAAGTCTGAAATATCAAGTCAAAACAGAAAAAGGAAAACTAGCAAAAACCAATAGGAGTATGTCAAAAGGACTCAGAAGCCAACTTAAAGAAGTTTCCCATATCAAAGATAGCATTAGACCATTAATGTGATAACTACAAGATATTGAAAACAGATATGTTTAAATTGAGGGTTCATAAAAATGGTAATTTAAGAACTTATTATACCCATAGAAAGCACTAGCAAACCAGAATTTAGAAAACTGATAAATAAAGGAAAATAATTAAACATTTAACCTCCTTCCCCTGCAATAACTGTATGTCAGGTATCAATCAATCCAAACTCAAAAACTGCAAAAGTGAAAAAAACTTTATTTGTGATCTTGGGTGTTGCAGTTTAAGGAGACACAGGTTCAGATAGCTCTGAATCGGTGTTCCAAATAAAATATAAATGTAGGGATACAGAGAGAGAACACTGAGTCTCTAAAGGAAAAATATTCCTGATAAACAATAGAACAATCAACTCATAAATAACTCATGGCCCAGATGAAGGAGCCTAAAGAACAGAACAGGGATAAGGATTTACTAAATATCCTGTAAATTCCTTTGTAACTTTCCAGTTCCTTATAAGTTTTCTGGAATGTTAGCAGAATAAGAACAAGACCTCAATAGAAAAAGATCATTAAAAGATCATAAGGGCTAACATTGATTGGACCACCCAATAGTAGATTTAAGCTGAAACCTACACACCAGACAAGACCCCCTAATGGGGAAACACAATCTTTCTTAAGATTTCCCAGCCACAGGAGAAGCCCAGGCCCTTTGGATCATACATATTCCACCAAATTGTGTGCCCTAATAAAAAACTTAACCTTAAGCCCTGGTAGCACATCTACTCTTGAGATTGCCTGAATTCTTCTCTGAGAGAATATACCTTCCTTTCTATAATATACTTCCTTCTTCGTTATTAAGACCTAACTTGTACTTAAAATTTTTCTGCGAAGGATCTAAGAACCTGGAAGGTCAAAGTAAAGGTCTCCTTCAGATCTTCTTGGACACCCCCGATATTGACACAAGGAAGACAGGGAAAGTGAGAGCTTATGGACTATTGAATTTTGAGAAGGAACAGGGGCTAGATGATGAATAAAAATATAAAGAAAAGAATGTATAAACTGAATGGAGACATACATAACAAGAGTTCAGAAACCTCTTGATATGCATCTCGAGCCACTGGGCACACTATAATTGTCAAGTAATTCTGGTCATTCCAGATGCCTGTAGTCAAAGAGGGGACCAAAGTTTATATTCCAGGCAATAGCTGAAGATATGCATAAGTCCTGCTTCCTAATAACCTCCCAAATCCATCTTTAAAAAATTCTTTCAATACTACTTTCATCATAATTTTATTTTTATTTGCACACAGGTAACCAAAAACTTCAAAGAAGTGGAAAAAAAGTTGATTAAAACACCTGTGGTCCAGCAGACCTACCTTGATGCTTACAACCCATGGGAATAAAGTCAGTATGTTGAACCCATACCTGCTCTCCCAAGCTTTCTGCAGCATTATTCAAATGATGTGCAATTAGCCTGAGTGTCCATCAGAAGAACACTGGGTAAGAAAATACAGTTGTATGTAGAGTAGGAGAGAGAAGGGAAATTGCATGGAAATGGAAGGAGACCCTCAGGGTTATACAAAAGTACATACAAGAGGAAGTGAGGGGAAAGGGAAAAATAATACAAGGGGGAGAAATGAATGACAGTAGAGGGGGTAGAGAGAGAAGAGGGGAGGGGAGGGGAGGGGAGGGGGGATAGTAGAGGATAGGAAAGGCAGCAGAACACAACAGACACTAGTATGGCAATATGTAAATCAATGGATGTGTAACTGATGTGATTCTGCAATCTGTATATGGGGTAAAAATGGGAGTTCATAACCCACTTGAATCAAAGTGTGAAATATGATATATCAAGAAATTTGTAATGTTTTGAACAACCAACAATAAAAAAATTAAAAAAAAAATAAATAACAAAAAAAAAAGAAAGAAAACTTTTCAGTCTCATTAAAAGGGAAATCCTGTCATTTGTGACAATGTAGATGAACCTAGAGGCCACCATTTGAAGTGAAATAAGCCAGGCAGAGAAAGGAAAAAAAAAAAAAAGTTATATTTAAGGAACTTTCTCTGTGCAGTAGCATTGTTAGCAATCACTGGGTTTCCATTGAGTCACAAGCTTTTGGAAATAGCCCAAAAAGAAGAATTCGTAATGAAATTTGGGAATAAGCTAACCCTCCCTTGGATCCCCTTGCTGCCAGGGTGTCAGGGTGTTGTCCTTTACAGGCAATCCTGTTGGTAGAGACACCACCTAATCCATTCCTCATGGTATGCTGCCTTGGTGATCTTTAGACACTGCACTCCTCAGTTCATCATTTTAAAGAGCACAAAATAAGAACAAGACGGCAATAGAAAAAGATAATTACCTGGTAAGGATAAGGGCTAACATTGATTGGACCACCCAACCACCAGGGATGTTGATATAAGCTGAAACCTACACACCAGGCACCTGCGTGTGGTACCCAGGCCCATCTCTGATCTGGCTTCTGTTGCTGTTTCTCATCCCATCAACCTCCTCTCACTGTTGTCTCCCACCACATTTAGGAAGCACCCGCTGCAGCCTGCTGCATGTGCACAGGACAGATCCTCTCTTCCTCTGGCATGAACCTGGGGGAGGGCCACCTCTGTCATATCTGGACCCAGGACCATTTCCTTGTCAAAAGGCCCAGACCTCCCCTTCTAGGTCCCCATACTTTATTTTATATGCTTTCCCCACTACAGTCACCCCCTACTTCCCATTCTACCTCTGAACACTTTTGGAATCAATGCATGTTGAAAGTTTATTTTAAAACGTTTTAAAATTCATCTTTATTATTAAAATGTTATATAAAAAGAAGTTCAGGTCTGGGATTGTGGCTCAGTGGCAGAGCACTTGCCTCACACATATGAGGCCCTGGGTTCAATCCTTAGCACCACATAAAAATAAATAAATAAATAAAGGTATTATGTCCATCCACAACTAAAAAAATATTAAAAAAAAAAAGTTCCAAGGAATTTTTTTTTTTTTTTGTAGAAGTGCAGTATTCTATCCTTAAGTTTTCCCCACTACTCAGAATACTCATTTGAGTATTTGGACCAATGCCAAGGTTTTTCACTTTGATAGAAACACAAATACTCTGCTGGCATTCCCTGCCCTCCCCACCTCATGCCCTCCCCCCCTGCCCTCCCCACTTTAGATTGTATTTTCCCTGACCTACATTAGTTTCCTCACTTGCCTTTACTCAGGTGTACTCTCTACATTCCCTAGAGCTCTCTCTGTGGTAGTGCACTCACTAGAGCATGCTCCCCGCACCCCACAGCCACTCCCATCTCTTACACTCATTGCCTTATCTCTTTAGCTCAGAAGTGATATTCATCTCCACCTGGGTTCCCCCTCCTGGACTGTGACCTAGAAATTCTCTGCAGGAAGTAATCTGGGGCAATTATAGGGTTTACTTTATCTGTTTTCCCATCTCTCAGATGATCTCTGTTATGTACTATGTCCAAGTATCCAAGGACTGGAAACCAATCTTGGCCTACCAGTGTAAGTTTTGGGGGAGTTTTTGTTTGTTTGTTTGTTTTGAAAGTTTCTTTTTATGTGATTATTTTTATAGTAATAACTTCCTTGTTTTATATTTTTAGTTCCACTATTTAAATGTATCCTAGACAGTATAATTAAGTCTTGCCAATTTAAGAATTATACTATATCATCTTTTAAGTATCTTTTTAAAAAGTTTTTAGTTGTTGATGGACCTTTATTTATTTATTAATTTATGTGGTGCTGAAAATCGAACCCAGTGCTTCACACATACCAGGCAAGCACTCTACCACTGAGCCACAACCCCAGCCCCTATCTTTACGTATCTTTTAATGTGTAAAATCATTTCTTCATCCGTCTTCCTTCCTTACAACCTCACTAAGAAGTAGGGGGAGGGATACTGACCTAAGTAAATGTGGAAATGAGTGGAGTCCTTTTTTTTTCCAAAAAAAGCAAAAAGAAGGGGTTGGGGTTCTGGCTCAATGATAGAGCACTTGCCTAGCACGTGTGAGGTGCTGGGTTTGATCCTCAGCATCACATAAAAATAAATAAATAAAATAAAGGTATTGTGTCCAACTACAACTAAAAGAAAAATTTGAAAAAAAAAGGAAAAAGAACTTTACATAAGCAACTGTATTCCAGTTGATAAAGTAGTTCCCTATTGGAGTACACGTTAACAATTTTCATGCTGCTATACATGTATAATGGAATTAAACAATTAAGCAAATGGATAGCAGATGGCAAAAGTCAAGATTTTTACTGTTTGGAATGAGCAAGGTGGGGAGGAGACTAAAATGACTTTTGCAATAGTGGATTCAGGTTGAAGACATTAGACATCATGGTTAGCTTAATATATACATAGATGATTATGTATAAAAATATTTATGTATGTGTTTAATGTACAACTGCTTACATATAAATATTTTATATGTGTGTATATAAACAATTAGCATATCCACATATATTTCTTTGCTCTGCCAGCTGAGAGGGCTTAAAAGAAATGATACCCCAGTAGCAATAAGTATACCTGACACTCAGATCTTGATGTTTCTAATAATACTGTTTTAGTCAGTTTTTTCACTACTGTGACTAAAGGATCAGACCAGAATAACTATAAGAAAGAAAAGTTTATTTGAGGGCTCACAGTTTCAGAAGTCTTAGTCCATAAAAGGCCAGGTCCATTCCTTGTAGCTCAAGGTGAGGCTGAACATCATGGCAGGAGAGGGTGGTGGAGGAAAGCAGCTCACATCATGGTGACCAGGAGGCAGAGAGGAACTCCACTCTCCGGATACAAATATATACATCAAAGCCACACCCTAATTCCCACCTTCTCCAGCCATACCCTACCACTTCAGTTACCACTCAGTTAATCCCTATTATGGGATTAATTCACTGAGTGGGTTAAGATTCTTAAAACCCAATCATTTTTCCTCTGAACCGTCTTGCATTGTCTTATAAGTGAGCTTTTGGGGGACACCTCATGTCCAAACCATAACAAGTACAATACTTAGAATTGCCCAGATCACTTCTAATACCATTTGCAATAAAGAATTGGGGCTCCTTGGAGAAATGGCTGATTCTAAAAGTAGGGCAGAAATTATCAAAGATGAGCCAGGAACATATTGAAATATAAGAAAGTAAGGAAGAGCAAAAACAAACAAAAAGCCACCATATTCATGTGAGTCTCTCGTAGAAGCACAAGAGCCATCTAGAAGAATTCCAGGAGGCCAAAGTTGGAATAATTTGAGCAACAAAATAAAGTAGTATAATATTATCACAGTATAAAATAAATATCTGCAAGTCTATACTGATATAAATAAATGACTGAATAGATCAATGAGGGAGAAGAGACAAGTGTCCCATGCAGAATCCTAAAACAATTTACATACTTTAAAGGAGAAGAGGCAAAAATTCCTGTTCCTTAAATATGGGCTGTGCTTCCAGATAGTACATTATAGAAACAGAAAAAGAGTAACTTTTTGTGAAGAAAATTGACAAACACTACATCAGCCAAATGATCAATGGTGACTAACAGTGGAGAGCATGTAGCCTTGATATGATGAAAATGATGCTTCACCTATGTGATCTTCCTCCCCCAAACCCATCACCTCAGTTAAATCATAAGAAATTCCAGCAATGGGAAACCCTACAAAATCCCTTATTAATACTCCAAACTGTCAAGGTCACCAAAAATGAGGAAAAGCCAAGAAATTTACATTGCCAAGAAGAGCCTAATGAGTCTAGTGGCACACACCTGTGATTCCAGCAGCTCAGGTGGCTGAGGCAGGAGGATCACAAGTTCAAAGCCAGTCTCAGCAACTTAGGGAGGTGCTAAGGAACTCAGTGAGACTCTGACTGTAAATAGAATAAAAAAATGGACTGGGGATGTGGCTCAGTAGTTATGTGCCCCTGAGTTCAATCCCTGGTACCAAAAAAAAACTAATGAGACACGTCAGCTAAATGTATTGTAATATGCTAGATGGGACCCTGGAACCAAAAAAGACATTAGGTCAAAGCTAAGGAAAAATCAACTATGGACTTTTCTGCCCACGTCCTGCGTGAGGAGGAAGTGAGTAACCATCAGAGGTGTGGGCCAGCTGGAAATAAAAGCTATGAAAGTAATACTAAGAAATAAAGACAGGAAATTAATTGAAGCTGGGGCGGGATCGGTAGATAGACCTCATGGGTCTGATCCTAACAGAGAAAATCCCACAAGTGCTTTATTTATAGCAGTACATACCAAAGGGAATCAGTAAGGAGCTTCTTCAGGAAAACAGGATAGAAGTGGGGGAAAACAGGTTGTTTGGTGCTTGGCAGTTATGCCCATTTCTGGGCAGCTGTGTTTGAACCTGGGGCTGTGAGCTAAGGTAGGGCGCCAGCATGATCTGGGCTTTCTGGAACCAGAGAATTTCACCCAGGAGTTTCCAAAAAAGTAGCTTCCCCACCTTAATGGCTCAAACGATGTCCATAATTCATACATGGCTTCCAACAGAACTTCAGTTAATAACAATGTATCCCTATTGATTCATTAAATGTATCTATACTAAGGTAAGATGCTAATAATTGGGTATATTATTCAAATTTCCATCGCTGTAACAAAATGTCTGAGAAAATCAACTTAAATGGGAAAAGGATTATTTTGGCTCTCAGTTCCAGAGGTTTCAGTCTGTGGTGGTATGGGCCTGTGGAAGGGCAGAATATCACCGTGGGAGTACGTGGCAGGGGAAGCTGTGTACTTCAAGGCAGCTACGAAGCAACAGAGAAAGACAGGAAGGGGCTGGAGTCCCAATTTCTCACTCAAGGACACCCACCCAGTCACCCACCTTTCTTCCACTGAGCCCTACCTTTAAGAGGCTCCACCATGTTCCAGTCATGCCACAGCCTGAGAACTAATCCTCAATTCATGAGCCTTTGGGGAACATTTCTGATCCAAACTATAGCATACGGAAAAGGGTCTGGGGTATGTGGGAATTATCTATATTATGTGCTTAATTTTCCTGTGAATCTAAAACTGTCCTAAAAACAACCTAAGGGCTATTTTAAAAAGAAGGAAATAATCTTGACACCCCAGAGCCTGTATGTTTCTCTCTTGTGCTACATTCCCTAGTGTTCAGCATCCATTGAGCCTTTCCAAATAGCAGCAGCCAAGTTCTGTTGACCACTTGCATCTCAGCTAAGTTTCTTCCCCCTGATGCAACATGCAGCCCTACCAAGTGATTGATTTGGTGTTGTTACATCAATTTCTATTTCTTCTCCTCATGTCTGTTGACTTAAAATGGATTAAAATGAAGTATCTGGATGCTGTTCCTGCTCCTCCCTCCTAACAATACCCTAGAGAGTGGTTGCATTTTTACTCCACCATAGTCATAGATGGTCATAGCATGTCAGTGAACCTTTCTCCTAGTTTTCCATTATTCTCTAGAACATCTGTTTTAGCAAGTAGATAAAAATGGTGCAGCGGTTCCAACTTAACTGGTGTCCATATCCTCCCTCCTGCAACCTGTTACCTTTCTTCTAGAATTAATGTTCTCCTATTCCTTTCTACCAGTCTTTGGGAGGGTAACATGCTCAGAACTAAAATTTGGGGCATGTATTTCAGAGATCCCTTGAAGAAAAATTTTCAACTAAACCCATTTTCTTTTGCAGCGATTGAACAGAGAGTTTCCTCTAATAGTTGAAAAAATCTCAGCCACTGGCTTGCCAGCTTTCCTTGTCCTACTGGTAGTTGGGTCCCCCAGTAAGGGTTCCCACTCATTTGCATACTTGTGAAGGGACATGTCACAGTAGCACTTCTTGCCTGACTGAACAACTGACTGTTTTCTTATTCTAAGTACGAAAGTAGAGGCCTCTCTCCTTGACCTCATGTTTAGTTGGAGTCTTTCTTAGACATGAAGTGATACCTCAGTTTTTATTTATTTGTTTCTTTCTTTGTTTCTTGGTACTAAGGATTGAATCCAAGGACTCTTTGCCACTGAGCTACATCCCAAGCCCTTTTTATTTATTTATTTTTTTTATTTTGAGACAGTCTCAAAAAATTGCCCAGGCTGACCTTAAATTAGCAATTTTCCTGCCTCAGTCAGCAAAGTCACTGGGATTACAGCCATGCACCACCACACCCAACTAAATGGGGTTTCACTCTAAAGATGGAGAAAGAAAGGAAAAGAGAAAGTGTTTCCAGAAGCCACACAACCAGAATTACAAAGACATAGTCCCCGAGGATGTCATATAACTAATATAATTGTTATGGCAAGGTTGCAATAAATCACTGAGTTGATCTAAAAGCAGGGGACAGAAACTTTATTCACCAACTGGCAGGCCAAACAGAAGGCTACAAGTCTACACTCTTTGACCCCCTCCAGGGTTTGAGTACACCTTTTATAGTCCAAAACCATATTAATCATAAGTGGCTGTTGCTATGATTTAAAACTATAAACAGTGTCATGAGATCTAAAATCATAGGCAGAAGGGGAAGTGGGTCAAACTGGCCCTAGTTGAGTACAAGTTAAAGAATGGTTACTAATGTCTAGACAATCTTTCTCTGACAGGGTACATTGTCCAAGAAAAAATGGGAACCAAAAAGAGAACAATCATACATTATATTAGAATTGCCATTTTGTGTTGCCAAACATGCTATGCTAAGCAACTCTTGATGGGTACAGAGGCAGGGTGCTCCCATGGGAAAAGCATTTCTTTTATGACATAGAGTCTAAGGACAAGATGGAGTCTATTTGGTCATTTCCCATATAGCCTAACCCATAACATAGTTGCTCTCTGTTTCTGCTTCTACTGCTCCACCCCTACCAACTAACTCACTGCTTTTCTCAAATTCAAACAACCCAAGAGATATGATTTGGTCTGCCGATCACGATCTAATTGATACTACCAATGTTGATAACAGCTCTTATACCAGCTCCCCAGGAGTTGCTGACTGCCTTTGGGTCAGGTGCTCATTTGGGTGTAGACACCTGTGACCAAGAGATGGGTTCATCTAATTTAAAGTGCAATGACCACCTCATTAAGAAACACCTAGATAGAACTGTGAGCCAGGAAGAAACTCAGAATCACACCTAGTTGTCCTCTCCTATTCCTTGGGGGTATGTCCCAACCCACCCCCCAGTGAATGACCGAAACTGGAGAGAATATTGTACCCTGTATATAATATGCTTTATTCCCTCTGTAGATCTTATCAACCTCAGTATACAATTTTTTTTTCTTTCCTTTAAGGACTTTCACCTTTTCACTTTAGGGAAACACTTCACAGCTTCTCTTTGGTATACCCAAATTGCTAGAAACAACTACTCTTTTACTTTGGAGTCTTATTAAGTAAAATAAGGTCACTTGAACACAAGCCCTTCGATACCATGACAATTGATCTGATAACCAAGCTGGCTATGATGTGACGAACAGGCAGATAGCATGCTGACCTGGACAAAAGGATGATTCACATCCTTGACAGGATGGAGTGGGATGGTGCAGGATGGCATGAGATTTCATCATCCTACTCAATATGGCATTCAATTTAAAACTTGTAAATTGTTTATTTCTGGAATTTTCTGCTTTATATTTCTAGATGTTGATTGGCCATGGATAACTGTAGAAAGCAAAATCTCAGATAAGAGGGGATGACTATACTCCCCTCTTACATATATGAAAGTTGTCAGAAGCAAATGGAGCCACTTGTGTCAAAACCTGGGAAGGATGGAAGGAAGGAAGGGGACAGGGAAGGAATGAGGTTGAGAAGGGAGGGTCTTAATGAACACATGTCTGTGATAAGAAATATTACAAAAACATCTTCTTGTAACTAGAACTTTCCAAGGTCTTTCCAGACTATAGCCTGCTATGTGATTCACAATAACAGATATTGTGATGCACAAGGACTACCATCTAACACAGTCTTTACTAATGAACTGATGTCAGCTCCTACAGTAAGCACCTGTAACTAATGTTCTCTTTGCCACCAAACACCATACCTGTATTCACTTTACCTTTAAAATTTTATCCTCCTTTGCCTCCCAGGACATGCCCATAGTTCACTATGGCATGTATAGTCCCATACAATAACAATGTTCTGCTATTTCTGATTAAATTAAATATCATCAGAGAATCTGTTGTTTTGATTTTCACATAATAGACCAGGGTTTCCCAAAGTTTTGTCAGTAGAAATACCACAGAACAGGTATAGTTTGTGCTGTCTTCTATTATACTGATGCTGTTTCAGAAAATGCATTTAAGTTTCAGATTACACAAAACATACATCTTGAGAAACACTTGGGTATACAATTGAGGATCCAGGAAGTCACATTGAACCACACCTCCTGGTACTCTTGTGTAGTCCTTGCCCACACTGAATCCAGGCTGACGTAAGATGTTCCTAGTCAACAGAATAGGGCAGGAGTGAATGTGTGTCAGTTCCAAGATTAATCTTGAAAACTTAAAATGTATGACTACCAAATTAAAAGAAGATTTTTTAAAAAATAGCTGTTTAGCAAACATTATATATGTTTATGTATGTGTATATGTATGTATGTGTGTATATACATATATACACAAAAACACACACCTTGCCAGGTGGTTTTATATATATTATATATATAATATATATCTATCTTTTTTTCACATAAAGTATATATTTTTACATAAAAATATATTCTATATATATATATTATATTTATGTATATGTGTATACACATACCTTGCCAGGTGCAATGGCTCACTGAGTCCCAGTAACTCATTAGACTAAGGCAAAAGGATCACAAGTTGGAAGCCAGACTGGGCAACTTAGTGAGATCCTGTCTCAAAATGAAAAATAAAAAGATCTGGGAATGTAGTTCAGTAGCAAAGTGCCTCTGGGTTCAATCCCTGGTACCAAAAAAAAAAAAAAGAAAAGAAAAGAAAAGTATGGCTACCTTGCTAGAAAAACTCCATGTAGAGGCTACATGAAGAAATGGGAAACCTTTCAGGAAGAACTAAATTGTAAGATAGATATATGACCTCAGTTGATCATTCTATTCAGACTCATTTGCTTGAGCCATCCTAGCTGATGTCGCAGACATACCAATGAAAAAAAACATATTGGATAATTCAGTCCCAGTAGTCACCAAGTGAAACAGAGACATCATCTCTGTATACTCTGGCCACATTTTTTTTACCAACAAAATTGTGGGAGACAACAAAATGGGCAGTTTATTTTAGTCTATTTTCAGTTTCTGTTACAAAAATGCCAGAGTATGGGTACTTGATAAAGAAAAGAGGCTTATTTAGCTCACAGTTCTGGAGATCCAAAAACATGGATCTCCAATGCTGGCATTGGCTTCTAGTGAGGACCTCAGGAAGGACAGCATCACATGGAAACACATGCAGAAGAGAAGTCACACAGTGAGAGAGGAAGTGAAAAAGGAAACAGGAGAACTAGTGGAGAAAGGTGAACTCACTGAATAACAACCTGCTCTTCAGGCAACAAATCCAATTCCACAAGACTTAACCCACTTCTGTAATAACGGTAGTGATCCATCGCAGGATGGTGACTCCCCAGCCAAATTACCTCCCCACTAGGCCTCACTTCTCAAAGATTCCACCATCTCTGAACATTTCCACAGCGGAGCCAATGTTCCTGCACATAAACCTTTGGAAGGCAAACCACATTCAAGCCATAGCACTGTCTTAAACTACTAAGTGTTGAGGTAGTTTATTATGCAGCAATAAATAAACAAAAAATATATATTATTTTGGAAAAATTACTGCATAAACTATGTATTGTGCCTAAATTATGTTATAAGCACATGCTTATGCTTCAGAAGTGACACACTGTAGAGGAAATACATTGAACATCATCTATAAATACTTACATAATCAGCTTACTATAATCATTTGCCTTTGCTTTTGCAAATAACCTTTTTATGAGTAAAAATTAAAATTCAAATAAGAAAAGTTATTAAATATTTATTCACAGAGAAACCAATTTAATTGTGCATATTCCTTAAAGTAAACAAAACTAAAATGCTTTTGTACAATAAGGAACTAAGAAAAAATGAACTTGAGACATCCATTTGTTTGTAAGAGGCAAATCTAATTTAAAAGCACATCTGCTTGTTTATGCTACAACAAATCTCCATGGCAATTAAGAAATTGGAAATTCCTAACATAAAAAAAGAGTCCATAATTTTAGTCATAGAACAATATCCTGTTATTTACAAGCTTGAAGATAAATAATCATTTGCCCCTCAGAATGTAAAATGTACCAGTTAAACATGGTTCTCCTTCTCTCCTCCCCTCCTTTCCTCTTCTGCTTATCCTTTCTTCCTTGGATGTCTAGAATATTGAGTAGGTCACTGTCTCCCATGTTTTTACAGTGTAGAGTTCTGTAAAACCCACACATTGATTTCACACAAGCCACTCAGAAGCCCAGATGCTGCCTTCCAATGCTGCAGTAGCTCAAATCCTCTCCATTTTGGACTCACCCATTTCTATACTGGGCTGCCTCACCACAAAGATGCCCAGGATCCTAAATCACAGCTCTCCATTCCCTGCAGTCAAGCTGCAGTCTTCTTGATTAACTTTATTGGACAGGACTTCCTGATATTCACACAGAATTATTTCACACAGATATTTTAGTAAGTGAAAATAACTAAAGCAGATTTGTAGAATGAGAATTTAAATATGTAAATTTTTACTTTGGAATTAAAAGAAAACTTGTAAAGATAATATGAAAATATGTATTAAAAAAAGTTATGTCAGCTGGGCACGGTGGTGCACACCTGTAATCTCAGGACCTGGAGAGGCTGAGGGCAGGAGGATCCCAAATTCAAAACCAGCCTCAGCAATTTAGTGAGGTCCTAAGCAACTTAGTAAGATCTGTCTCTAAATAAAATATAAAAAGGGTTGCGACTTGGGGCTTAAGTGCCCCTGGGTTTAATCCCCAGTACCAATCAAAACAAAACAAAAAACCGTATGTCCAATAAACCAAACCATTAAATTAATGTTGCTCAAAGAAAAAGTAGAAGAAAATATGGCAGTGGGTTCTTTGTTTGTTCATTTTTTTCTGTTTCTTATATTCAAGAGTGGAGTCAGCATGGGTTGACTATCTTATGAGTTTCTTTTTAATACATGTGGCTTTACTCCCCTCAGGCTTGACTTTCTGATCTCTCACATCTGACTATTGCAGAACAAATACTTGGGAGTGAATATATATTTAATGGAAGGATTATAAATCAAGCAGACTTGCATCTTTCCTGTAAGAATATAGGAGCACCATCAAACAATAAATAACATTACTTTGTTTCATCTTTTAGCTCCAGGTGCCTAGTCTTAACTATCCTTTATATTCTAATCATAAATCAGATTTTATTGTGCTAATACTAAGAACAGCTCTTACATTAAAGAAAAGAGCACTATCACTAAATTTAAACTTACTTGGGAGGAAATATTTCACTAAAGGTAAAATACTGTATCTCTCAAGAATACTCTATCTATCAAGAACCTGGTTCTCTAGTTGTGTTTCTGCACAAATTACAAACTGACTGAGACATAAGAAAGAATACTCTGAAAACACTATAGATATAAGTCCTAGGATTCATTGGATTAAAGAGTAGGAAGTTTGTCTCCAATGCTCTACAATGCCTTCCTTTTTTCTATTTTTTTCCTCGAACAACATTAACTTTGTGGTTTTTGGCATAATATGTATATATTATCTGCCATCCACTGGAGAACCAGAAAAGATGGTGTTTCCCAATTCAAAAGCTAATCTCTCCCAGAAACACCCTCACACACAACACCCAGAAATAATTTACCAGCCTTGTGGTAAGTCCTAGTCACGTTAACACATAAAATTAACCATCGCAAAAAATAAAACTGGATGAAGCCGAAAATACAGAAAAACTTATGTAAATGTTTATCTCTCACCAAATCCTAAAAAGGCAATTTTATTTTTAAAAAAGAACCCAAGATGAATAAAACCATTGACACATTTAACTCATTTTTTTCTTTAGGGGAGGGCATAGTGTGTGCACTCATGAAGACGTTAGACTAAATTTTTTCATTTGAACAGCCAGGTAGATAAAGTACTATAAAGGTCTGTTGGAGCAGTATCCTTAGGGGGAAATCTGCACTGATCAATCCACAATCTAGCCAATCAAATTAGTCATGACTCTTGATTGCAAATGACTGGAACAACTTGGACGGGTTTAAGATGAAAGTGACTCTATCGGTATAAGCACTGAAGAAGCCTCAAGGACAGAAGCTCAGGAGACATGAGGACTGTTTCTAAGTGTCTCTCAGCCCCCCTTCCCTCTGCCTAACTTTGCTCTCAGGAAAGTTCTCACAAAGTAATATAAGTTAAAATCAGCAGCAGTTCCAGGCAGAGATCCTCGCCTAATAACCACAGCAGAAAGAGAAAAGCCATAAACATCCAAGTCCACATTGCCAGGAAGTGTCCAGGGACCACCCACCTTGCCTGTCCTAGATGATGGAGCTTCCTATCCTAGAACCAATCCCAGGACTGCAGTGGTACCTGGAATGTTTCCAATGGCCAGACTGAGACAGGGGTCTTCTGGATCTTGGATAGGGGAAGCAGAGGAGGGTTTGTCATATCCACACAAGCTAGAAGAAAAGAGAAGGAAGGAATGACTCACTGAGGGAAGTTGAGGATACTTTTCAGGCATAAGGATCACTACTTGACAAGTACCACCTTCAAATTAGCTTCCTGAATTTCTTATAAAGGTATACCAGGGTGGGATGTTGGGGGCAGGTCAAAATTATTAGTATTTTGTTTTTAATAGTTATTTAATTTGTGGCCAAGGGACAGTTTTATCCAATGAAGATAAAAATAAATTCAAGAAAAGTTTAAGTATTGTGTAAATGACAACTGGCTTTGAGAGAAATGTACTATCAGAGCAGTTTGTCAAAGAATCATATAACTGGTATGTTAAAGTAGATTCCTTTTATGTGCATTTTTCTGACTGACCATCACTTTTTAAACATTATTTCCCTATCAAAGCAGTTTCCCAACTCACCACCATGTGAAAATAAACTCACTTTCTTACACTCACTTGCAGTCATGTAACCTAAGCTCACCTAGTATCTGTTTCTCTCTCTCTCTCTCTCTCTCTCTCTCTCTCTCTCTCTCACACACACACACACACACACACACACACAGGTAGCAGACCTCATCTTTCATTATAAGAATGATAGAAATCCTGGAATGATTGGCACACTCTCACTATGGAGTCTGGGCCTTGATTCTGTCTTTCTAGCTCTCTAAAAATTCTCTGAACTATCTAATATTCCTTAATAGATTATTTTCTGCTTAAACTAGCAAGAATGTTTTGTTACGGTTTTTTATTTGTAAACTAAGACCCTGATTAACCTCTGACTTTCTTTCCTTATTTTTTATTTTCTTTATCTAGGGTCTTACAATATCGCTCAGGCTAGACTCTGGGGCTTAAATGATCCTCCCACTTCAGTCTCCCAAAAAACTGGAACTACAGGTGTGTGCCATAGTGCCCGGTTTTTCCTTTTTGTTCTTTCTTTCTTTTTTTGCAGTCCTGGGAATTAAACCCAGGTCCTCTCTCACTGAACCACATCTCCATGCTTTTCTTTCTTTATTTATTTTTTAAAGTTTGAGACAGGGCTTTGCTAAATTTCTGTGTCTGGCCTTAAACTTGCCATCCTCTTGTCTCATCCTCCCAAATCACTGGAATTATAGGTGTGCACCACCACACTCAGCCTTTTCTTAATTTTTAAAACCCACCTCAAATGAAATTGTCTCTTGATAATCTTGATTTCAAAGAATCAAGATTCCAGATACATTTTGAAAATAACTTGTGTATGAAAAAGGGATGTTTGAAATAATCTTTTTAGATTACACAAATGTTATGAGACTAATTCTAAAGGTGAACACTAGATGGCAACATTTCTAAATTGTGCTATTTTCCTAAGACCTGATTTCTGACCTTCTGAGCCTGAGTTTTGTCTATTTAGTTGGTTTTATTTGGGGTGGGTTTTTTTTTTTGGGGGGGGGGTTTGTTTTGTTTTGTTTTGTTTTTTATTTAATCTACTCTGGTGTGATACAAGTATTAGGTGCAGGACAGGCTGAGTAAGTTGTCTGCAGGGCATGCCAAACAAAGTTAGCTGCAGGATGACCTGGCCACTCAAACTCTGGTTCTTTATCACCTGTTTACTTCAAGCCCAAACACCCAAGCCCTGTCTGGTTCTTTATCACCTGTTTACTTCAAGCCCAAACACCCAAGCCCCCGCTCAAGGCTGAGCGCTTCGCCCCCCTGCTCAAGGCTGAACACTCAACCTCCCTTATGCCAACAAGGCAGCTTGCAAACCCAGAGACCCCATTAGATTTGGGCTATAAAAACTCCCTCCTGCTGGGCCCCTCTCTTGCTCTCTCTCTTGCTCTGTCCCTCTCTCTTGCCCTCTCTGTCTCTCTTGCATGTGCTTGCTCTCTCTCTTTTCTCCTCTGTTGCACTGTTGCAATAAAAATCTCTTGGTCGCTCCGAGTGTTGTGGTCACTCTCCTTTCAACAAGCATATGATTCTCTAGTTTCTTAAAGTTTTATTTTAATTTTAAAAATTAAATAAGCTTTTGAATCACCCTATAAAGGGACTCCATGATGTTTTATTCTTATTTATTTATTTTTTACTTTCCTACACCAGTTTTATTTAAAACACAAATAGGTATTTCTCTTTCTGTAATGGCAAGTGGTTCAAATAATGATGAACCATGATGTTTTATTCTTAAATCCTTTTATGTCTCATATGATCACTAGTTTTGTCTTTTAATTTTTTTTTATTTTTGTCTTCCTTAAAGTAACAACTCTAAACTGTATATATTTACTATATCATATTCTGTTTGTCACATTTTAAACAGAATCAGATCTTTGAAGAAAGTAAGACATTTTTATTTAATTTCACAGAGATCCCAAAATGATATTTTATATGATGTACATAAGAAAAGCACACATGCTTTTTCCCCTTCATATATTTTACTTATGGTAATCTGAATACAGAGACTAGAAAATAATAGATGAGAATTTCCTGAAAATTAGGAGTTAAAAGAATCTAAAAGTAATTGTTTTATAAATCTTCTGTCTAGTTTTCCTTTAAAAATTAAAATATTAGCTAGGATTTTTATCCCCAATAAAGATATATAATTCATTAAATAAAAATTCATTAAATAAAAATAATTTAGGTCAGGCACAGAGGCATATGCCTGTAATCCCAGCTACTCGGGAGGCTGAGGCAGGAATATCACAAGTTCCAGGCCAGACTAGGCAATTCTGTCTCTAAATAAAAAATAAAAAGTGGTGGGGCTCTGGGGGCTGGGGTTGTGGCTCAGCCATAGAGCACTTGCCTAGCATGTGAGAAACTGATGTGACTCCATTTTTGAGAATCCAGCTTCTACCTCAAGGTCTGTCCTAAGGAAGGGGGCGTGATCCTTGTCTTGGGAAAAACCCCAGAGCACTCCTAAGCACATACCCACCCTGCTGAGTTGTTTATCTACAAATAACAGGAGAAATCTGCAGCGCCAGGTGTCCCTGATTCAGGCTAGGTAAGGACCCATAGCAACCTCCTAGCAACCTCCAATCAGCATGAGACAGGGAAAATACCTGGGATGCCTGATGACCCCCCAGTAGTTTATGGTGATTGATAACATGTTGGAAAACCATGTAGTTTAGCACGTACTCCCCTCGTGGCTTAAACCAATCAGTTCAAAGGAATCCCCCTCTTGTACTAACCAATCACCCTTACCCAACTTGTTTCCACCATTGAATGTGCTAATCAATGTTAAGAGTTGTTGTTTGATTTTCCCATGGTATGGAATGATTTGCTGTGTGATGTTGTGACACATAGAGTATCCCCCCAAAACCTAAAAAATCTCACTGAACAAAGGACCAAGACTCACTCCTGGGACCGCTGCATTAGAAACGGTTGTGAGTCCAGGCTCAAGCTTGCAATAAAGACTCTTGTGTGATTGCATGGGATTCAGCTCCTGGAGGTCTATTGGGGTCCCATGAATCTGGCATTACACATGTGCAAGGTGCTGGGTTTGATTCTCACCACCACATAAAAATAAATAAATAAAATAAAGGTATTGTGGCCAACTACAACTAAAAAAAAAAAAAGTGCTGTAGATGTAGCTCAGTGAGTGACTGGGCATACTCCTGGGTTCAATCCCAGGATGGATATATATAGCAAAAAGGGATTTTCTAGAAATGAATGAAAGTGCTTAAATTAAAAAATAAATTAATTAATTAAAAAAAAAAAAACAATTAGCAGCCAGAGTTGCTGTACATGCCTGTAATCCCAGCTATTTGAGAGGCAGGAGGATTGCAAATTTAAGGCCAGCCTGGGCAATTTAGCAAGAGTCTGTTTCAAAATTAAAAGCCTGGTGATGTAGAGTACCCCTGGGCTCAATCCCCAGGAAAACACACACACACACACACACACACACACACACATCAATAACAGATTAAATAGGTTTTAAAGATATTTAGAAAGCTAGGCCAGGTGTCACATGCCTATAATTCCAGCGATTTGCAGGACTGAGTAGGAGGATTGCATGTTCAATCCCCAGTATGAAATAAATACATAATCTCACTAATTAAACATCTGATTGTATCTAAAAATCCAGCTAGGGGTTGGGGCTGTAGCTCAGTGGCAGAGCACTTGATTAGCACATGTGAAGCACTGGGTTTGATCCTTACTACCACATAAAAATAAATAAATAAAATAAAGGCACGCTGTCTATCTAAAACCATAAGGAAAAAAAAAAGAAAATTTTAAGTAAAATTTTAAAAACATCCAACCTAATATTGTTTAGAAATCAGGGGCATAAAACATAAGGACATACAAAGATTAAAACTCAGTGAAAAGATAAACTCAGCAAACATTAACCCAAAGAATCCTTGGTGCATATCAGTATTGAAATCATTTTTGTGGCCAAAACCCAAAAATGGATCACTTGAAACATTACTACAGGAGAATGAGTTCATCAAGAAACTATTAACAATTTTTATTTTGTATGCAACTGATGAAAGAATCTTAAAAATGTAAACCAATAAATGGTAGAATTACAGGAAGAAATTAGCAAATCTAGTATATAAACAGAATTTCAACATTCATTCACTCATTTCACTCATTTTATCCAACAAATTATTTTGAGTGCCTACTTGCTAAGCATTCTTCATTCATTCCAAGACTATGAGTAAAACATAAAAATCCTCAATTTTTTGAAACTTACATTATAATGGAAGGAAAAAGAAAAATATGCAAGTACACAGATACAATAATCCAGGTGAAAAGACACCCAGGAAAGCTGAATTCTGAGACTATAGAGTGGAGGCTTGCTCCCATCTACCACCCAAGTCCAAATGTAAAGCAGATGGGGAGAAGGAATAAGGTCCCTATTTTGAGGTTGGGGGACAAAATAGGGCATAGGATAAAAGGGGCAGCCAGGCAGTAAAATAGCACAAAACCCAGAGAGAAGGTAGAGATTCAATCCTGCTTGCTCTGTCATCCCCCTACTAGATATTCCCACATGGAACCAACAACATTTGGTGTTACCTAGCCAGGAATTTCCTGGAATCATTCATGCTTTCCCAAGTCCTAAGGGGTCTGAAGGCCCTGAATCTTTCCCATTAGTATTTAAGCAGGAGTGAAAAATCACCACCAGATGGCGCCAAGCTGCAGTTAGGACCAGGACCTATCTGGGCAGTGATGCAACTTCCCCAAGACAGCACTCTGCTACTTAAATTATTGACATCATTCTGAGATTCAAGAAAAATTAATCAAAGACAAAAAATTGGGAAGGAATACAGACTTAATTATTTTACAAATAATATGGTGGTCTATATTTTTAAAATTCTAAGAGCAACTTAATTAGAAAACTAAATTCACCATAGTCAATATACAAAATTCAGTTGCATTTTAATAAAATCTAACAATAATTCAGCAAATAATTCTATAGCATAACAAGCACACAGAGAATGTGATTTAAAAGGGATCTCACTTAAATATCAAAAATAAAATATCTAAAAATAACTTTAGTAAACATTATAAGGCTTAAGCAGGGAAAAAAAATATTTTAAGATATTCAGAAAAACCTAAGTTAATACGTAAATATGCTGGGTTCATGGAAAGGAAGACCAAATTAAAAAATGAAAATCAATTATCCCCAGATGATTTACAGAGCTAATGTAATTCCAGTCAAAATAGTAGCAGAAGTGTTTGTGTAATATAATGAGCTGATTCTGAAGTTTATATGAAAAAGCAGGAATATTCTCAGTAAAGAGGGAACTTGACCAACCAGACATTGAAACTAAGGATGAGGCCATAAAACATAAGGTACAGGGAAAGGCTAAATGACTAATTGAACAGAAGACAAATCCCAGAAAAAAAAAAAAAACAAAGACATATGGAAACTTGATATGTGACAAGGGTGGCAATGCTGATCAATGAAGAAAGCTCATACTAGGATTGGACATGGCTTCCTCCTTACAAGAAATATAATAGGCAGACGGAAGGCAGCACAGAACTCAGAGGCTTTGCTTGTGGGTCACCAGACCAAGCTCTGAACACAGCACAAGGTAACCCCAGCACCCCCCACTTCACCAAACGCAGGAAACAGACAGAATCCATCTTGGAATACCTTACTCATCATCTATCAGTGGGCGTGGCTACCAGCACAGTTCTGCACCTGATCAGAGATATTTTGGAACTATACAAGAGCAATATATATAACATTAACACAACAGTCACACAGAGCTGGAAAGAAATGTGAGCAGAATGAAAAGACAAGGAAAGAAAGGACCACAATCAATGCAGGACAATCCAACATTAGAAGAGGTAACATCTGCAGCAGAGGAATGTCAGATAAAGATATACATGGTCAGATGTTCTAGAGTCTCAAGGAAGACTTTTTACAGCAAATGCAGACAATGAAAGATCACTTTGACAAAGAATTACATAAACAAATCCAAGAAGCAAAAGATCAACTCTACAGGGAGATAGAGGTTATACAAAAAAAAAAAAAAAAAACAAACCAGAAATCCTGGAAATGAAGGAAATAATAAACCAAATTAAAAACTCAAGTGAGAGTATCACCAGCAGAGTAGAACACTTAAAAGGTAGTACATCAGACAACGAAGACAAAGTATATCACCTCGAGAAGAACATAGACAGCATAGTGCGATTAATAAGAAACCAAAAGCAGAACATCCAAGAAATATGGGATAGCATAAAGAGACCAAATTTAAGAGTTATTGGGATACAGGAAGGTACAGAGGTCCAAACTAAAGGAATGAGCAATCTGTTCAATGAAATAATATTAGAAAACTTCCCAGACATGAAGAATGAAACAGAAATCCAAATCCTAGAAGCCTACAGGACGCCAAATGTGCAAAATCACAAGAGATCCACACTAAGACACATTATAATGAAGATACCCAACATACAGAACAAGGAGAGAATTTTAAAAGCCACAAGAGAAAGGAAGCAGATTACATTTAGGGGTAAACCAATTAGGTTAACAGCTGATCTTTCAACACAGACTCTGAAAGCTAGAAGATCCTGGAACAACATATTTCAAACACTGAAAGATAATGGGTTCCAACAAAGAATCTTGTATCCATCAAAATTAAGCTTCAGGTTTGAAAATGAAATAAAAACCTTCCATGATAAACAAAAGTTAAAAGAATTTTCAGCTAGAAAACCAACGCTTCAATACATCCTTGGCAAAACATTACGTGAAGAGGAAATGAAAAATAACAATGAAAACCAACAGTGGGAGGTAGTACAGTAAAGGAAAAACTAATCAAATAGGAAAAACAAATCAAATTAAATAACAGAAATAAACAAATAAGGCTGGAAATACAAACCATATCTCAATAGTAACCCTAAATGTTAATGGCTTGAATTCACCAATCAAAAGACATAGGCTAGTAGACCAGATTAGAAAAAAACAGATCCAACAATATGCTAGCTACAGGAGACTCATCTGATAGGAAAAGACATACACAAACTGAAGGTGAAAGGTTGGGAAAAGTCATACCACTCACATGGGCTGCGGAAGCAAGCAGGTGTCTCCATACTCATATTGAATAAAGTAGACTTCAAGCCAAAGTTAATCAAAAGGGATAAAGATGGACATTACATACTGCTCAAGGGAATCATACACCAACAAGACATAAAAATCATAAATATATATGCCACAAACAATGGTGCAGCTATGTTCATCAAACAAACCCTTCTCAAGTTCAAGAGTCAAATAGACCACAACACAATAATCGTGGGTGATTTTAACACACCACTCTCACCACTGGACAGATCTTCCAAATAAAAGTTGAATAAAGAAATTATAGAACTCAATAACACAATTAATAAATTAGACTTAATTTACATAAATATAATATATCAACCAACATCAAGTGGATACACTTTTTTCTCAGCAGCACATGGATCCTTCTCAAAAATAGACCATATATTATGTCACAGGGCAACTCTTAGCAAATGCAAAGGAGTAGAGATACTACCACACATTTTATCTGATCATAATGGAATGAAATTGAAAATCAATGATAAAATAAGGGAGAAAAATTCCTACATCACATGGAGAATGATGCTACTGAATGAACAATGAATCATGCTACTGAATGAACAATGGGTTACAGAAGACATCAAGGAGGAAATTTTAAAATTCTTAGAAGTAAATGAAAACTCAGACACAACAAATCGAAATCTGTGGGACACTATGAAAGCAGTACTAAGAGGAAAATTTATTGCATGGAGTTAATTCCTTAAAAGAAGAAAAAGCCAATAAATGACCTCAAACTACATCTCAAAGCCCTAGAAAAAGAAGAACAAATCAGGAGCAAATGCAGTAGAAGGCAAGAAATAATTAAAATCAGAGCTGAAATCAATGAAATCAAACAAAAGAAACAATTGAAAAAATTGACAAATTAAAAGTTGGTTCTTTGAAAAAATAAATAAGATTGACAGACCCTTAGCCATGCTAACAAAGAGAAGAAGAGAGAGAACCCAAATTACTAGCATACGGGATGAAAAAGGCAGTATCACAACAGACATTACAGAAATACAGAAGATAACTAGAAATTATTTTTGAAACCTTATACTCTAATAAAATAGAAGATAGTGAAGGCATCGATAAATTCCTTAAGTCATATGATCTGCCCAGATTGAGTCAGGAAGATATACACAACTTAAACAGACCAATATCAAGTGAGAAAATAGAAGAAGCCATCAAAAGATTACCAACCAAGAAAAGCCCAGGACTAGATGGATATACAGCTGAATTTTTACAAGACCTTTAAAGAAGAACTAATTCCAATATTCTACAATCTATTTCAGGAAATAGAAAAAGAGGGAGTACTTCCAGATTCATTCTACGTGGCCAATATCACCCTGATTCCAAAATCAGACAAAGACACCTCAAAGAAAGAAAACTTCAGACCAATATCTCTAATGAATATAGATGCAAAAATCCTCAATAAAATTCTGGCAAATCGGATACAGAAACATCAAAAAGATCGTGCAACATGATCAAATGGGATTCATCCCCAGGATGCAAGGTTGGTTCAACATACGGAAATCAATAAATGTAATCCATCATATCAATAGACTTAAAGATAAGAACCACATGATCATCTCTATAGATGCAGAAAAAGCATTTGAAAAAATACAGCATCCCTTTATGTTCAAAACACTAGAAAAAACTAGGGATAACAGGAACTTAACCTCGACATTGTAAAAACTATCTATGCTAAGCCTCAGGCCAGCATCATTCTAAACTGAGAAAAACTGAAGACATTCCCTCTAAAATCTGTAACAAGTTAGGGATGCCCTCTCTCACCACTTCTATTCAACATAGTTCTTGAAACACTGGCCAGAGCAATTAGACAGATGAAAGAAATTAAAGGAATAACTGTATGAAAAGTAGAACTTAAACTAGCACTATTTGCTGATAATATGATTCTATACCTAGAAGACCCAAAAAACTCTACTTCTAGAACTAGTAAATGAATTCAGCAAAGTGGCAGGATATAAAATCAACACCATAAATCAAAGGCATTTATGTATATCAGTGACAAATCTTCTGAAAAGGAAATGAGGAAAACTACCCCATTCACAATATCCTCAAAAAATAAAATAAAATATTTGGGAATCAACCAAGAGGTGAAAGATCTTTATAATGAAATCTATAGAACCCTAAAGAGAGAAATAGAAGAAGACCTTAGAAGATATAAAGATCTACCTTGCTCATGGATAGGCAGAATTAATATTATTAAAATGACCATACTACAAAAAGCACTATACAGGTTCAATGCAATTCTAATCAAAATCCCAATGGCATTCCTCATAGAAGTAAGGCACCTGTACAGGGTGGAGTAGGGACATGAAAGAGCAAAATGGGGTGGCTATACAGGACATTCGATTAGGACAATCAGTGAAATTTCAAAAATTTGCAATTAAATACTGTAATTAGACATAGTAATACATCACTGTTAAATTTTCTGATTCTGAACTGAATGTCCTTGTTCTCAGAAAATATATGGTCTAGTATTTTGAGGCAAAAGACATACTTTCTTACTCTCAAATGGCTTAGAAATAATAACACACATAAAGAGAGAATGAGATAGCAAATGTGGAGAATAATAATAATTTTCGAGTCTGGTGAAGGGTTTATGGACATTGTTGGTAATTTCTCCCTCCCTCCTATGGTACTGGGGATGGAACCCAGGGCCTCACACATGCCAGGCAAGCTCTGTACCATTGAGCCACATTTCCAGCACTATATGCTTGAAACTTTTCTGGACTTTAAATCATTTTCAAATTAAAAGTTAAAAAGTAGCAAGGGAAAATAAAAATAAATTCTTTAATAATATATATAAATATATATATTTTAAGTAGCAAAGGAATGATGAATACAAAACTGAAAACTGGTTAGCTGAGGGAATTGGGGTGCGAGATGGAGGGAGAAGAAAGGACGTGGTATGTGCCACAGTGCTGGGTAAGTTCTAGTTCCTGAATTAGATGATGGAATTGTGTATATTCACTGTATTATTTAACTTTAATAATTAAACATATCTATTTTAGATGCATCAAATATTGTGTTTTAAATAATAAAGAGAAAAAAAGATAATGGGGTATGAATCCTGTGCCTGATGAGCTGTAGGTGTGCATGCAGCATCTGGCCTTGAGTGTGTTTCTTTATCTCTCTGAAGTTCAGGTTCCTTAAGTTGAAAAGAGGGAATAAAAAGATCCATTGTGTGGTTTTGTCGCAAAATGCTTGGCAGCAAGTGCTCATGAAATGGTAGTTGATGTTGCTGTTGCTATTTTCTCTGATAGGACAGAGATAAGAGTTGTACATCTTGATAAAGTGATAAAGGTTTAGAATAGTCTGTAGAGTCAATTCGTAGGGAATTTATCTAGGAAGTAAAATTGAGCTGATGTTAGAAATTAACAAATAATTATAGAGTCAGTGAGCTTTATGGATTTTTTTCCCAGCTGTACTCCAGAGTCTGAAAGTAAGACTTGAAATTTTAAAAACACATATATTTTTATTGAAAAGTCTAGAGGAAGGTAAGTGAGGCAGAAAGGGCTGCAAGATGTGGCAGATACAACCAGCCAGGGATCCTGTGTATCCAGTAAGCTTTCTCTTACCCAAGATTTTGGGAAATAGAACCTATAAAGTAAGCTGATAATTTAGTAGATTAATTGGAGACTGTATAAAAGGATGCCTAACAGAAATATAATTATGCTACTCCAGTATAGAATAAGTGAACCCACTTCTAATTTTCCACCAAATAAAAAAATGATTCTTAAATGATATAAGTATACCTAGCTTGCACAATTTCCTCTGTAGCTTACCTTCTTTTATATACCCAAAGCCTAAACAATTAGAAAACAAAACATTCAAACGTGTACTGAGCAGCCACTTTATTCAAGGATAACTTTACTGTAAGGGATGTAATAAAAGAACTTGTATGAGGCAGTAATTAAAAAAAAAAACTGTTATGAGGCAGGTATTGACATTTCTTCCCCCCAAACAGAGAACTGCTATAAGCCAATCCATGATTGATTGAAATTTTAAATTTTCAGTATCAAATGCTTTATAAAAATGGACACAAACTCACAGATCATTTAAACTCAGAAAGTATGAAGAATAGCTCACATTTGATGGTGCATATACATCACTAACACTCAATTCAGTGATGAAAGTAAGTATGAATTATTTGTATCTCCAACCCCAAGCATTTTCCTATGTATATAGTATGTAGAACAATCTGTCACTCAAACACTAAAAACATTGCAGAGAACCACTATACTAGCCGTTGATATATGGAAAATGTTTTTTTGATTCCTTGCTTTTGAGTTTTTGATTTCTTAAGTATTAATAATTTATATTATACATCAACTATCTATCATCCCTGTATTTTTTTTATCAACACAATACATATTAACAAGGCAGTGTCAGCCATCCTTTCTCCTTTCCTTGCCTCCTATACTACATGTAGACAACGCCAGAGATGAAAGCAGGTATTAAAAGTGCAGGATTTTCACAGAAATTTACTGAGTTTCATGTACAAGAATTAGTAAACCAACCAGTTGTCTTGCTTTTCCTCTGACAGCTTTGCAGCAGCCCCTACCTTCTCCTGATATAGGACTGTGTGGAGACGTTGTAACAACTAAAGTAAATTTCCTGGGTAAAGTAATCATAGTGCAGTTGGAGGCTATGGGGAGGAATGATGCTCTCAGAGACATAGGAACGCTGTATATAAACCAATATAACAAACTGCAAGGAGGCACTAGTGAAAGGAAAGCATCTTCAGGGGAATGATAAAAAGTCATCTGTGTTAGGAACAGTGGTGCACACAAGTAATCCCAGCAATCACAGAGGCTGAGGGAGGAGAATCACAAGTTCAAGGCCTGCCTGGACAATTTAGTAAGATCCTCTCTCAAAATAAGAATAAAAAGGACTAGGGATGTGGTTTAGTGGTAGAGTACACCTGGGTTCATTCCTCAGTAACAAAAAAAAGAAAGAAAGAAAGAAAGAAACAAAAGAAAAAGGACCACCATTTTATTGTATTTGTTCTATAAACAATATAAAGCCAAAAAAGAAAAAAGATTATTTCTACTTACCCCACCCAAACAAATGCTTTTACTTTTTTATGTACTTTCTCATTTCTCCTGCCTATTAAACGTTTTATATACAAAGCTTCTATTTTTTACCCTTATTATTATATTGTGAGCATCTTCATGTTGCAAAATCTCCTTCATGCTTAACATTTAGTATTTGAACAATAATCTATTTATTATTATCTGCATAATAACTAATCTATTGTAGCATAATTATTCATGGTTCTATCATTAGTCATTTATATTTCTCTCTCTTTTTTAGTTATCTGAGGAAAAATAGGTCCATGTTTATGCACTGATAATATTTAATAAATTCAAAATGCATGTACCCTCTTACTTAGCTATTCAATCTCCAGGAATCTATACTTGAGAGGCAATGATGTAAGTATATAAATTATATGTGTAATGTTCTGTCATCTAATAATAAAAATTGGAGATAATCTAAATTATCAACAATAGGGGAATAGCCAAATGAATTTTGGTATACCATATAACATACTATTTGGCTATTTAAAATAATGAGTTGGGTCTGTTTGGGTTGACTTGGAGGATATCCATGGGAAATTGATAAATTCTGGAGTTGGGGTGGAAAAATAAATTTTAGGTAGACAGAGTTCAATTTTGCAGAAAAAATAGGAGACATGTATTTATAATAAATACATATGATAATATATAATATTTCTGAGTCTAATGAATATTCCATATATTGATGTCTATGAATTCATAAAAATATATCTAGAAGGCTATTAATAAACTCAATAGTGGTTATCCTCAAGTTTGGCAGGGAGAGAGAGTTTCACTTTTCATGCATCAGCTTTACTTGAATGATCACAAGCATATTTTACTTTTATCATTTTTGAAAAGCATAGATAAATATAGGTCATCTAAATAAAACTCATCAGGAAGTTGTAACTTGTATTTGTAGATAGTTCACCCTAGCAGCTTTTTAAATTGCTCCAGGAAGAATAGGAGACTCACCAAGCCAAACAGAACTCCTTTTTTTTTTTCAGTATCAAAAAAAAGAAAGAAAGAAAAGAAAAAGGACCACCATTTTATTGTATTTGTTCTATAAACAATATAAAACCAAAAAAAGAAAAAAAAATTATTTTGATTTTTAAAATCTTAATTTTTAAAATATTTTTTATTATTTGTTCTTTTTAGATACACATGAAAGTAGAGTGCATTTTGACATATTATACATACACGGAGTACAACATGGAGTACAACTTATTCTAATTAGGATCCCATTCTTGTGATTGTACATAGTGTGGCATTTCACAGGTGGTGTATTCATATAAGAACAGAGGAAAGTATGTCTGATTCATTCTACTGTCTTTCCTATTCTCATCCCCTTTCCCTTCCCTTCATTCCCCTTTGTCTAATCCACTGAACTTCTATTTTGCCCTCTCCTTCTTCTTGTGTGTTAGCATCTGCATATCAGAGAGAACATTTGGCCTTTGGGTTTTCAGGATTGGCATATTTCACTTAACATGAGAGTCTACAGATCCATCCATTTACTGGCAAAAGTCATAAAGTATTCCATTCCAAGTTTTCTGAGGAATCTCCAAACTGCTTTCCAGATTGGAGGAAAGATAGCCTCTTCAACAAATGGTGCTGGGAAAACTGGAAATCCATATGGAGCAGAATGAAATCAAACCCCTATTTTCACGCTGCACAAAACTCAACTCAAAGTGGGTTAAGGATCTAGGCATTAGACCAGAGACCCTGTGCCTATTGGAAAAAAAATGTAGGCCTAATCTCCATCTTGTCAACTTAGGAAACAACTTCCTCAACAAGACTCCTAAAGTGCAAGAAGTAAAATCAAGAATCAACAAATGTGATGGTATCAAATTTAAATGTGTCTTTACAGCAAAGGAAACAATCAAGAATGTGAAGAGAGAGCCTATAGAATAGAGAAAATCTTTTCCACCTGCACCTCAGACAGAACATTAATCTCCAGGATATATAGAGAACTCAAAAGCAAACAAAGAAACACCAAAAAGGGGGGAAAACCCACAAAGAACCCAAATAATAAATGGGCAAAGGAACTGAACAGACATTTCACAGAAGAATACGAACAAATATATGAAAAAATATTCAACATCTCTAGAAATTAGAGAAATGCAAATTTAAACTACACTGAGATTCCGTCCCACTCTAGTAAAAATGGCAGTTATCAAGAATACAAATAATGATAAATGCAGGCGAGGATGTGGGGAAAAGGCACACTCATACATTGTCGGTGGGACTGCAAGATGGTGCAACCAATCAGGCCTCCTTTCTTAAGAGAAACAAATGAGTTCAATCTTTTCTAGAGTCAAATTCATTCAGGATTGTCAGTAAGCTCATTAAGCAAATCAAAGTCAGCTTTGTGTAATTACAAAATGATATCACTCCAAGTAAATAGGAACGAACCAGATCAGTCAAAAACTTGGGCCTTCTCAATTTTGCCCTTTCAGAATCCTTAAGGGTTTCACAGAAAGACTGGAGTTTCTTTGAAAATTCAAAATCATCTGTAGAGTTGTCAATGTTAGATTTTATTTCTTTTTCTTGTTTTTGTTGCTAGATGAAAAATCATTCATCGTAGTTAGAGTGCAAAGTGTATAACCAAATTTCTGAATGTGAATATTTTTAGCATGTGGTTTTGTTTTTAAAAATATGGAATAGCTTAAATGAAGGCACATAACACGATTTCTCAGTTTTAATACTGTGGACATTTGGAGCTGAATAAATCTTTGCTGTAATGTATGAACCTAAACTCTACCCACTAGGTGCCAGTAGCAGCTCTCCAATCAATTGTGACAACCCCAAACCATCTTCTGACATTGCCAAATGTCCCCTGGAGGACAAAATGGTCCCAGTTGGAAACAGATATTCATGGAATGCTATTCAGCCACTAAAACTAATGGATTGGTTTTATATGTATTGATGGAAACAATTTCCAAGGTAAAATATTAAGTGAAAAACAAAAGGTACAGAACACCAAGGAGAGTATGCCAAAAACATAATGATGAAAGGTGCAACTTTTGGAGCCCAACTGCCTGGGATGGAAGCCTTGCTCTTCTCCACCAGCTGTGTGAAGTTGGGTATGTTACCTAAACTATCTGCTCCCAGAGGTTGTTTTTTGTTTTTTGTTTTTTTTTTGGTGGGGGGTGTTCTGGGGGTTGAATTCAGGAGCACTCAACCACTGAGTCACATTCCCAGCCCTAGTTTGTATTTTATTTGGAGACAGGGTCTCACTGAGTTGCTAAGCACCTCACCATTGTTGAGGCTGGCTTTGAACTTGTGATCTTTCTGCCTCAGCCTCCCAAGCCACTGGGAATACAGGCGTGTACCACCGTGCCCGACCCCAGATTTTCTTATTTTTAATATATTTTTTTAGTTGTAGATGGATGACACAATACCTTTATTTTATTTATTTATTTTTATGTAGTACATAGGATCGAACCCAGTGCCTCATGCATGTTAGGCAAGTGCTCTACCACTGAGCCCAACCCCAGCCCCAGAGTTTTTTTTTTTTTTTTTTTTTTTTTGAACAGTACCTTCATAAGCATATTTCATATGGCTGGTGTGAGGACTAAATAAGCTGATCTATATAAAATGCTTAGAACAGTGTCTAGCATAAATGTTACAATTTCTTTCTTTCTTTTTTTTAGTATTATTTTAGCTGTCCATGTGTATTTATATGTGGTGTGGAAACCAAAACCAGTGCCTCACACATGCTAGGCAAGTGCTCTACCACTGAGCTACAATCTGAGCCCAATGTTATGATTTCTGATCATCATCACCATCGTTTGTGAAAATATAATAATCTTAGAATATCTCTGCAAAGACAGGTAAGAAAATAAGTGACTAGGGAAAGGAGCAGCTAAGAGGATAGGGAAAACTCACTTTACATTGGATGCTCTTTGCTACATTTTGAACTTTTCTAGTATTAACTATTCAAACATCTTTAAAAGATAATTTAGTGAAAAAAGGTTTTATGATCATTTGTTGAATGCCCATCTTACATATTTTATAAAGGTATACTGAAACTTCTGATTAGCTATTTTTCCTCTTCTGCTAACATAATACAAATTTGCTTGTTAGAAGATAACTTAGTAACATACATATTGTGCCATCCCCCCATGCCTAGGAGATGAGATAGGAGAAAAAGCAGAGAAGTTTCATTTCTAGTCACAATAATAATATTTTTAAAATATGACTTTGTTGGTTAAAAGTTTTGTTTCATATTGAGTTTAGTATACACAGAAATAGGAGAGCAAAGTAGCAAATGGCTCAAAATAATGAGTAGTCTTATAATGTGATTTTTCTACCTGTATTTGAAAATGAGCATGTCCCACCAGCAAAATATCTACACTAAAATCATTCTAACAGAAGAGAGGCATTAAATCTGAATTTAATAAGTAAAGGCTGCAATTTAGCAGAACACAGTCCTAACAGTGACAGAAATGTATTAATTTGAAAATGTTTGCAACAAAAATCCCACTTCAGTGAAATATGATAAAGAATAAAAGATAATGGGGGGGATCCAAGATGGTGGGTTAGAGGGAGGCTGCATTCTGCGTTGCACTAGGACCTTGGATTCAAGTAATGGGAATATTGTTTTTCTGTGAGTGATTAGAGCCCCCCTCACCAAGCTGCAGCCCACCATGTGCAGGATCTCCAGCCACCACTCCCAGGCGAACCCCCATCTATCAATGTAGGGCTCCCCCAGTAGCCTCCATCTTGGGGCAATGCAACCACTGTCACAGTCCTCTACATGCGGTAGCCTGCACCTGGGGATACTGCACTGGGTCTGGAGACAGTCACCAGCCACAATACTGCACACCTCAGATCTGCATCTCTGAAAACCCTGCTCAACGCCACCACCCAGCCTCACCCTACCCAGCACCCCATCACTGAAAGCAGCCATCTCCATCTTGGGACATCTTTGTTGCCATCTTTAGTTGGAGAAACTCCCAGCTTAGAACACCAGCTGGCACTTAGAAATGATATCAAGGTACCAAAAGTCTCCAACTCCCCCCTCCCACCACCAGCTGCTAACCTGGCACAGTGCCTGCAGCTATGCAGCAGGTCCATAGCTGGTAAAACTGTGTTGCAAAACCAGATGCTGAACTGCATAACATAAAACAGCTCTCCATGACAGGTGCACAACCCCCAGAGCACAGTCCACAAGACCTCTGGAGAGAAAAGTTTCTGATTGTAAAGTAGAAAGGGAGGGGGTGAGTGAGTGAGATACAATATAGAGACTAAATTAGAGACAAGGAATATCGAGGTCTACAGGTGATATAAGGAGATAAGACCAGGTACCCACAACACATAAGTGGACCCCAAAGGAGATGCTTGGGGTACAGTCTTTCATCAGGGACTGGCAAGTGCTATACCCCACCTCCAGATGCCCTGCACCCTTCCACCCTAATAACCTTAACAATCCTGAGGGTGGAGATACCAGGAAACAACAGACAAGCCCACTTATGGATGAGAAGGGAAGCTGGAAAGGTGCTGATCTCCAACAAAAACAATACCTTCTTTTGAGTTTTTTTTCTCTCTCCCTCTTCTTCTGCCTTCACATCCCCAATGTTTGTGAAACCAACTACTTTTCATGAATGAGGCTACTGAGGACTGGAATATCTGAATAGTATATTACAGTGGTGTTGTATATTCTTTTAACTCCGATTTGAACATTTTGTCTTTCTTAATATTTATGTTTGTTTATTTTTTGTACTCTATTGTCTTCCCAGTTGTCTCCCCAAAATCACTTTCTCTCTCTTCTCCTGCTACTAAGCAACTTATTTAGATTCCTCTTTCATGCTTTCTAAGATCTAATAGCTCTATATCCTCACATCCTACCCTCTCAACATCTCATCATACACCTCACCACCAGTTCTTTGTCCACCATCAGAAACTATAAACCCCTTTGCAAACCTACTGTTTATATTGTATATAATAATTGAACTTACCATTTCTGTATATTGTGACAAAACCATAAACATCTTAATAGTAGTTGTTTGGTTTAAGGGTGTACATTTTAAGATCTACAGGTGATATAAGGAGATAAGACCAGGCACATTGGGATATGGGATCTGTTCACATTGTTCTCCCCCTTAAAGGGGATGTATTGGAAACCTGCAGGGACACTATAAGTCTATAGGGTAAAAACTGTAACACCTCAGATCCACAGTGCTAGAAAGGAAGACACACAAATACCATGAAAAAACAAGGGAAGAAAGTGCCCCCAACAAACCAAGATATTACATTATTAGAATCTATGGCCAGCACAACAGAAGAAATTACAGAGAAGGAGTTCAGGATGTACATAACTAAAATGTTCTATGAATTAAAGGATGATATAAGAGAGCAAATACAGGCAACAAAAATCATTTTGACAAAGAAGCAAAAAAAAATAAAAAATAATGAGATAGTGGTGCTGGAAAAAAAAGCAGAAATCCTTGAAATGAAAGAAACAATAAACCAAATTAAAAGCTAAATAGAAAGCATTCAACAACAGATTAGACCACTTGTAAGACAGGACCTCAGACAATTAAAACAAAATATATAATGCTGAAAAGAATGTTGACCACACAGTGAAGATGGTAAGAAACCATGAGCAGAACAATCAAGAAATATGGGATAACATAAAAAGACCAAATTTAATAATTATTGGGATAGAGAAAGGCATAGAGTTCCAAACCAAAGGAACAAACAATTTATTCAATGAAATTATATCAGAAAAATTTCCAAACATGAAGAATGAATTAGAAAATCAAATGCAAGAGGCTTAGAGGATGCCAAATGTACAAAGTCACAACAGATCTACACCAAGGCACATTATAATGAAAATGCATAGCATACAGAATAAGGAGAGAATATAAAAAGCCAAAAAGGAAAGGAATCAGATTATACATGTGGGGAACCAATTAGGGTATCTGCCGATTTTTCAACCCAGACTGTGAAAGCTAGAAGATCCTGGAACAACATATACCAACCTCTGAATGAAAATGGATGCCAACCAAGAATCTTATATCCAGCAAAATTAAGCTTTAGATTTGATGATGAAATAAAAACCTTCCATGATAAACAAAAGTTGAAAGAATTTACAACTAGAAAGCCTGCACTACAGAGCATCTTTGGCAAAATAGTCCATGAGGAGGAAACAAAAACAACAATGAAAATCAGCAAAGAAAGGTATTACACTAAAGGAAATACTAATCGAAGGAAAATCCAAGTCAAGTTAAATACCAAAAATAAACAAAACTGACCAGGAATACAAATCACATCTCAATAATAACCCTGAATGTTAATGGCCTAAGCTCACCAATCAAAAGACATAGATTGGCAGATTGTATTTTTAAAAAACACCCAATGATATGCTGTGTTCAAGAGACTCATCTCATAGAAAAAGACACCCACAGACTGAAAGTGAAAGGTTGGGAAAAAACATATCACTCACATGGACTGCAGAAACAAGCAGGGGTTTCCATCCTTGTATCAAATAAAGTGGACTTTAAGCCAAAGTTAATCAAAAGGGATAAAGAAGGATATTTCATACTGCTTAAGGGAACCATACATCAACAAGACATAACAATTATAAATATATATGCATATGGAGCATCTATGTTCATCAAACAAATTCTTCTCAATTTCAAGAGTCAAATAGACCACAACACAATAATTTGGGGTGACTTTAGCACACCTCCTTCACCATTGGATAGATCTTCCAAACAGAAACTAAACAAAGAAACTATAGAAATCAATAATATAATCAAAAACTTAGAATTAATAGACATATATAGAATATTTCACCCATCAGTGAGTGAATACATTCTTCCCAGCAGCATGTGGATCCTTCTCTAAAATAGACCACATATTATGCCACAAAGCAACTCTTAGCAAATACAAAAAAAAAATAGAGATTCTACCTTGCATTTTATCAGATCATAATGAAATAAAATTAGAAATCACTAATAAAATTTTTAAAAGAAGCTACTCCAACACCTGGAGACTAAATAATATGCTATTAAATGGACAATGGGTTGCAAAAGACATAAAAGAGGAGATTAAAAAATTCTTAGAAAAAAATAAAAATAAAAAATTCTTAGAGGTAAATGAGAACACTGATATTGAAATCTCTGGGAAACTATGAAGACAGTACTAAGAGGAAAGTTTATTGCATGGAGTTCATTTCTTAAAAGAAGAAAAAGTCAACAAATAAATGACTTAACACTACATCTCAAAGCCCTAGGGAAAAAAAACAAATCAACACTAAAAGCAGTAGAAGACAATAAATAATTACAATCAGAGATGAAGTCAATGAAATTGAAACAAAAGAAACAATTGAAAAAAATGACAAAACAAGAAGTTTGTTCCTTGAAAAAATAAGTAAAATTGATAAACCCTTAGCCATGCTAATGAAGAGAAGGAGAGAGAAAACTCAGATTACTAACACACATGATGAAAAAGGAAATATCACAATGGACACTATAGAAACACAGAAGTTAATTAGAAATTATTTTGAAAACTTGTACTCCAATAAAATAGAAAATATCAAAGACACTAACAAATTTCTGGAGTCATATAATTTGCCCAAGTTGAATCAGAATGATATACACAAGTTAAACAGATCAATTTCAAGCAATGAAACAGAAGATGCCATCAGAAGTCTACCAACCAAGAAAATCCTAGGAACAGATGGATACAAGACCTTCAAAGAAGAACTCCTACCAATACTCCTCAAATTATTTCATGAAATAGAAAAAAAGAGAACACTTTCAAACTCATTCTATGAGGCCAATATCACACTGATTCCAAAACCAGGCAAAGACATATCAAAAAAAGAGAAAACTTCAGACCAATATCTCTAATGAACATAGATGCAAAAATTCTCAATAAAATTCTGGCAAATCAAATACAAAAACATATAAAAAAGATAGTGCACCATGATCAAGTGGGATTCATCCCAGGGATGGAAGATTGTTTCAACATAAGGAAATCAATAAATGTAATTCATCACATCAACAGATTAAAATAAGAATCATATGATGATCTCAATAGATGCAGAAAAAGCATTTGACAAAATATAGCACCACTTCATGTTCAAAACACTAGAAAAATTAGGGATAGCAGGAACATATCTCAACATCATAAAGGCTTTCTATGCTAAGCCCTAGGCCAACATCATCCCAAATGGACAAAAATTGAGAGCATTCCCTCTAAAAACTGGAACAGGACAGGGATGCCCTCTTTCACCACTTCTATTTAACATAGATCTTGAAACACTGGCCAGAGCAATTAGACAAAAGAAATTAAAGGGATATGGATAGGAAAAGAAGAACTTAAATTAGCACTATTTGCTGATGATATGATTATATACCTAGAAGACCCAAAGAGTTCCACCAGTAAACTTCTAGAACTAGTAAATGAACTCAGCAAAGTAGCAGGATATAAAATCAACATCCATAAATCAAAGGCATTTTTGTATATGAGTGACAAATACTCTGAAAGGGAAATGGGGAAAACTACCCCATTGAAAATAGTCTCAAAAAAAAAAAAAAAAAACTTGGGAATCAATGAAAGAGGTAAAAGACCTCTACAATGAAAATTACAGAATGCTAAAGAAAGTAATTAAAGAAGACCTTAGAAGATGAAAGATATCCCCTGTTCTTGGATAGGCAGAATTAATATTGTCAAAATAACCATACTACCAAAAAGACTATACAAATTTAATACAATTCCAATCAAAGTCCCAATTACATTCCTCATAAAAATAGAAAAAGCAGTCATGAAATTCATCTGGAAAAATAAGAGACCCAGAATAGCTAAAGCAATCCTTAGCAAGAAGAATGAATCAAGTGGCACCACTATACTAGATATTAAACTATACTACAAAGCTATAGTGACAAAAACAGCATGGTATTTGCACCAAAATAGACTTATAGACAAATGGTACTTCAGAAAAGAGGACACAGAGACAAAACCACATGAATACAGTTATCTCATATAAGACAAAGGCACCAAAAACATTTATTGGCGAAAGGATAGCCTCTTCAACAAACCGTGCTGGGAAAACTGGGAATCCATATGCAGGAAAATAAAATTAAGCCCCTTTCTCTCACCATGCACAAAACTCAACTCAAAGTGGATCAAGGACTTAGGAATTAAACCAGGGTCTCTGAACCTAATAGAAGAAAAAAAAGGTCCAAATCTTCATCATGTCAGATTAGGCCCCAACTTCCTTAATAAAACTCATATAGTGCATGAAATAAAATTAAGAATCCAATAAATGGGATGGATTCAAACTAAAAAGCTTCTTCTCAGCAAAAGAAACAATTAGTGAGATGAATAGAGAGCCTACATTTTGGGAACAAATTTTTACCACATACACATCAGATAGAGCACTAATCTCTAGGATATATAAAGCACTCAAAAACCTTAACCCCCCCCCCAACAAAAAATAAATAACCCAATCAATATGAGCAAAGAAACTGAACAAACACTTCTCAGAAGATGATAGACAATCAATCAACAAATATATGAAAAAAAATTTTAAACATCTCTAGTTATTAGAGAAATGCAAATCAAAACTACTCTAATATTTCATCTCACTCCAGTCAGAATGTCAGCTATTAAGAATACAAACAACAATAAGTGTTGGTGAAGATGAGGGGAGAAAGGTACACTCATACATTGTTGGTGGGACTGCAAATTGGTGCAACCAATCTGGAAAGCAGTATGAAGATTCTTTAGAGAACTTGGAACGGAACCACCATTTGACCCAGCTATCCCACTCCTTGGTCTATACACAAAGGACTTCAACACAGCATACTACCAGGACGCAGCCACAGCAATGTTTATAGCAGCACAGTTCACAATAGCTTAATTGTGGAACCAACCTACGTGCCATTTAGTAGATGAATGGATAAAGAAAATGTGTTTTTTATATACACACACACACACACAATGGAATATTACTCAGCATTAAAAGAGAATAAAATCATGGCATTTGCAAGTAAATGGATGCCATGGAGAATATTATGCTGAGTGAAGTAAGCCAATCCCCAAAAACCAAATGCTGAATGTTTTCTCTGATCTGAGGATGCTAATCCATAATTGGGATGGCAGGGAGAGAAGTAAGACCACAGGGAAAAACCACTGCTCCTAAAATTGGAGAAACAGAGAGGTAGATACAGAGCACAACTTACTGGGGAATAGAAACCCACAAGTAGAAATTTGCAAGATCCAGTGCAGGGATAACAAAATCATGTATGTAGACAATCCATAAAAATAACCATTGGAAAACCCTGGAACTAACAAGCAAGTAAAGCAAAGTTTCAGAAGGTTAAAATACAAATGTCAATCAATTTTCTATATGCTAGCAATGAACAAGTGGAATTTGAAGGAAGAAACACATTACCATTTTTTAAGGAGTTAAATATTTTATTTCATTTTCTTTCAGTTTTAATTGACAATTATATATATTTGTGGGTTGGATGTGTTGCTTTGATATACTTATAAATTATAGAATGACTAAATTAATTAACATATATCATCATCTATACTTACATATTTTATATGTGATAAGAACTTTTAAAATCTCCTCTTTTAGGAATTATAAAATATATAATATATTATTAATATATTAGTATTAACTATAGTTATCATGCTGTGTATAAGATCTCAAAAACTTATTCAGTAAAATATAGGATGCAATAATATTTATGATTACTTGTTTTTAACATTAATTAAAACATTGATTTCAATAAAAATTAATAAATTATAGCATAATTATGAAAATAATTATAATTCTAATATAAAGAATAACTAAGAAAAAAGCACACAATGTATCTTCAATTGTTTCTTTAAATATTCTTCTGTAGTCTATTATTCACATATATATTATGAATAATACCAAATAATTATAGTATAGGTAACCTGGATGGCTAAATTATATTAACCAGGCTTCTACTGACCATTGTTTACACCTTAGAAATAAATGAACAATCCCCCAAAATAAAGTATTTAGGCATAAATCTTACAAAATATATGCAAGTTTATATGGGGAAAACTACAAAACTTTGACAAAAGATACTACAAAAGAATTAAGTGGAAAATTAGTTCATGTTCATGGATAGGGAGATCCAATATTATCCAGATGTCAACTCTTATTAACTGGATCTATAGATTCAATGCAATTCCAAATCAACTTCCAACATGTTATCAACAAACAAATTCTAAACTTTATAGGAAAGGGAAAAAGACCAAGTAGGTATTAATAAACAAAGTCAGTGGGCTGATACTACCCAACTTTAGGACTGATTATAAGGCTACAGCAATAAAACACTATGGTATTGGTTAAGAAAGAGAGGGAGGAACAAACTAGAGGATTCAGAAATAGTACCACAAAATAAAGTCAACTAATCTTTGACAAAGAGGCAAAGGCAATACTGTGGAGAAAAGATCATTTTGTTGAGAAGTGCAACAACTGGGCACATGTGTACACACACACACACACACACACACACACATGAATTTAAATATAGACCTTAAGCCTTTTTGAAAAAATGACTCAAAATGGCTCATGGACATAAATGTAAAACTACAAAACATCTAGAAGATAATGCAGCAGTGAAACTAAGTGACTGCCAGCCTTACCAGAGCCGGAAGTGGAACACCACTGTGCCCCACCCTGCCTCCCCAGGGGCTGGGAGAGGGAGACCAACAATGCAATTTAGTTCCCTATCCAACAACGTGGAGCTCCACCCAAACCACCTCCATCTTGGGACACTACAGTCACCGCCATAGCCTTTCCCAAGTTGTAATATCCACCATGGGACAACCAGCAGGGCCAGGGGGCAGCTGCTCATTGCAGCACTGCACTCCAGAGGGCTCCATTACCAAACAGGCTGCCCAATGCCATTGCACAGCCCATCCTTCCAGCCCCATCTCTGAAAATGGTTGACTCCACCACCATCTTTGGTTACCTGTGATGCCAACTCCGCCATCTTTAGTTGGGGAAGCTTCCATCTTGGGACACTGACTGGGATCTGGAAGTCCAAAATCAAGGAACCTAGAGAAAATGCTTCCAATTTTTCTCCATTTAGAATGTTGTTGGCCTTGGGTTTAGCATAGATAGCTTTTACAATGTTGAGGTATGGTCCTACTATCCCTAGGTTTTCTAGTGTTTTGAAGACGAAAGGGTGCTATATATTGTCAAATGCTTTCTCTGCATCAATTGATATAAACATACAATTCTAATCTTTAAGTCTATTGATGTGATGAATTATATTTATTGATTTGCATATGTTGAACCAATCTTGCATCCCTGGAATGAACACCGCTTGATCATGGTGCACTATTTTTTAAATGTTTTTGTATGAAATTTTTCAAGTTTTTATTGAGAATTTTTGTATCTATGTTCATGGTGGGGGGTAGGGTGAACTGGGGACAAAAAATAGCCTTCCAGGGCATGGCCATAGTGACCTACTTTCCCCAACAAGGCCCCATCTCCTACAGTTTCCACCAACCTCCCAATAATGCCATCAGGTTAGGAATCCATTGATGGATTAATCAATGTATGAGGTCAGAGCCCTTGTGACCCAATCATCTTCCCAAAGGCCCATCTCGAAACACTGCTGCATTGGGGACCAAGCCTTCAATACACATACTTTTAGGGGAACATTCCAAATCCAAACTATAACATACACCTTTTAGAATGGTCCCAATTCAAAATACTGATCATACCAAATGGTGGCAATGATATGGAACAACAGAAACTCATTTTTTGCTTGTGGGAATGCAAAACAGATAACAGGGACTTTTAAAGAGAGGCAGTTTATTTTTTGGGGGCGGGGGGGAGGTCAGAGATTGAGCTCAGGGGCATTCAACCACTGAGCCACATCCCCAGCCCTATTTTGTATTTTATTTAGAGACAGGGTCTCACCGAGTTGCTTAGTGCCTCATTTTTGCTGAGGCTGGTTTTGAACTTGTGCTCCTCCTGCCTCAGCCTCCCAGGCCACTGGGATTACAGGCATGTGCCACTGCACCCAGCAAAACAGGAAGTTTCTTATCTAAAAAAAGAAGGCTGGGGTTGTGGCTCAGTGGTAGAGCACTTGCCTGGCATGCCTGAGGCCCTGGGTTCAATCCCCACCACATAAAAATAAATAAACAAGATAAAGGTATTGTGTATAACTAAAAAATAAATATTAAAAAATATATAGTAGATGTTTCATTTAAAAAAAAAAAAGAAAAAGAAAGAAAGAAAGAAAACTAACTATTCCCCTACCATATTATCTAGCAATTTATGTTCCTTTTTATTGAAAATTTATGTTTACCCAAAATGAACTGAAAACATGTTTACACAAAAACCCTCAAATACATATTTATATCAATTTTAGTCATAATTTCCAAAACTTGGAAACAACCAAAATGTGGAATCAACTGAAAGCTAAATGGATAAATAAGCTATGATACATACAGACAATCAAATATTATTCAACACCAAAAAAAAATAGATTATCAAACCTCAGAAAAATATGTAGGAAGATGGACACAACTTTCAGGAAGCTAAAGTAGGTGGATCACAGAGTTGAGACCAGCCTGGGCAACATAGCCAGATCCTATTTCAAAATTTTTAAAATTTTAAAAGGGGTTGGGGATGTAGCTCAGAGGTAAAGTGGCCCTTGGTTCAATCCCCAGTATCAAATATATAGCATTCTGGAAAAAGGAATTACTATGGAGATAATAAAAGGATCAGTGATTGGCATGGGATGGAAGGAGGAAGGGGTGAATAGACAGAGCACAGAGCAATTTTAGGGTAATGAAACTACTCTGCATGATATGACAGTGGTGGATTTATGTCATTATATTTGTAAAAAAACAAAAAACTTAGAGACTATACACCAAGAGTGAACCCTAATGTAAATTGTGAATGTGGGGTAATAATGGTGTGATAATGTAGGTTAATCAATTACCAAGAAAAAAAAAGAGCCACTTGGAGGAGGAGGATTTACAAGTGGGGAAAATTGGGAGGGGAGCATGTAAAGCTATATGAAAACTGTGTGCTGTCTGCTCAATTTTGCTGTGAACCTAAAACTGCTCTAAAATTTAAATTTGTTAAAAAAAAGAAAAAGAAAAAGGTTAAAGGCACATTGTTTTAGAAACACATAGAACTGCTTTTGTTTTTAAGGATTTTTCTGTTTTGTTTTGTTGGTTTTGTTGCTACATCCCCAATCCATTTTTCATTTTGTAATTTTAAGACAGAGTCTTGGTAAGTTGCTGAAGCTAGCCCTGAACTTATGATCCTTCTACCTCCAGCCCCTGAGTCACTGGAATTACAGGCATGGGCCACCACACCTGGTACAACTCTGTTTTTGAACAAATGTTCACTTGTGCTTTTAAAAATAACACCAATTTTTTCCTGAATCAAGAGCAAGGAATTCTCTGAGACAACTTATCCTAAATATTTGTATAATGGAAAGAAGAAAAGATGAGTACAGAAAGAGTAGGAGGCAAAGGGAGAGAGAAGAAGAAGAAAAGGCAGAAACCAGATGGATTAAGAAAAGGGAAATATGAATATTTATAAAGCATTTATAGAAAAAAAATATATATATATATAACTTTTTTTTTTAGTAGTAAATCCAGGGCCTCACACATGCTAGGCCAACACTCTACCACTGAGCTGCATCATCAACCTTTTTATATATTTTTTTTTTAACCTATCCGAGATTTTATTAATGGGACCGTTGTGGCCCGTCGCAGAAGAGAAGGGTGGAGAGAAAGAGAGACAGAGACAGAAATAGAGAGCACGAACAGGGTGTTGATATTTATGGGCTCAACGTGGGATGAGGAGGAGCAGGGGCGAGTGGGCTGTTACTTCTTTATTGGCGGAGAGTTCGTGCCACTTCAGGGATTGGAGGTGTGCCATTCAAAGTTCCCGCCATTCACAGGGATTGGAAGTGATGGTTCGCGTGCCAAAGCTCGCACCATTCAGTGCATCATGGACCTGAGCTCCTAGAAGAGAAGCGCTCCAGGCACCTCTTTACCAACATTCCTCCCTTTTTTGTTTTGGTTTGGGGGCTCCTTGCTCCATCTGGCTACTTCCTGCTGAGTAGGGGCGTCGTTTAGAGGGAGGGAGGGAGGTCAGTTGGTTGGAGAAGGAGGGCCAGGAGGCCCCATATCCAGGCGCTGAAGGCATGGATTTCCTCCAGGGAGAAGTCCAAGAAGGTGCCCTGTAACCACAAATTGTTGGATATAATGAGCCATTCATTGGGGTGGCTGGTGGGTGGGGAGGATAAGCCAACTATCTTCCTGTAGGGCTTGTAAGAATTGCATGCATCGGAGGGTAACAGGTGTCATCTTTGCTAGGAGAAGGATCAAAGGTACAGCGTAAACCACAAACCTGCAGCTATGAAAAGAAACAAAAGAGACAGCATTAATCTCTGGCATGTCGTCCAGTCTGTAGGGCTGGTAGAAAAAGGCCTATGCCCAGGAGAAGGCAGATTTGAACATATAAAGCTGAAAACCAAGGGCTTATTTCTTTGGCATGGTGGGATAGAGATGGCCCTTCGGTGGGGTTGTCATTTGATATCTTCATCTTTCAGCACTTGGTGGAGGTTTCTTGGGTTGTGTGGACATGAGTGTCGTCCAGCTCGTTGGCAAGTAGCTGGTAATCCCTGAGGAGGAACAATCCGCAGGCCGGTAGTGGATGTCAGGCAGGCGATCAGAAGTGTGGATTGTGACAGAAACAGTTGGGCTCCGAGTTTGGGAACGGGGTTCCCCCTTGAATGACAGGAATCCCTGTCGCAGGTTTCGGCACCAATGTAGGAATGGTGGAAAAGCTGAAAAGCTCCGAAACTCGACAAGCCAAAAGAACTGTTTACCTGTCCAACATTTTATTAGCGGGACCATTGAGGCTGGTAGCAGAAGAGAA
>NW_026000057.1:37478926-37519587 GCF_001458135.2 Marmota marmota marmota
AGTATCATCCAGTTATAACGAGTACTATGGGAGCATGACGAGAAGAGAAGGGGGGAGGGAAGGAGGGAGGGAGGGAGAGAGAGAGAGAGAGAGAGAGAGTGTTTTTGTTTTTAATTCTGAGAATGGGTCTTGCTAAATTGCTCAGACTGGCCTCAACCTTATAATCCTCCTACCTCAGACTCCAAAGTTACTGTGATTACAAGTGTGTGTCACCATGACCGGAGACAGATACATTTTTATATAAAGTGTGTTAAACCTGCCTATAAAATTAGCTTTATTGTGCTAAGATTTTCTTAATTAGTCATTCTGTTTTTCCACTCATAACCTAGCTCTATAAAGGCTAGTTCCACCCTTCTATAATTTGCTTCTTATGCATCTTAATTTAGGTTGGACAGTGTGGGGGTAAGGAGGAGAATAGTCTCCGCTCCCACATCCTTAGACAGAAAAGAGCTTCAAATTCAGCTCAGGGGCCTTCTTATATTAAACAATAGGACCTCAGAGAGGGTTGATTAGATCTCGGATAAACAGCATCATTAAGGTCACTGCCTCAGTAACCTTTCTAGAATGTCAGGGCACTGACCCTCCAGGTAGTTAATCCTTGCACTTTGCTTTGAATTCAATACTGGTCCCTCAGAGATGTAGACAATAAAAATATGACTAGTTGAAATCCTGAAAACCAAATTTGTTCTTTCCAATTGAGAGTCCACCATGAGCTTCTTGTGCTCCCGCACACCACGCTATGTGTGCCAAAATTTGCAAAGCCTTGACCAATTTCCCTCTGTTCCACCCCTAGCCACCCCATGAGCCACTTCTTAAGATTGGTTTTGCAGCTGGTAATCCTGAAAATCAGGTAATGCATTGTAGGCCCCTATGCTGTAACTGTCTCCCTCCAGAAGAAGGGTCTTTACAGCTAAGAAGCACTGGATTCCCTAAGCTTAGCTTTCCTCTTCTATGGCACATCCCACTGTTGTACAGGCTCCCTCTGGCACTCTGCATCCTCATGAGATCTAGGGCGTAAGACACTGGCACAATTGAGCTGATACTCATGTGACTGCAGTTGATAATGCAGTCTTATCTCTCACATGCAGTCTCATGTACTCTGCCATCATCCATGGACCTAGGGCAGGCTATTAGCCAGTACTATAGTTTCCTTTACCCAGGGCTTTCTTTTCTGTAGTTTCAATAACCTATGGTCAACTATGGTTCAAAACATCAAACAGAAAATTCCAGAAATGAACAATTCATAAGTTTTAAATAACTTTTATTTATTTTTAGTTTTTCCTTAACACAGAGGCTATTTATTAACTTTTAGGAACCACAATGTGATGAAGAATACAGTAAAGAATGAGTGTGACAAAGATGTAAACCTAAAAGAAAAATATGAAGGACAGAAAAGTGATTTTTGATTGAATACACAGTAACACTTAGGACTTTATCACTGAGATGGCCTATGATATGTGAAATACAGACAGCATCCTAGGCATAGTATAATTAAATAATTAGAGAAAAATATTCATGTTTAAACAGTTACAAATTTTTTAATGTTCCAAGAGAAATTATTTTGGTAAGATTTTTCAAGATAAAATAAATAAGGACAAGGTAAAAGTGAAATGTGTTTTGATGTAAAAATCAATATAAAGTTTTTACTACTTTTTCTTGAGTGTTTTAGGATCTTATAAGAACTAAAAGACACTGAGTAATTAACCAATGAACTCTAGGCAGATAGGTCAGGGAATCTGGGAACGAGTCACCTAATGAACTTTGCTTAATGATGGCACATAGGTGATAAGTAACACTAAAAATATAAATTATGCCTAAGTAATAAACACTGCATTGATACTAAGAGAGGAAAACACATCTGGATAATGGCTAGCCATGAAACCACTCACCCTGTCCTGACTGCTATTAATTTCTTTTAAACATACAGTGATCATGGCTATTAAATAACTTTTATTATAGCACATTTTATAAGTGCTTTACTTTATTATTAGTTATTGTTGTCAATATCTGATGGGCTACCTAACTTATAAATAACTTATAAATAAAAAAAAAAACTTTATCACATGTACACGAATATAGAAAAAACAGAAATAAAAGGTGTTTAGGAAACCACTGGGGTCTTGGAATTTTACCGCAGGGATTAGATGATACTACTGCATAGCTGTTTTAGTGGAAGCTCCCCTTCCTCTAGATCTTTCACAATTATTCACCTCAGGGGGGAAAAATGGGTGGAAAGTAGCTAAAATGACTCCCAAGCATCTAAATAATGCTCAAAGTGGTATCAATTATTAGTCACCTGGTACTATCATCTGGTTAAACATCCACGTTGTTGAACCTCAATCCAAATGTTTCAAACTTTCTCAAATTAGGCTTCTAATCCAGTTAAGTCCCTGGTTTCATAGGCCTTATAAAATCTCATGTCATATGCACCAAGCATATTTCCAGAGTTCTCGCTACAAAATGACAATAACTCGTGCTCACACAAGCACTAAGGACAATAGGCTATGTGTCACAGTATTTCCTCCTCTCCCATGCTGGCCTTGGTCATTCCATCTGTTCGGGACTTGATGGTCCCCCACTACTAGCCTCCTTTGCCTGAAGTCTCCAAGGGCTGCTTCTACCATGGAAGATGGACTTCTACCTACGAAGTCACCTTGTATATCCATTCAACCCAGGCTTTGAATCCTGCAGTCAGAGGGATATCATGACATGCTAGTTTCAGCTGAGGGTGCCCTGGTAGCTATTTTAGGAATAGATTCCTCATGGCAGGAATGTGGCATCAGCTACTTTATGGTCTTCTCCTCATCCCTTTCCATCTATAGTACACTAAAGACAGCACTTGAGTGCCATTGATCTCTTGGTAGCACTTAGTGTCTTGTATTAAATCTCATTTTTATTCCATAGCTTTGTGTATAAGAGGTCCTGGCTTATAGCACCAAATAAATTGTAACTTCAGAGTATAATCATTATTATTGTTACTTTCATCTCACTAAGAGAAAAGGCATGGTGTGGTGCATGTAGTCCCCCCCCCCCAACATACGCACACATAGAGTAACTGAAGCACCACCCATCCTTAGAATATGAAATATGAGCTTTCAGATAAGGCTCTTACTGTAGATAGCATATTAATTCTAAGACTGAAAGATTCCTTTATTTATCTCAAAATTGCCACGCAAAATGCTAGTTGTGCAATATTAACCATCTTCTCCTAAGGGAACATTCTACCAATGCTAAGACATGAGATTTATCTTCACTATACACACATCCTTTGCCAAACCCATTTGAAAGCCATTCATTTGGAAGGTTTATTTGACCAATCTAGTTTGCAGCCAAGACTCCTTCCTGTTCTGTAGTCAAAATTTGGAACAAAACACAAGGGAACTGGATCCTAGGTATAAAAAGATAAACACGAACTAAACCTTAATAAAACAACTGATAACAAGCCACGTGATCAAATGAAAGGAACACTGTAAGCCATATTTATATAAAAGGCACAAAAAATATTTTTATGATCAAAATAAACCATTCAAGCTGTTTAATTCTCTCCCTTCTCTACGACTGAAGAATTTCTCTAGTGTGTTGTACAGTTTAGTGGTTAAACGGGTTCTGGAGCTAGACAATCCCTGCATTTGAATACCATTTCCCACCACTTCCAGCTCTGCACACTGGCCAAGTTCATTAACTTCTCAGGGCCTCCTGCACACCTGTAGAAGAGGAAACATAATACTATTAATTTTATAAGAGTTGTTGTGAGGATAAACCGGATAATATAAATAAAACATTAGAACAGTGTCTGGTACTTAGAACAGATTTACTAAAAATTAGTAATAGTAGTAGTATGTTACTTCTGGTATGATAATAATTATTTAATTGATAGTACTTAATATTATCATATGACATATTATTGTAATTTCTCATCTAGTTTTCCAATTTTCCATCTAAGTCTTCCAACTTAAAACCTAAGATTGCCATTCAGGAGAGATTAGGTTTCTCATATCTCTCACTATATTATTCTGTGGCAGAAGGAAAGGAGGAAAGGAGAGAGATGGATGAATGGAAGAGGAGAGGAAGAAAGGGCAAGAGGAAAGGAAAAGGTAGAGGAGAAGGAGTAGGAGGAAGGGGTCTGGGACAAAATTAACCCTCCAAAGGCATGCCCCAGTGACTTACTTCCTCCAACTCAGCCCTGCCTCCTGAAGTTTCCAGCCCCTCCCACTATTAGGGGACCAAGCCTTCAACATATCCAGACACTGTTCTAATGTTTTATTTGTATTATCCGATATTGGGGTATATTCAAGGTCCAAACTATACAACATTCCACCTCTAGCCCCAGAGGCTCATGTCCATCTCACAATGCAACTCCAAGAGTCCTGCTGGTCTTAACAGTTACCCAGCATTGCTCAAAGGTCCAAGTTCAAAAGTCTCTTCTAAGACTAAAGGCCAACTCTTTGCTGTGAGTGCTTATAAAAACAAAAAAATCAAGTTATATACTTCAATATACAATGGCACAGGGTAAACAAGTAATAGAAAATTTATCTTCAGGAAATAGAAAGTCAATAGTAACCTGCCATGGTTTCCCCTGTAAGAGTAGAATTTTTTTTAATTGCCCAAGTAACTTGATTATCCTTTTTCTAAATCAAGTTGTCTTACACATTTGACATATACAAACACTCCCAATAGTTTAAATACATCAGACATGTTTTACGTTTAATTTTCTGAAAAATTTCAAGCATTTAGTTCACACACAAACACTGAAAAGTACGAGTGAAAACAGAATGAAACATAAATTCGTGGACAACAAGCTAAATCAAGATGTAGCTTCTAGACTTGTTATCTCAAAGAATCTCCATGTGTTTAGGTATTGACCAAACAATAAGGTAGTTTAATTTGTTAATTCAAAATTTTTATAATCTTAACAAGAAATAACAAACCTATTTTCTATTTAGGGTATAAAAATAAAAGTTTGTAATCATTTGCTGAATAGTAAAATTATAATCATACATTTAATAAAAAGAATTAATAAAACACAAAAATTCAAAACTGGTAATTATCTTGCTATTTTTAAGTAAATCCTATTGAATGAATTCAAATTGTCTAAAGAATCCAGTTTGGCTGGCTATATTTTTTCTTAATAGTCACTTTTTTTTAATCTCACTTTGTACCTGGTAAACTTAGTACAGGGTAGTTGCTTATAATTTAAAGTGATTTATCAGGATTTGTCAGCAATACCCATTCCTACAAAACAAATATTCCATCCTAAATTTTGGGCTCTACTGCTGGAACCCTTTCATTCACTAAATAAACTCTTTCTTTTCTGTGTTCTTGTGAGGGATAGGTCTTTCCAAAACCACTCTAGCTATTCATCTATTTGTTTTACAAGTGCAATCATAATTTTTGTGGCTGTTTCCTTTACTATGGAAAGAACAGTAGTGTTTTACTACAAAAGGACAACAAAATGCCCTATAATCCTGGTACTTCTTACCCTTATAAAAACAGACTAGGATCATGGAAGAAAAACGATTACAAGGCAGTGCTTATAATCTTAAGCAAAACTATGCCCCAAACTGGCTACAAAAATAAGACCCTTTGAAAACATTACACTGAGAACTATGATTTTAAGCCCCTTCATTTAACTTTACTTTGCCTTTGAAAGGCAAAAACTCCTTGAACCTTAAATAACTTTTAAATTGTAACTCTACTCCCTCCTTGAGTTTTTCAAGTCCCAAAGCCACTATTTGTTTGATCACAAATAGCATTTGCAGGATGGGCTCCTCACAAATTATGCACTGGACTTGCCAGCTACCATTTCTCAAGCTAATTGCTGCACTAGTGACCAAAGGGTAAGATCACAAGAAACCCAGTGGGAGGAACAAAGGCTGAGAAGGCAAACCTCTATCACCTCCCAATTTGTCTTTCTCCAGTTGAATTTTTACACATAAACTGAGTGGAGAAAGGAGGAGAAATGGGGGAGGGGGCGTTCTTTTATTCTTGGCTTTAAAAAGTTGAGCAAATATCTATATTGCATTGTGTAGCAAGCCCGGGTTATTAGTGCAATGATTGCAAAATGAGAAAATGTAATTAGGTAATCATCAAGATAAATTTCAAAAAAGTTTAGACTGCATAAATGGCTCTCAGTCCTGGCCCATGTTAGAATCACCTGGAAAGTTTTTAAGTAAACATAAAATGCCTGCTCCCTGCCCAACCCCCTTCCCTTTGAAATTTGGACTTAATTATCCTAACTTGGGACATTAGCATTTTTTTAAAATCAACAAGATAATTTTAATACACAGCCAGGGCTGAGAACCACAGGTCCATAACTTGCTAAATAAATACTTGGACAGATTTGTAACCAAAGAAACTGGTTGCTGTAGCACCAAACATTTACCAAGGACCCATGCATACAATGCCAGGCACTAAGCTCTGAGCATACAAAAATACACGAAAACCGAAGACCTCATAACATACCTATAATTTAAATTCCTAAAAAAACAAACAAACTTCCCTCAGTTTTACAATAGTAGGAATATACCTTAACATATATTTCTGATGAATTAAACTCATTAAAAACAGCAAACTTGACTTGCAAATAAACTCTAATTTGAAACCTGAGGACATCAACGGCAATAATAACTAAGATATTTACTGTTTAGAAATGAAGATTATTGGCTCTAGGATGAAGGTCAACACTAGAATGGTGAGCTCAAAGTAGACAAACACCTCTTGAGATTAATACATAATTGGTATCTAGAGAAAAATCCTGAGAGTAACAGTGTCCATCACTTAACTGTAAATATGCCAGGAGACTTGCCAGCACACAAAAGAGATGGAAATCACAAATGCAGGGGGGAAAAGCAGGAAAATGCAGAAAAACCAGTTCAGGTCAGTGCTGTAGGACAGAGAGAAGAGGCAGCTTACAGGTAGCAGAGAAAGAAAATGATGCGATGAGTTTGAACAAGTAAAAATTTAAAAGTTGAAAACGGTTGGGCCTCCTCAGCCAGAAAGTCAATGTGGGTTTTACTTGATATGTCAATTCTAAGAAGTATAACAATCCATACTCAACTGTGAAAACAAAAACATACTCTGAAGTTAAGTGAAATTATCTGTAGATGATTATTACGACATTTAAAAATGAAGAGGCAGGATGGATCCAGAGAGTCCAACCAAAAGGGGTACTTTCACAAAAACTCAGCCATGGACTATGCCTTAAAAATAATAAAAAATACTTTGGAGCCGGATGCGGTTCACTGGATGCCTTGACTACATCTCTTGTGGCTTGGAAACTTACACGTTTTTTTCTTTTTCCCAAAATTCTTCTCCCTGACTTTCTCCTCCCTGGTCTTCTTTTCCTTCCTGATCTCATTTTCTCTAAATTACTTCTTTAAAAACCCCCTGTTCCTGCTGATGGGCAGAATCACAGCCTTTGGGACAGGAGTCCCCTGTGTTTCTCTTTTTGTAGCAAAGCATAAACCTTTTTTCTTTTTCTCCAAACAATGTCCTTGTTATTTGATGGGCATGGGGGACAAGGACTGAGCTTTTGGCAACACCACTGTACCCTGTCTGAAACTGTTCTTACCACTTGTGTAACTGAGCCAGCTCCCCATTGCAAAATTCAAGTCCTATTTTTCTTTATTTTCTTTTTAAATTTTTTTTTATTTCTACTTCTTTTTCCTTTAAATGTTCTACTTTTGATTTCTATGACTTGAACCACCCGGAACATTGAACACAAACAACCACAACTTTTTGGATTTCTTGTCCAATGCCATTTCTTCTCCTCAAATGAGAGCATATGCCCTAGTTAGAAGCTTGATGTCAACCTATTCTTTGCCTACAGAACACTTGCCAGAGTATGTAAACAAATGCTCAAGAGCATAGATCTTGGTGCCAAACTGCCTGGATTCAAACTCTACTGTCACATGCACCAGGTGACCTTGGCCAAGTTTTCTCTATATCTTAGTTTCCTTGTCTACTAAGAGAATAATGGTGGTACCAACATCATAGTCTTTGAAATAGTGTAACTGGCAACTTGTAAATACTATGTGTTGGCACATTAAATAGATTACTTGATTAAAATCTGTAGTCTCAACTAAGTTGTAAATTCTATGAGAGCAAAAATTGAATCATGTCTACTCTGCTTATCGTTTTACATCCACTGCTTTGTTCTGTCTTTCATGTCAGATTGTTTGCTGAATGAGTGAAGGAATAAAGACCTTTCCATTTTGGCCAGATCTAAAGGTGTGTCTCCTACTTAAAATTGCATATCCTATTCAAAGTCAGCTCTGCATTAATAGCTTTAGTCTGTTTTGTTTTTATTTTCTTTTTATTTAAAGAGAGAGAGAATTTTTTTAATATTTATTTTTTAGTTTTCGGCGGACACAACATCTTTGTATGTGGTGCTGAGGATCGAACTCGGGCTGCACGCATGTTTTAATAGTTGTTGCATTCTATTATCATCTCTCACTATCTCAATTTTCCCTTCAACAGTATGAAAGTAAAGGTAAAGTTTGGGCCTCTCCCAAACTTTATTTGCAAAAATGAGAAGTTTATGGGGGTACAAAATCAGCACTGCTTAAATGGTGAGAAGTAATCATTAATTTAAAAGATAGTAGGGTATGTGAGGAAAGGATAACAGCAAATAGACTTTGTTTTAAAATCGTGGATTAGTTTCCCTCATTCAATATTTAGTCGCTAGCTTGTAAATAAGTGCTCATTATAAAAAAAAAAAAAAAAAACTAGGCTCCAAAACAAACTTTGAAACTACATAACAAATTCATGTGCATCAAAATTAGTTCATCTTTCCTTGTTTATTTCCTTCGGGCTGAACTATTATAAGTTGGTTTGACCCTTAAAAGCCAAGAGAATTAAATATGCTGCCAGGCATGGTAGTGTATGCCAGTAATCCAGCCACTAGGGAGGCTGAGGTAGAAGGATCACAAGTTCAAGATCAGCCTCAGCTGGGGATATGACTCAATGGTAGAGTATCCCTGGGTTCAATCCCTAGTCTCTCTCATACAAACACACACACATACACACACACACACAAACACAAATTAAATATGACAGAACCACAGGATAATTAAGGTCAAGGATCACAAAAATGGCTGTTCAAACAGATCATCTCTCGCTATCTCAATTTTCCCTTCGACAATATGAAAGTAAAGGTAAAAATGCTAATTAGATAGAGATAATTTGACTATATTTACCCAGAAACAAAAGTCCTTCTCTAAACCTAAATAAATAAATGAATAAATAAAGTATGGTCGTAGTTTACTCCAAATTGTATGTTTTAAAAAATCAAATGTTTGTTTAAGTCCTTCCAAACACGTGAATACACACACACACACACACACACACACACCATATTTCAAATATTTGAGAATATTTAATATTTGAGAATTTTATAAGTGTTAATTGTGTAATCATTGTTAGAGATTTATATGGAGAGTATTTACTATTTGCCTGGTGTTAGGGCAAAAGTTTAAAATTTTGTATCAAAGAGCCCCAACACTTCAGGGGACTCAAAATAGCAAAGTCTATTTTTCTCTCATTTAATCGTTCCAAAGGATGGATAAGTGACCCATTTCACTCCATGTGGTTCTTTAAGGACCAAAGTTCTCTCCATCTTTCTAACTTACTTCACTTACTTTTAAGACACCATACCTGCCTGCTATACCTCTTACCTTTCTTGCTGCCCTTCTAAGTTATTTTTTTAATATCTTTATTTTTATGTGGTGCTGAGAATTGAACTCAGTGCCTCACGCATGCCAAGCGAGCACACTACCACTTAAGCCACATCCCCAGCCCCCTAAGTTATTTTTTTGTTCTTTTCCTCTGGTGCGTTTTAATAATACATGATAATAAGATTCATTATACACATGCACATAATTTGACCAACCTCATTCCCAGGTACATTCTTTTTCCTCCCCTCCTCCTTCCCTCTGATCTGCTTGCTCCACTCTACTGATCTCCCCTCCATCATCACTATCATCATCATCATCATCATCACCACCATCAGCAGCAGCAGTAGTACATTATGATTTTATATATATATACACATATATATATGTATATATATATAAATCAGGAATATATATATAATATGTATATATATAAAGGATTATATATATATAATATATATAAAGCAGGATTCATTGTGGTGTACTTATACATGGACATATAATTGTTGGTAGATTTTGTTCCCTCTAGTATTTTTCCCTTCACCCCCTTCCTCCCTCTCCTGGATCCCATTTTTCTACTATACTGGTCTCCCTTGTCTCTGGTTATTTTGGTTTTGTTTTTTGGTTGTTTGGGGGGGGGATTGGAAGTTTTGTCTTTGGGGGAGATAGGGCTGGTTCTCCCTCATCTGTCTTACTTTTAAATGAAATTTGGACCATTTATTTTTTCTATATCATTCATGCCCTAGGTGATCTGATATTATTGAATAATATCTGATATTAAATAATATCTATGTTGATGACTTCCAAATTAATATTTTCAGTCTGGATCCCTCCTCTGACCTGCAGGTTCAGATTCCTACTGGTCACTTGACACCTCAACTTGGAGTCCAACAAGGCTCAAAACCTTGACACCTTCAAAATGAAGTCACAGTAACCCCACCACTGCTAGTACTCCTACTATCTAACTTAACAGCAGCCCTAATTTTCAAGTCCCTCCAGTCAAGACTCTTGGTGTACTTCTTAACTCTTTTTTCTCTCACATTGCCTATTTGGTTCCTCAGCAAATCTTCCTGGCTCCACCTTCAGCCCAGCACACGTCTAGAAGACAACAGCTTCTCCTCCCGCTGCCAACCCACCCATTCCCCACACTATTTCCTCCCATTTCATTTTCTATAACAGCCTGATTCCAAGTATTTATGTCAATGTCCCTTCCCTGTTTTACTTTTCTCCTTGCCACTTATTTCTAATATAGCATAGTTATACATTACACTTATTTACTTTTTTTTTAAGTGTCTGAGTTCAAGTAGGGCAGGGATTTTGTTCTTCTTCACTGGTATATCTTCAGCATTTAGAAGGTTAGGATAGATACTTAGTGAATACTAGCTGAAAGAATGAATGACTCTCGTTCTTCTCCATTAACCGGGGGGTTTCTCTCACCTGCATGGTTGAAGCTTACTCCCAGGATGGTCTGTGTTTACCACTCAGAGATGGAGGAGAATAAGGGAGAGGTAAACAATCAGTGTTTGGGGTCTTAACCTGGAAATGGCATATGTCACTTCCATTTATATTCCATTAGAGAGACACTGGACACATGGCCATATGTTGATGCAAGGGGATCTGGAAATCACAGCCCTGGTTTGTGAGCCACAGACCCACACAGATTTCTATAATTTAGAGGAAGTAAATGGAACACAAACTGGTAAGTAGCTGGCAGCTTCCACCTAAGTTGGTATTTATGACAGTTCCTTTTATCCAGAATGACAATGGAACTGAAACACTTTAGAGTCCTAAAAACGAATTATAGGCTAATAGTAGGCCAAGATTTTCAATAGTGTACAAATCCCAGAGTATTTTACAAACTATTGATCATCAGTTTGTTCATTAAAGCATCACTGTGGAAAATCCCACTGAAAGTCTATTGCAAGGTCCAGATAGTCTTACTAATTGCTTCAGGGAGAAAATGCTTGAACATAAGAACTGTATCGGCAGACTTTTATTATGTTATTGTTTAATGCAACCAGCAAAAGTTGTGCAGAAAGAATATTTAGAAAGAAGTGTGGGTCAAAACTCCTGAATTAGTGCACAGAAAGAAACTTGTGGCTGGGTTTTCTATTCTTACCTCTCAATTACTAGAACTCCTGACTTACTTAAAAACAGCATACTACAGGGACACAGCCACATCAATGTTTATAGCAGCTCAATTCACAATAGCTAAACTGTGGAATCAATCTAGATGCCCTTCAATAGATAAATGGATAAAAAATGTGGCATATGTACACAATGGAATATTACTCAGCAATAAAAGAGAATAAAATCATGGCATTTGCAGATAAATGGATGGAGTTACAGAAGATAATGCTAAGTGAAGTTAGCCAATCCCAAAAAAACAAATACCGAATGTTTTCTCTGATATAAATAGGCTGATTCATAGTGGGGTAGAAAGGGGGAGCATGAGAAATAGATGAACTCTAGATAGGGCAGAGGGGTGCGAGGGGAAGGGTGGGGGTATGGGGTTAGAAATGATTGTGGAATATGATGGACATTATTATCCAAAGTACATGTATGAAAACACGAATTGGTGTGAATATACCTTGTATACAACCAGAGATATGAAAAATTGTGCTCTATATGTGTAATAGGAATTGTAATGCATTCTGCTATCATATATAAAATTTAAAAATTAATAAAAAAGAACTCCTGACTTAACAAAACTTTCGTTCTTCTAACAGTTTCAACAACCTATGAAACGATCTCAGTAGAACTGGAAGATGGAGAAACATGGGGTGTGGAGAATCTATGAATAAGTCCAAGCACGGATCCTTGCAGGAAACACAATCCCAGATATTAAAATTAATCAGTAGAAATAAATAGTGTTATGTTTTACCTAAAGTTTAAAGAATTTTTTAAAATCCTTTAAGTCTTATACAAGTAATTAACTGAAGTTAATACCTACTGTTGGTAAATAGAGTTTGTGTTCTCATGCATCAGGATATAAACACAACAGAAAAGCATTTGTTAATGAGATCTCTTTCAGAAAATAAAATATATTAAATACTTCAAACTGGCCATAGTTTATATCAAAAAGGCTGCTATTGACTCACTGCAAGACTTTATGATGTTTTAGGCAATGAATTTGTTCCTCAGCAAGAAATCAAAATAGTTTCAAATGTCCATCCTTTTCTTCAGTTTTCATGGTGGCACATAAAGAGTATCCAAATAAAAGCAGTAGGTATAAGCAAGGTGTAGTCTCTCAATTGTATAATTAAAACTAATATCTCAATCGTTTTAACTCCAAAATAGCTCAGCTTCTAGATATTCTCTTTAAGCTCCTCCTAACAGAATTTTGGCTTTTGTCTAACATATATATATATATATATATATATATATATAATTTTTTTTTTTTTTTTTGAGACAGGATCCCAGGCCGGCCTTGAACTTGCAATCCTCCTGCCTCCATCTCTTGAGTTTCTGGGATTACAAAATAATTTATTAATATATGTAAAACTAATGCATAGGGTATGTATGTTAGTCAATTTTCTTTCACTGTGACAAAACCTGACATAATCAAATTTAAAGGAGGGAAAGGTTGTTTAGACTTTTATTTCCAAAGTTTTTGTCCAAGGTCAGTTTGTGCCATTGCTTTTGGACCAATGACAAAGCAATAAATCATAGCAGGGAGCACATGGTGGAGAAAGCTGCTCACCTCGTGGTGACTAGAAAGCAGAGAGATACAGAAAGGGGTCTTAATATCCCCTTCAAGGTCACACCCCCAATGGCCTAACATCCTTCCACTAGGCCACACCTCTTAAAAATTCCACCTCTTCCCAGTGGTGCCACATGTTGACCAAGCTTTAAACATGTGGGCCTTTGGGGTCATATCTGATCCAAACTCCAGTGATATGTGAAGTTTTGCTGGTTTTTTTTTTTTATTTGTTTTGGTATTAGGGATTGAACCCAGGGGTGCTTAACCACATCCCCAGCCCTTTTTATTTTGAGACAGGGTCTCCATAAGTTGCCTAAGAGTCTCGTTAAATTGCTAAAGCTGGCCTTGAACTTTCACTCCTCCTGCCTCAGCCTCCCAAGTAGGTGGGATTACAGACATGCAGTACCACACCTGGCTCTAAAGTTAATTTTTAGTCATTATTTTACCATTTAGTTTCCTTTGTTTAAAAAATATTAGACTCTCAGTTTATTGAAAAGTTATCCACCTTGTTATTCTCAAAGTTTACCTATTTTTTAAGGATTTAACAATCTCTGTTGGGAGATCATGAAATATCTCAATATAATTCAAGACACTTAATAAAATAGAGAAATTAACGAGCATTTTCCATTTTAATCGTATCCTAATGTACTTTATCTGAAATACCAAATAAAGTACCAACACAAATCATAAAATCAGAAAAACTTTCTATACAATAATAAAAAAAAAATAAAATGGTGCTTAGCATGAGCAAGTAATTCTTTCCTTCTTTATTAGCACTATTTTCAAAATATTAATTAATAAATTCTTGACCCAACCTTTTTAGAGATGGTTCCTTAAAAGATTACTGTGTTACCTATATGGATCTTTAAGTATCTTGAACCTGAAACAACAGCAAAGAACAAGTTAATTTTGAAAAAAAAAATATATGGCAAAAAGCATTGAAATCATAGTAATCAGAATCTAATTTTCTCACCTTTATGCCGTTGTTACAGCTGAAAGTCCCATTTTTCCTTCCACTCTAGTAGAGAGCTGTTTGGATTTTTTAAGTGGGCTTCAAGAGGCAGTTGGGAATGATGAAACTATTTCTGTTACACTGAGTCCATAGTGGTCTCATTTATTTCAAATTTAATGGCTAGACTGTCTAGTCCAGATGGCTATAATCAGTCTCCAAGGACCACAACTAGCAAGGGGTATGAGAATGGCCTGTCTGCACTGTCAGAAGGCTGACTTCATAACCTTGTGGCAAACGGAGTCTGAGAACTATTTGTTTAAACCTTTCTGCTCTCTGGATCCAGGTTACCTTTGCCAATGGCTTCAAAATCATTTTTCCTTGTGGTCATACTGTTAGCTATCAAGCTGGTCATCACTGTTTTCCCATTTTTCTTAAGATTAAGCAAACAAGACAGAAGAAGGAAAAAATGTTAATGAAGCAAGGCACATTCTAAGTTAAGTATTGATGAAGATTGACTGCCTTAGGACTCCAGGCTGTCAAGCATCTATTGAGCAATGTGGAGGGTCTGTACTATGTGTTCCTAGCACATTTTAACTCTCATTCTTAATCTTCTGAAACGATTGATCCAGTGTCTTTCCAATGCACTCAGATTCGTTCTGTAGTAGGCATGCTTGTGATCTGTAATATCTGCTGAAATTGAAGAATTTGTTACTCTTATGACTTAATACACCTGTAATCAACATATCATAAAACCCATATTGTGGTCTATAAGTAATGCATTAATGCAATGTCCCTTTAAAAAAAATATTGGATGAGTGAACTCATAAAACCATAACTTGAAATGATGGCCTCATCCTTTGTTAATCCATAAGGTCTTCCATGATTCATAGGGATTGTAGGTTTTCAGGAACAATTATACATATGCTTCACATATACCAAGTATTAAAGAAAAAAGAAATTACTTCCCAGGTGAAATGAACAAAATTATGAATTACATACTTAGAAAAAATTCTTATAAACTTTGTTTCTTGCAATTATTGCTAGGATATTAATCAAAACTAAATACTCATTCCAGAATTTGCAAATGGGGGCAGAACCACAAGCATTGGTGCTTTTTGGTTACTCTTTCCTAAGAAACATACAGGGGAAAAAAAATGTAAGCTTAGGAGAAGAGTCTATTGGGTAAGCAATTTAAACTCTCCTCATATTTCTTGAGCTGAGCAGCAGGAGAGAACAGATTATAAAGAGAGGTTCTGTTAGGTCAGGGTACAGGTCAACAATTGCCTTCCCATTCTCCTTTCAGCCAGGACCATCTCTGTCTACTGGCTCTGCCTTCCCAACATTTACACAAAAGCTCATGGTATCTGACATTTTGGGGAGATTCAATCAACGCTGGTATTTTCCTGCATGATTTTGTCTTTTTCACAACATTGATAAAGTGCTACCACCAGCAATGATAACCCACACAGTGTGCTATGAAATGTGATCCTGTTTCATGTGCATTGTGCTCAAGGTCACACTCCAATCTCTGCTCACGTTGAGGAACTATTGCTCATAGCACCACTGTGCCTGCTCCATCGTCTTAGTGTAGGTCACCTGCAAACACACATTCTCAATAAAATCCCAATGTTTAACATGACCCACAGGGCCCTAGTGACATGGCCCTGCCAACCTCTCCAACTCAAACCCAGCTCCACCTCACACACCATATGACACCCACCCTTTCTTTCAGTTTATCAAAAAAAAAAAAAAAAAAACCACAAGCTTCCTCCACATAAAGTTGGCTACTCCTACAGCCACCCCCCCAACACTTATCTCCCACATAGACACAGGAAACACATACTACACACACTCTTTTACTAACGCCAACTCAGATTTTTGCTCTTGATTTAATGTCATTTCTTAAAAAAAATGGTTTTCCCCAACCACCAAATTTAAATTAGATTCTCCTCTAACAATGCCTGAAAGAACCATATACTTCTGTTTTACAGCGCAGACCACCATATTTGTAAATATTTATTTACTTTTGCAACTTAGTTTTTTCAAGTATTTTCCCTCACTAGCCTAACGGCAAGCTTCTTCTAGATAGTGTGGAACTCTAACTCACCTCTGTTGTCCCTGCATCAAACACTTAGTAAAGAAATATGTACTGAAAGAATGAATTATATGTATACATTTCATTGCAGGGGAAAATGTTTTAGAACAATGGAATCAAAGGTTATAGGTTTACAGTCCTATGAAATTGGGGACTTAATGGGTTAAGTGATCTTCCTGCCTCAGCCTCCAGAACCGCTGGGATTACAGACTTGCACCACCACACCTGGCTAAGATGTGCTTTTTAACTGTCACGGGGTCACCTCAGGCCTAGAGATCACCAACCAGTCATGGACCATTCTGCCATCCTTTAGAAGAGAAATTAGTGCATTCCTTGCCTGGTCCTTAAAATCTTAAATACAGTATGTAATATGTAATTAACTATGAATATAATCATAGTAATTATAATATTAATTAATATAATAATATATAAGCTCTAGATTTTTATTTCTAACCTATTTTAATAAAACTGCATCAATTTCATTGACATATTCACACAATTGAAAATTGGGGACTTAATGGGTTAAGTGAATGTCACTATTTCATTATAATCTAGCTTTTGCCTCAAGACTTCCTGGTACAGCTATGGGACAAATCATGGCTGAAGTGTGTCCAAACAAGTGATACTGGCATCAGTGTTAACAAATGCAGCTCCATCATGTGCTCTTCTGATGTTTCTGTCCACAATGTGACATGAGAATGCCTCTCAATTAATCACCGACACAATCTCTTGAGAGAAGCTCAATGTCCCTCTCAAGGACAGTCATCTGTGGTGAAGAGCGTAGTTCTGGAGCGACTTGTATTAATAACCCCAGCTCTGGGCAAGCACTGGGTCTGGTGTGCTTTTTCCACAGCTGACTTCCAACCCACAGCTGTCATCATATCAGAGACATCCCTTAGCATCCCCCAAGGCCAAGAGCACAACTAGAAGCACTGCATATGAATCATTGTTAGAAATTCTCCGTCTAAGCCAGCTGACTTTACAGTTCTTGGGCCATTTCTTTTAAGTGTAGTTCCCTTGCAGTTCCTAATTGGTCTTGGCCATGCATAATTTATGGCTTCTATTTTAAAAGTGCTATGAGAAATCAATAAGAATATAAACACACCCACTGTTATAAACGTCCTCGAAACAATTGTGATCCCATGTCATGCTCTTCTTTGCACAGAGGTAACTAGAACAATTGATGTCCTTTTGAAGTCAATTGTTTCACTCAGGTTGAGCTACAGCTGAATAAAATATTAGCTAGCATTAAGGAAGAACTCACTACCCTGGAACTTGTATTAGGATGAATCATTTAAAGGAGAGTTAGAATTCAGCAGTGCTATAGTGTGGGTAGTTTTCAATATATCAAAGAATGTCTACTATATGTTATATTTTTCCAACCAGCACAATCATGATTAGATTCCTACACTGCAAATCGCATTTCAGTATTTATTGAAGTCTTTGATTATATTAAATGTATTTGGTAGCTTCACACTACAATACAATAGTTGCTTTATTAATATTTGGCCAATAACTGCATTAAGTCATCTGGTAAGTATTATGGTTTGGATATGTGGAGTCCTCCAAAAGCTCATGTGTGAGACAATGCAAGAATGTTCAAAGGTGAGATGATTAGATTATAAAAGTTGTAACCTAATCAACCTAATTAATCCACTGATAGATTAACTGGGTGCTAACTGGAGACAGGTAAGGTATGACTGGAGGAGGTAAATCACTGAAGGTATGGCTTTGAGGTTTATATTTTGTCTCTGGTGAGTGGGGCTCTTTCTGCTTCTTTTTGCCATGTCCTGAGTTGCTTTCTATGGCCATGCCCTTCTGCCATGATGTTTTGCCTCACTTTGGGCCCAGAGCAATGGAATTGGCCATCTATGTTCTGAGACCTCTGAAACTATGAGCCTCAAATCAACTTTTCCTCCTCTATGTAGTTCTTATCCTGTCTTTGGTCACAACATGATAAAGCTAACTAAAAACTATAAGCATTTGTTAAATGCCTACCATATGCTAGTCACCATGCCAGGGGATGATGATACAACAATGAACAAGTTCCTCTTCCTGCTATCAAATCTATTTGCAGTGGGGCATGGTGGTGCACACCTGTAATCCAGTGACATGGGAGCCTGAGACAGGAGGATAACAAATTCAAAGCCAGCCTTAGTAACTTAGCAAGGGTCTAAGCAAATTTAGTGAGACCCTGTCTCAAATTTAAAAATAAAAGGACTGGGGATGTAGCTTAGGGGTAAAGCACCCCAGAACTAAGGGGAAAAAAACAGAATAGACTTACTTTTTGCCACCACTCCTACATTCAGTTCCCACCCACCCTCTGGTATCAGTCATTTCCCCCACAAACATATTATAATCCCTGTCATCTCGTTTGTTGTATATGAAAAAAAACATTGTCCAGAGTAGCATGGGAGCAAGCTGTTCAGTTTAATAAGCAACTAATTAGCCAGGGCTTCTTCCCTGCTAGTGCAAAGCCAGTCATCTGTTTGGTTACCATTAGATTTTGATTTAATATTCTTCTGACATAAACATATTTTTCTGTTAATTTATTAGAACAAGACTTGCCTCAGAGTTCCAGAAATCTGGTGCCTCATAAAAAACAGAATGTAACTCAAAGATCATCCCACTCCTTGTGTCCCAAAACGCACTATGTGAGTGAACTCCATGTGTGAGCAGGGCACCAGATTGATCTGCGGTTCTCTACTGACAAAGGTCCATAATCACTCCATCCCAGGAGATCTAGGAGCAGCTTATTTAGATGGCCACTCAGCAGGTACCCTAAGATATCTAGGCATCCAATACTGACACTGCTTCTACATAGAGACTTGGGAAGAAATCATATTTGTCTATTGAAACTGTGGGAAAAGTCCCAATTAATGAAAAGCAATCAACATAGTGTCATAGGTCTGAATATAGATCATTAGCCAGGACATTTTGTTACTTGGTGTGAAGTGATCACAATCCATGAATCCTATTACTTTTAAGTTTTATTACTTTTAATAACTGCAGAGATCAGAAATACTTTTTAAAGCTCCTTTGGAGCTGGGCTTGGTGGTACACAATATAATCTCAGCTTAGAAAGTTGAAGCAGGGGTCTGGGGATGTGGCTCAAGCGGTAGAGCGCTCACCTGGCATGCGTGCGGCCCGGGTTCGATCCTTAGCACCACATACAAACAAAGATGTTGTGTCTGCCGAAAACTAAAATGTACATAAAATATTTTTTTAAAAAAAAGAAAGAAAATTGAAGCAGGAAGACTGCTAGTTCAAGACCAACGTGGGGAATTTAGTGGGACCCTGCTTCAAAAATTAAAATTAAGCCAGGCATGGTGGCATATGCCTGAAATCGTAGTGATTCAAAAGGCTGAGGCAGGAGGATTGCAAGTTCAAGGCCAGCCTCAGCAATTTAGCAAGGGACTAAGCAGCCTATCAAGACCCTGTCTCAAAATACAAAACAAAAAGGACTGGGGATGTGGCTTAATGGTAAAGTGCCTCTGCGTTCAATTCCTAGTACCTGCCCTCTCAAATTTTAAATTTAAAAAATGACTGGAGGTAAAGTTAAGTGGTTAGATTATTTGCCTAACATGTGCAAAGTACTGAAAAAAAAAATCCTTTGGTAAGAATAGCATTTGTTCATTTAATTAAAAACTGACCTACAGAGTGATAAGCAGTAGCAAATTAGACAACGAAGGTGTGTATGGATCAGTTCTTGCTCAGGAAGAACTCCCCATCTAAGGGGAAAGGCAACATCAAGTGTGTGGTAGGGTAACCCCAAATACATTTAGTACTGCGGAAGAACTTAGGCAAGCTGCTATCTGGGAAGTGGGAAGGGGTACCTCTTATGCTTTGTACAAAGGAGGCTTTGTAGCTCCGTGGTTAAGAGTGTGTGGAAATTGAACACACAAATGAAAACATTCTTGTCATACCCATGGAAAACAGAGCCAAGAGCTTAGGGGAAAAATACTCAGGTCTTGATGATCATTCCAGGAACCAACCCACCAGGCCAAACTAGCTCAACAGCCTACCTATCTTAACGGCTCTATTTTTTCATCTTAGCCTCTATCAATGGAACTGCCAACTACAAACTTAAGACTAACTTCATACTTTATCTAGTCAGTGCTTGCTAGCCAATCAGAGCTTGCCAACTCCCTTAAACAGCTTATGGTACATTTTTCTGCCTGGAGACTCTACTAATAAACCCCCAACTTTGCCTGTGTTCTCCAGAGGCAGCAGAAGCCGCCTGACCTGTGCGTATGTATCCTGGATTTCCATCCTATGTTTTCTTTTCAAATAAAAGTTCCTTCATCAGACAACCCGCTCTTCTTCTTCCTCTTCCTCCTCCTCCTTTCTCCTCCTCTTCCAATTACTTTCTCTCTTCCTCGCTCTCTCGTTTCTTCTTCTGTGCTGGGAATTGAATTCTAGGTTTTGGGGCATGCTAGCCACAGGCTCTACCACTGAGCTACATCCCCAGCTCTCTCCTCTATATTTTTGTTTGACTTTGACAAGTGTAAACTCTGGAGACAGATTCTCCCACCCACAGCCCATGTTCAATACAAGCACTTGGGAAGTGCTTAGTAATTTTTAGCTACTCTCCCCAAACAAGGATGCCAGATTTGTTCTATCCATTTCTATTTGAAACAATACTGTTGCTCCACTTTTTTCTTATTATTGAATATTCATTTCTTTCCCAAAAATCTTTATTGAAAATCTGAATACAAAAAAAAGAGAAAGAAAATCTGAATGAATACAAGTTGTTATTGCACTTTAGCTGCTGAAAGCTATTTCTAAGACCAATGAGGACAATGCAAGAACAACAACAAAAACTAGGCTTGAAAGGACCTAATTCCCAAGGGCAAGGCAATTGGAAGTGGCCCCAAGTGCGACACTAAGGAACACTTGAGTCTCCTGGAGTCTAGGTAACCATTTTTTTTCAGTACACACAAGTATACTGTTGGCCCCAGGAGAGATGGAGGCACTCCAACTCACAAATTTTTACAGTTTTAGGAATTGCAACCCAGAGACTTGTACATGCTAAGCAGGAGCTCTATCACTAAGTACAGGGCCGCTGCCCCCAGCACATTATTATTATTATTATTATTATTATTTCGAGGCAGGGTCTCACTGGGTAGCCCAGACTTACCTTGAACTTATAACCCCCCTGCCTCAATCTCCTGAGTAGCTAGATTACAGGCATTTGCCAATACATCAGCCCAATGGACAAATTTTAAGGCAGGATCTCAAGCAGTTCCAAAGACTACTTAATCCCAAAGAAATACCTGAGCTAAATCTTGGGGATGGCGATTAGGCAATTTGCTCCTACCACTTCATTTTTCATAGAAAGGACAATTTCTAAATGTCAGCCCTAGGAGGAGAGAAAGAACTTGGAACACCTCTTGCCTCTTTTGGCTCCTATGGGTCTCCTCTCTAAGGAAGGAGGAATGATAACTCTGCTTGATGTGGGGGAAAAGGAAGAGAGGTTGTCATTAGTGCCCTTTTTCTTGATTTTATTTATTTATTTATTTGTTTGTTTGTTTATTTATTTATTTATTTATTTTTGGTACCAGGGATTGAACCCAGTGGTGCTTTATCACTGAGCAACATCCTCAGCACTTTTTATTTTAAGACATGGTCTCACTAAGTTGCTTAGGGCCTCACTAGACTGCTGAGGGGGCCCTTGAATTGGTGATCCCCCTGCCTTAGCCTCCCTAGTTGCTGGGATTATAGGCATGTGCTACCACGTCTAGAACTTTCTCTCCATTTCAGAAAGCCTGTCTTTAGGATGTTATAAGTTAAAATATGTTCCTCGAAACAAACAGAAAAAAGGGAACGTGTGGGAATCCTAACTCCCAATACTGCAATGGGACATTATTGGAAATAGAGTCTTTGCAGAGGTAATCAAGTTAAAATGAGGTTATGTGGTTCCTAATTCTGTAAGACTGTGGTATCTCTATGACGTGAGGGAATTTGGACACAGATGTAAATAGAGGGCAGATGAAGTGAAAAGGCAGGTGGAACACCATGTGATGGTGAAGGCAGAGATTAAAATGCTGCCATCATCAGCCAAAGGATGTCCCAGAAGGATGCCACCAGAAGAAACAGGGAAGGCTCATTTCCCTATAGGCTTCACAGGGAGCACCACCCTGCCAACACCTTACTTTCAGAGGTGCTATTCTAACCTCCAGAACTGTGAGATTACCAATTTCTGTTATCCTAAGCCCAAGCAAACTAATAATATAAGACAAACACTCTCTCTGCTCACCCCTGTGAACTTCCCATCTCCTGGATGCATGTCTTCAGCATCCAGTGACTGAAAGGGTCGAATTGAATGGGTGTGAAGGCAGGGAGGTAGGGGGCCTCCTCCTCTAAATAGCTTTTATTGAAAGCAAAGACAAAAGTTTTATCCATATCTTATTTCTCAATTGTTTCTGAATTTGGAGTGGAGAGAGACCTAATTTTCTTACATAAACCCTAAAGCTAGGCTGAGGGTTATACTTTATATATATTAACTCATTTAATCTTCATAAGAGACTTATAAGACTAAGACCTATAGGGGCTGGGGCTGGGGCTCAGTGGTAGCGCACTTGCCTGGCATGTGTGAGGTGCTGGGTTCAATTCTCAGCACCATGTATAAATAAATAAATAAAATAAAGGTCTATTGACAACTAGAAAATTTTAGAAAAAAAAAAACTAAGATTTTGCTTTTCTTCTGCTGCTGCTTATCTCCACCATTGTGGTGTGTTCACTTGACTCCATTACTTGCCATGTCATCTTAATTTTTTGGTACTGAGGATTAAACCCAGAGGTGCTTTATCACTGAGCTACCACCTCTTCCATTTTTTATGTTTTATTTTGAGACAGGGCTTCACTAAGTTGCTGAGACCTGCCTCAAATTTGCAATGTTCTTGCCTCAACCTCCTGAGCTGGGATTACAGGTATGAGAACCACTATGCCTGGCCTTGCCATATCTTCTTACAACCCTTTCAGCCTCAAGAAGTTCTTGATCAAGAGACAAAACAAAATCTTCCCATTCCCCAATGGATTTAGACAAAGACTGGTAATAAAATCAGACACAACTCCAAGAGGAGATATTGGAGAAGAGCCATGCTGGGTCTCTGAGAAACTGTACATGAGATTGCACACTTTTTTAAGCTGTATCAAGGTCACTATCATCTTACCATGTTAGGCTGAAAATGTCATCCCTGTCTGGAAAGTTGGACATGTTTTATTGGGAATCTGGTTTTCCTCTTAGTTTCTATGCTCTGCACTAATAGGTTGGTTCAGTAATAAATAGGTGATAACTTTGGGGGGTTAAAAAAGAATGTGTCCTACTACTATCTGATTTTGTAGATGAGAAAGCTTAGGCATATGGAAGTCAAGTAACTTACCCAGGGACAATGAATGCTGAGGACTGGGTGGTAGGCAGCCTGGGGCCAGTCTATGTACTTGCCCACTGTGGGATGCTGCTTATCCACAAGCTACATTCCAAGAAACAAGCTGTTAAATGGATCCAATAAAAGGGATAAAATATATGAAGAGAACCCTGGGTAAAAAAAAAAACCATGGGCTCACTAAACACAGTGGCACACACCTGTAACCCCAGTCTCTCAGGAGGCTGAGATAGGAGGATTGCAAGTTCAAAGCCAGCCTCAGCAAAAGTGAGGCACTAAATAAAATACAAAACAGGGCTGGGGATGTGGCTCAGTGGCTGAGTGCCCCTGAATCCAATCCCTAGTACCCCACCTCCCCGCACAAAAAAACACGGTCTCTTATTTAATCGCCTGATCTCAGAGCCTTTACCACACCAGGGAGCCTTGTGACTCTCTCAGGATGTAGAATGCAGTACTCGATCACAAAACACTTTTCAGAGAGCATTTCTCAGGACTAATGTTCTGAGGAACACCAGTTTGGAAAACACTGAGAATACCTTGAATGGGAATACCCTGGTTTGGATACATTTCTATAATTTTTAATAATTTCTATAAGCCAATCTTAGCAATTCCTTAGTTTAAATTTTACAGAGTTTTATACGTTTGGCATTGATAAGGCTGGGTCTTGAGATTTGGGGGTGAAACTAGTACATATCCAAGACACGGTAGGACAAGACAGTGGAATTTCTGTAACAGAGGAAAAAAAGGAAGGCCAGCAGAAGATTGAGGCTCATCTTCAAAAGGAGGAAGGGTTGATTTCAGGAAGGAGCTGGGGTTTTAGCAGGCCTTGAAGGATGGCAGGAATTTCTGGCAATAATTTTGAATTAATTACTTTAGGACAAAATCACTACTAGGCTCCAAGGTGGGGTCAGAAACCATGGAGACTCTGAAGGCAGTTTTCTTTTTTTTTTTTTTTATTGGTTGTTCAAAACATTACAAAGCTCATGACATATCATCTTTCATACATTTGATTCAAGTGGGTTATGAACTCCCATTTTTACCCCAAATACAAGTCGCAGAATCACATCGGTTACACATCCACATTTTTACATAATGTGAAGGCAGTTTTCATTCTAGAGGATTATTCCCATTCTTTTATTTAGAGACACGGTATCACTGAGTTGCTAAGTGCCTTACCAAGTTGGTGAGGCTGGCTTTGAACTCACAATCCTCCTGCCTCAGCCTCCCACACTGCTGGGATTACAGGCATGTGCCACCACGCTTGGCAGATTATTCCCATTCCTAAATAGAGATAGCACATTGGAATCCCATAGAAAGGATGTTGACAGCAGACTCTTGTTCAACTGGTGCAAGTGCAGATTTAGTTTAATACACAAACTCTTGAATCTCACTGTCACTCCCATTTTGCTTTCCTGTCTGTTCCCCAGAGGCATCTGAATTTCCCTCTTCTAGGCTGGTATAACCTCATGCCACAGTTAAAAGATGAGGTGCCTGCATTCCCCTATTGGCATTTCCATATGACTGACTGTGTCATAGAAGACATCAGAGAGTTACCTCCCCCAGGGGGAATGCTTAGGAAATATCCTTCTGAAAGTAGTGGATTGATTCTTCTCAAAGAATAAGAAGAATTCCTCAAAATTACCACCACCTGCCTTCAAAATGAATTACCACTCTCAAGCAGTGGCATATATGTTTGCACTAACACTATCTATTCAGCATTTGAGTTCAGTAATTTTTGTAGTGGATTATATTACATTAAACTAGGCAGATCTGTCATTCTCTTAAATGTGCTGGAAAAAAAGGAGATGCATGGGAAGCCAAGTAATTTAAGACATAATCTTTAAAAATCATGACATATATTGACATATATACTTGCAGGCCAGCAAAGTCATTTTCCTTAAGGAATTTTTGTTTGCTCTGAAATCGTTCATAGTTTCAATTGTTCTGTGCTGGTATGGTTGCTTCACTAATGTTCAGAGAGTAAACATTGTATGTTTACAACTAATATTAAACATATTATGTTATAGGCACTTGAATGCAATAAAATTTATCCCTACTTTCCATAATTTCAGTGGACATATGAGCATAAAATCAAGCCTATGATTCTTTATAAGGATGGTCGCACAGGGTCTGGGCAAAGGAGTCAACAGAAAAGCATCTTTGAGTGCATCTCACCTTTGCATCGCAGGAGAGACAGAGATCCTGGATCACTTCTTCACTCCCACTTGGTGCTCACAGCTTTCAGTTACCATGAAAACCAAATTAGATTTTTCTTTTCCCTTTGCACAGGCATGTTTCTAGTGAGGACGTTGCAAAGAAAGCAGAGCTGCAGATATGCCCAACTTCTGGCTTCCTGGCTCTGTTCTGCAAGTTCCTTCCCTCTGAAGGGCTTGAATGGCAGGAGAACTGGGCGGAGAACTGGGACACTGCTGGGTGCTCATGCACAGGACTGGAGATGCTTCTCTCCCTCTGCACCTCTCATGCCATCTATGTCTTCCTCTCACAGGCAGGACACTGCTCCTTTGCTGAAAGAAAACAGCATATAAATATTGATAAGGGAATGGAAAACTATGAAGTGGAAAGGAGAGGACCGAGGACTTTCCTCTTCATTATGAACCTAATTCATTCATTACTCAAATATTATTCCTATTTGTTTATTTATTTATTGACACTGGGGATTGAGTCCCGAGGTGCTTTATGAATGAGCTACATTTCTAGCCCTTTTTATTTATTTATTTTTATTTGGAAGCAGGGTCTCTCTAAATTGTGGAGGCTGGCCTTGAACTTGCGATCCTCCTGCAAGAAAGATTCCAGCCTCTTTTCATTGCTGGGATTACAGGCATGTGCCACCATGCCCAGTTTATTTCATTAATTTTTAAGAAAGTTTAACTCCTCCTCTGAATGTTTGGGCTGCCCTTGCTCTGTTTTTCAGGCAAAGTGTCTTGAAGGAGTTGTCTACTCCTCTAGATTCCCTCTGTTCCTCCTGTTTAATCTTAAAGGAAAAATGTTAGTGCATAAATGACTTTTATCCAATATGCACACATAGTTTTAAAGTAGTCAGCTAATGCTACAATGCTTTACTGAAAACTAACATTTCCCTACCAAACTTTTATCCTGTTTTTCTGGTAATTATTGACATCTCTATAAAATACAGGCATGTACTGCTGCTTCTTGATATATTTTAAATATTTTAAATGTACCTCCTGTTACAGAAGTTGAAATGTGTCCACATGCACACACACACACGCGCGCGCGCGCGCCACACACCTTCACTTCTTTCTTTCTCACCCTCTCAATGTAGCATTGTTATAATTTTAGGCTGTAAGCAGGCACAGTCATTGATGTGGCTGTGACCAGTAAATATATCCTACTGTCTCAAGTTGTACATTACGAACATTTTTTGTTTATCCTGGAGTTGCAACAGTCTTTGCTAAGCTTCCCAGGTGTCCACCATTTATTTATTTATTTTTTCTAAATGTAATAGATCTGCTGAATCCCTGCCAATACTTTTTGCCAGGCACTTGAACACATCCATTCTGCATTTCACCTACCACTGTATCTTCTGGTCCAGGTGGGATAAGTAGTTTACCTTCTACAAAGGCCTGGTACATAGTTGTCTTTGCTCTTTCCTCTAGGAATCCCTTGTATTAATAAGTCTGGGATAATTGCCATTAAAAACAGATCCCAAAATATATATATAAATATATATTAGTAAAGTTTATCTCTTGTTCACTACTGTGGACTGCATTGTATCTCTTAGGAGACAATTAAGGTTCAATGAGGTCACAAGGGAAGGGATTGGTGGCTTGATAAGAAAAAGAGGCTTTCTCCCTCTGCACCCTATGTAAGAACACTATCTGCAGGCCTGGAAGTGGGCCCTTATTAGGAAAAAAAAATCTGCACCACTTTGATCTTGGACTTCTCTGCCTTCAGAACTGTGAGAAATGGATGTCTATTGTTTAGGCCCCTAAGCCTAGGTACTGTGGTATAGCAGTCCAAACCAAGACATTCACATAACTGTTCAGTGCAAAGGATGGACAGGGTAGCAGGGAGCCCCCCTCTGTACAGTCATTTAGGGACTAGGTTGATGGGACGTTTTGCCATTTTTTCAAATACATATGGAAGACCAGTCTGAAAATATTGAATGGAAAATTCCAGAAACAAACATTCCATAAGTTTAAAATTGTGCTTTGTTAGGAGTAACATGATGAAATCCATTACAGTCTCATTTTATCCAACCCTGGATGCAAATCATCCCTTTGCCCATCATTTCCAGTATATGCTACCTGCCTGTTAGTTACTTAGTAGCCATCTCCGGTTTATCCTTAAGTCATTTTGGTAAGCTCACCTTTGTAACTCTTGCCACAGAAATTACTCCTACCCATGTCTTCAAAGACCTCCATGTTGCTCTTCTAGCCTTATCTTTCCCAGATGTACAGCCTGAGGTGACTCTGTTGAGATGTCACCCCCTTTCTTTCATAGAGTACTTTCTTTTAGATATCTCTTGGTTTTCCTCCTACATTACTGGCTCCAATTATCTGTCTTCCTTTTTGGCTTCTCCACCTTTTCCTGACCTCAAAGTGTTGGAATTTCCCCAAACTTAATATCAGACTCTCTCTTCACTAGTCATGGTTTTTCCAATCTCCCAGCCATCTATTCACTCCCAGTTTAATATTTCCACACCCCACCCCTTATCTGAATGTTTGTTAGACTGATTTGTCCAACCTCCTATTTGACAGCTCTTCTTAGTCATTGAATAGTTATTTTTATTCATCCAGCCCAATATTTACTGGGTACCTATTCTGTATTAGGGACTATTCTAGGCTCTTGGGCTACATCAGCAACAAATCTGTCTCTTTCATGATGTTTTCCAGTGACAGGAGACAAAGATTAACAATAACCCTTAAAAAGAGTTGTAACAAAACATAATGAAATAGAAACACTACAAAAAAAGTAGAGTGTTGGGGATGGACAGTCATTGAAATTTTAAGTAGGGTACTTAATACAGGCCTCATTAAGATGAGGAAACTTGAGGCTGGGGATGTAACTCAGTGATAGAACACATGCCTAGCATGCACCAGACCCTGGTTTCAATTCCTACTTCCAGGGGAAGAATAATATGATGCTGAAATTTGGCCAAAGGCTTTGAGGAATACAAGGTGAGGTCAGGAAGATGTCTAAAATATCTATAGGAAAATCATTCCAGGAAAAAAAAATAATAAGAGACGCTATAAAGGTCTTGAGGTAGAAGTGTGCCTGGCAAGTTCAAGGAACAAGAAGGAGGCCAGTGGAACAGAATAAGCAAGGAGGGGTGCAGAACATACGGTAATGGGGAGTAAACTGGAGGTGGGGGAAGACGGAAGGATTTTAAATGATTGAAATGACTTTGTCTTTCACAGAGTTGGATGTAGAGTTGGATATAGGTGGTTTTGAAATAAACTTTTAAAGGTTCTTCTTATTGCAGTGTACTGAATAGATCCTGTAATTTTTTGGAATATGGGTAAAGCAAGTAGGAGGCCTAGTAGGATCCTAATGCAGAAATTTCAGAACTAACTTGTACAAAATTGAATTTGAAACGTTTTCCCTAAATCCATTCTTCCCCAAAGCCATCCCTAAAATGGATTCTACCCAGAAGCCAAGGCCAGACACTGTGAGCTCTGCTCAGCTCCTCCTTTTTTGTCACCTCTTTCTCCCTAAGTCCATCAGTAGAGTCCTGTTCCTGCTCCATGAGCTCTCCCTGTCTCCACAATCACCATCCCTCCTTGGCAACCACTGTTTCCAGTCCAGCCTGTCATGGCTGCCTCCAGTGAGTGTATCCTCCCCCTTCCACTCTTAGCCCAACCCATTCTCTCCACAGCGATCTTTTGAAAACCTCAATCAAATCACATCATTCCTTTGCTTAAAACCCTACAATGGGAAAGGAAGAGGAACTGCTTGATGAGTAGGGGTTTATTGGAGTGATGGAAATGTTTTAGAATTAGATAAAGGTGGTGGCTGCGTGACATTGACAATGTACTAAATGCCACTAAATTGTTTGCTTAATGGTTAATTAAGCAAACAATATAGTGGTTAATTCTATGTTATGTGAATTTCATAAAACAATATATGAAATAAACTTTTTGAGATCCTTTAATGACTTATCATTGCATTGAAAATAAGTATACTTCTTAATAATTAATAAGGTTTAGATTTGGTTGCGAATTTCTAAATAATAGGGACTTACCATGCAAGTTCCTCTTTCACATAAAAGAATCTGAGAATAATAGCACTTATCAATAATCAGTAAGATGCAAATGGAGTTCACTGAGTTAAACCTATTTGACTAAGGGGCTGAGATCACCAGTGAGGACTATTCTGTATGTTGTAATCCTAGATAGGTCAAAGTATAGGATAGGGCAATGTCAGAGAGAGAGAGAGAGAGAGAGAGAGAGAAGCCAAGGGATAAAGTGATAAAGTAGTGGCATAAATTTGTGCCAGGTACTGGGGTCTCTGCTGGAGCTACCAGCTGCAGGGACATATAAATGACAGCAGGAAAGAGTCCCTCACCCACTCAGCAACCCCCGCTTGACTTCATATCTCCAGAGACATCATCTCTCCAAAAGCAAAGTGTTTTCCAGTTCATCCACATTTCTTCTATTTTATAAAAAGTAAAAAAAATGCTGGCATGATCTTTTAAAACAATTCTTTGGGGGTTAGAAAACACCAAAACAATACAGAAATCAGAAGGAACAGAGCAATAACATTTTCTGTTTGGGGGGAGGGAGAAAAACACAATTATAAAAGCATTCCTTTGCTTTCTTTCTCTCTGCCACCCAAGTTCTATTTGTACTTGCCAAGGCCAAACTAAACTTCTTTGCCTTGTTAGGAACTGCAAAGATTTTTCCATTCTCCGTTTTTTTTCCCAGACCACAGCAGTCCTCCCTCAGTATAGCTGGTTGATTTCAAGTTTTCACTTAATCCCACTGGATTTTTCTCTCCAATTTTCCCCTAGAGATTATCATTCAACTATATATTTCTGTGCCAAAACAATGAGGGAAATGTTTGAGTTGAATATTTTTATATAACTGCTTACTACTTGGTGAAGCTTGGATGCTACTGGATTTAAAAAAAAAAAAATCCTTTCAGACATGTTTTTATTTGGCTGGGACTATGCATCCAGCTTTCTACTGGAATATTGGAAAAACTTTATGGGAGGTAGTCTCCAGAATAAAGGATTTGCCTTAGAAGTGGTGGTCACTTAATTTTCTTTGCTTCGTTGACTGTTTCATTTATTTCCTTAGTATTTCTGCAATACCAAGCACTTCTGCTCATGGGCAGGAAGAATATGGCAGCAATTAGAAGTAGGTTCTCTGGAACAAGCTGCTTAGTCCAAGCCTGAAACTTCTTAGTTGTGTTCTCGTGGGTGTCCCTTAGTTTCTCCATTGTATCAAGATATAGAATTGAAATAGGCCCAGTGCATTCTAAGTTCAATGTAAGTGCTAACTACATCTACATGTTAGGTGGACACGGTTGCTATAGATTGAATGTCAGGCAACTCTGGCACTATCCTGCCCTTAGGAAGCTTGCTATCTCTACATCTTGGCAAACAACTTAACATCACCCTCAGCTTAATTATTTGTAATTAGTGTCTCCCTCACAGGATTGTTGTAAGAATTACATAAAATATGTGTAAGGAAAATGCTTAATATAGGGTATGATGAATATGAAACACTCAATAGAAAAACCAACAGAAGAGTTAAATTGAGTTTTGATTAATAAGAGGGAATAAGTCAGATAAAGAAGGGAGACAGTTTTCAGAAAAGGAGGGCCAGAGAGCTTCACCACTTTGTTTACAAAGTAGAGTGAGTGCTGGGAGAGTGGCAAAAGACAAAAAGAGGAATGATAGGCAGAAATCAAGTCATAATAGACCTTTAAAGCTATATTCAGACCTGTACTTTATCCTGAAAAATGGAAGGAAAGGAAAGCTACATAATGGGTTTAAGCAGGAGAGGGAATATGATTAAACCAAACCAGAATGGCTCTCCCCCCCTTTCTCTCCCTGCACCCACCACTCCCCGTACGGGGGTGGGGTGGGGTGGGGGGATTGAACCCAAGCGCTTAATCACTGAGCCTCATCCCCAGTCCTTTTTATTTTCTAATTTTGAGACAGCATCTCAGTAAGTTCCTTGCTAAGTTGCTGAGGCTGGCTTTGAATTTTCGATCTTCCTGCATCAGCCTCCTGAGTTTCTGGAATGACAGGTGAGTGCCATCGTGCCCTGCCCAAAATAGCATTTTAGAAAGAACCCAGTGGTTGTAGAATGTAGAATGGCATGGAGGGAGCCAAGACCAGAGGTGGGAGACCCCATTGGGAAACCACTACTGATCCTCATGAGAGACAGGAGGTGACGGCCTAGGACTGGGATGGTAACATGAGAATCATGGGTGAGCACGTCATACCTTCAGTTTGAAATATCTTCTTGCTGGGTGCTGTGGCAGAGGCTTGGGAGGCTGAGACAGGAGGGTCTCAAGTTCAAAGCCAGCCTCAGTAAAAATATGAGGCACTAAACAACTCAGTGAAACCCTGTCTCTAAATAAAATACAAAAAATAGGACTGGGGATGTGGCTCAGTGGTCGAGTGCCCCTTGGTTCAACCTTGTGCCCCTCTAACCTCCCCACCCCACCCCCGCCAAAAAAAGGAAAAAAAATCTTCTTTTTTCCTACCCAGACTGCATTGTGACCATCCCTTTGCTTCACTTCCTCTCACCTACTGCACTGAGGACTTACCCCCAAATGTGCCAATACATGGTGCTATGGTTACAGGTACTGAAGGAGGGCTCACCTGTGTTTGCTGGTTTGAGAGCTTACTGTCCTCCAAGAAGGCAACAATTCTTAATCGAATATTGCTTGAGGTTTGTACTGTGGGTTCTACGTGCTGCCATCAAGAGCTGCAGATGTGCCCTGTGAGGAGCAGTGCCACAGAGCAAAGGACCGACAGTCTTCCATCTAGAAGGCTAAGGTTTACCTGACTGGAGAAGTCCAACTACTTCTTCATAACATAAAACAATGAGTTATGAATTTCTTCACCACCTGACCATCTACTGTGGTCCAACTACTTTCAAATAATTTCTTGGAAATGACTTGGGTGTTAGGGAGTAGGAGGGTGGGAATTATTTCTCTCTTGGAAGCCCAACCCACTCTAATGACCTAATTAATTCACCATCAGAGTATGCACAGTGTGACTTGGTAAGATCCACATAGTGGCTGTGGGTTGTGAAAAGATAAATGAGCAGTAAATATATCCCTTATAAAATAAAAGATTAAATGCCACAGTCACAAGCCTTGGCTGTTTTTCTTCTAAACAGTGTGGGATTTGTAGAGGTAGGAGTATTATGGCTTGTTTCTGTTTTTATTTTTTGCCCAATAAAGGCCCTGGGCAAATAACTTTGAGCAGAATTGTAAATAAAAGAGGTGAATTTAGCCTTTTCTACTTGAATATTCACTACTTTTTTAATTCGAAGTCCTCAGTGCCTCAGCCTAATTCTCTCTCTCTCCTTTTTTTTTTTTTTTTTTTTGGTACCACAGATTGAACCCAAGTATCCTTAACCACTGTGACACCTCCCTAATCCTTTTATAAATTATTCTGAGACAGGGTCTCACTAAGTTTCTTCAAATCTAAGTTGCTGAGGCTAGCCTTGAACTTGAAATCCTCCTGCCTCAGCATCCCAAACCGCTGGGATTACAAGTGTGCATTGCCACACCTGGGCTGATACTCTCTTAAAAGCAGGAAAATGGATAAAGTAATCCACATTAAGATTTGGTATGTAGGCGGCTTTGTTGTTGCTGTTCTTTTGTTTTATAAGACAGAGTCTCCTTTCATTGCCCACATTCTCTTGCCTCAGCCTCCCAAGTAGCTAGGATTATGGGCCTGCACCACCAACCAGCAGTATGTGTTTCTTAGTCCCACAAAAGCAAAGTGATCACATTCTCAGAGGGCAAGAGGAATTTTCTGGAAAACATGGAGTCAGAGTCCCAAAGATAACAGAAGAAAGTGTTCAGCTGAGATCAGTGTCCAATCTGAGAGCTATGAACAAGTCTTCCCCTCCTTCCTCCTGGCCACTCTCCATGAAACTTTAACAACTAACTTTACAAACTTTGCAGCTCTCTTAACTTTATACCTTTAACTGCCTCTTCCATAGCAAGCCCCCCAAAAGCCCCCTGGCCAGAATGAAATCATACAATCCCTTGGAACTGTGCCCATTCCAAATTAATAAACTTATAAATCTCTCTCCCTGATAACAACATCCTCAGGCCCAAATCCCCTTTGCCTAGTTTTAACCTTTGCTTTCAGGGTCTCTTTAGTCGAATCTGAATGCCATTCCCCCATTCCCCATATTAATTTTATTAGTCTACTTTACGTTAGATTTTTTTTCTAGACCATTTGTTCTCAACCTTGATTGTACATTGGAATCATTCAGAGAGTATTTATTTATTTGTCTTTAAGTACACTCCAGTTGTACCATCGGGAGTAATTTATTTATAGCCTTGAGATAGAGAGGGAGTGGGGGGGGGGAATGCCATTTCTTAATCCACTGCTGTCAGCCCCAAAGTCTGGATTCCTTTATTCCATGAGATTCCACTGGTTTCTTTCCTGGCCTCCAGCTTCTCCACAGAGAGCTCAGCTCTACAGAAATTTTCTTTCTTCCTTTCTTTCCCTTCTTTCTTTTCTTTTCTTTCTACCAGGGAATAAACTCAGGGTGCTTAAGCATTGAGTCACATCCCCAGCCCTTTTTATTTTTTTATTTTGAGACTGGGTCTTGCTAAATTGCTTGGGACCTTGCTAAATTGCTGAGGCTGGCCTTGAACTTGCATTCCTCCTGCCTCAGCCTTCCAAACCTCTAGGATTATGGGCATACACCACTGTGCCCAACTTTAAATCTTTTTCTCTTAAACCCCTATCAAGATCCTGCCTAACTACTGTGAGCTGATAACTTTCTTACTTAACAAAGGAAATGGCAGTCACAATCATGATCTCCCTCAATGTTCTTCCTCTCCACTTTAACATTACATACTTTTTCTTTCCCTTTACATTTAATTCCTCTCTTTCTCTTCCACCCTCTTACAAATGGACTCAAGCACTTGCCTAGAACCAGTCCATTCCTCCTTCTTCCACTGAAATGTCTCCTATGGGAATTTCCTGTACTCCCAGCCTCCGCCTCCATTTCTCCACCTCTACCTCCATAGCTTCTATTTGACTTCTACTGTTATCTTTCTATTGTAATGCTCTCCAACTTTTCCAGGTCATGGCACCCATGTCAGCGCCTTCCAACCATGCCAGGAACTGAAGAGGCTTATCTTCTGCTCACCTGTTTATGGCTCACCAACCTGCCTTGCCAGATGGGAAGTTCCCTTTACTAAAGGTCAGTCCACTGAACTTCTCTGGCAAAGGACTCCAGTAGCCTCACTGACAAGTACAATGTCTGCTTCTCTGCCCTCACGTGTGTGTGTGTGTGTGTGTGTGTGTGTGTTAATATTTTTAGTTGTGTATGAACACAAAAGCTTTATTTTATTTATTTTTATGTGGTGCTGAGGATTGATCCTGTGCCTCATACGTGTGAGGTAAGGGCTCCACCACTGAGCTACAAACCCAGCCCCCTCATCTGTTCTTTATTTGGTCAAGATAATGTAGAGTTGATGGCCAAGAAATAGGTGGAGATAAAAGCAGCCCACTGGGCTGGGGTTGTGGCTCAGTGGTAGAGTGCTTGTCTAGCGTGTGAGGCACTGGTCTGATTCTCAGCACTGCATATAAATAAATAAAGGTCTGTTGACAACTAAAAAAATATTAAAAAAAAAAAAGAAGAAGACTACTTCCTGTTCACTGTCTCCTTGATTATGCCCAATTGTTTAGGAAAACCTTGCCATCCATAAGTAATGCCTAGGAATCTACAGTCAGGTTCTGTTGCCAGAGAAAGGATCATTACTATGGGCAAAGGGGCCCAGAGTCTTAATTGGCTAAGTAATTGGTAAATTGTGACACTCAAGAGTTACTTTGTGTTGAGGAAGGAGGATCTCAAGTTTGAGGCCAGCCTGGGTAACTTAGTGAGGCCCTTTCTCAAAATCAAAAATAAAAAGGGTTGGGGATAGTTCAATGGTAGAGCAACCCTGGCTTCAATCCCCAGTACTACTAGAAAAAAAAAATTACTTGTATACTACTGCACCCCTAGACTGATTTCACAAATTAATTCTAATTAATTAAGGTCCAGAGTGCAGATTAATTTTCTGTCCATTTCTGAGGAGAGGCCACTCACAGAGTTTGTGCATTACAAATCTTAAAACAATTTCTGTTGTGTGTGTGTTTGTATGTATATTGGGGAGTTTCAACTTCAATTGTCCAGGGAAAACCTGCTTAACTGCTCATCTTACCTTTATGCTTGTGTCCTTTCCGCCTAATTGGCACTCACTATGAAGGAAAGATTTGCCCTAACAAAAGAGCATATATTTTTCTCACCAAAATAAGAAGGGATAAAATGTTAACCACTTGGCACTCAACAGTATATGTAAGGTGTACAGCAAGAAGGGTTAGGAGAGAGCTTGGCCAAGCTAAATGCTGAGGCTTAGTCTCTTGCATTTGCCCAGCTGTCCCCATTTCCAGCTGAGTTTGGAATGCTGGAGTTTGTGGTGCATGCCTGAAATCCCCAAGACTTGGGAGGCACAGGGAGGAGAATTTCAAGTTTGAGGTCAACCTGGGCAACTGAGCAAGACTCTGCCTCAAAAAGAAAAAAGAAAAAGCACTGGGAATGTAAAACAGTAGCTAAGTGGTAAAGCACAGACAGACAGACAGACACACACACACACACACACACACATATATATAAATGGGGGATGCCTTATACCTTAGTATAACCTCACCTGCATAATCCCACAATTTTACATGGAGTTCTGCTGACTATTCAAAACTTCTCCTCCAGATCTGGTCTTCACTTTCCTCAGCCTGTTCCCTACCCCTGTACACTGGTCCTTTAAAGCAGGCATCTCTGGTATTTCTTCATCCTTCAGCTTCTGGGTGGGGTCAGCCAGGGGAGGCACCACAGGAAATCCAAGGGCAGGAAGAAAGAAAGATCAGGGTACTTGTGATTCTTCCTCTCTTTCTCTCTTCCTGTGGTTTTTGTGGTTAACTTCCTCCTCTGGAGGCCCCAGCTTCTGTGAAGCAGACTCTTTTCCACAATTCCAGTCCTCATCCGTTCTGGATCTTTCTGTCTTCTAGCCCCTTCAGACCTACAGGAGTGTAATGCCTTCCCAGTGTCTCTGTTCTCCAACATTTCTTACTACATCTTCAAGCTGGCCTCTCTGATGACATGATACCCTTTATAAATAATCCCTTCATTAAACCCATTTTGTTGCTGAAATCTCGGTCCTTGACTCCAATGCCAATCCAATAATGAGGACATGGTTTTAAGAAAAACGAAAAAAAGGTTTATTGCTTTGCTAGCAAATGAGAAACACAGGGGACTCCTGTCCTAAAAGCTGTGATTCTGCCCATCAGCCAGAACAGGGGGTTTTTAAAGAGGTGATTCAGAGAAAATGAGATTAGAAAGGAGAGATCAGGAAGGAGAAGTTCAGTGAAAAGGTTAGGTGAAAGAAGATCAGGGAGAAGAAGGTCAGTGAGAAGAAAGTTGGGAAAAAGAAAAAAAAACATGTAAGTTTCAAAGCCACAAGGGATATAGTCAAAGCATCAAGTGAACCCCTGTTTCAATGTTAGTCAAACTCTTTTGAGGATGAATCCTTTTTCTCTGCCAAGATCCTGACTTCTGTGAGCTCATGTATTTCAGGAAATAAAACTACTCTTATTATTCTAGGTTTTCTCTTAACCTTTTCTGTTTATATAGTTATCTACCACCATGCTATCTAGCATGTAGAAGGGGCAGAGGGAAACCAGAAGCTAGATAGCCTGGTGGCACTGCCAGGGACAGTTAAAACCAGTTCCAAGCAGACATGTCATCCATGAGTTGGATTAAAAACCTTTGAAGACGAAGGTGAAACGAGTACATTAAGTTTTAATTTGTTTCCAGGTGAAATATGATCACATTATGATCAATGTAATCTTCTTATGTTTCTCTTCTTTTCCCAACTGTATTGGAAATACTGAATTTAGGGAATGTATGCTGCTCCATGTGTTCCTTATAAAACTCAGGATACAGTGAGTACTTGGTGTTTACATGATGGATGGAGTCAAAATGGGTGAAAAGCCTAGCTCATCAAATGCACATATTGAGTACCAACAGACTGCTAATGAAGATATATAGTATAAAAATAAGGTAAATTTTTTCCCTCAAATTGCTTAGCAAAAGATAAGTAAATATAATAAATTAAATGATATCAAGGGAAGAGAGGGCTTAAAAAAAAGGCAGCAGTGGAGAAAGGAGCCAGGGGAGGAGAGAATAAAGAATAGCAGGTGGGGTATTTGCAGGGGCGGGGGGGGGGTAATATACATTGGGAAATTAGATAGAAAATATAGGATTTTAAGAGCACAAAAAGAAAATAGATGTTTTTTAAAAGAATGATAGACAATTACTTTTTTCTGAATCTATAAGCACTTGATATTAAATACTGAATTCAGACTAAGGATTCATAGAAGCTAAATTTAAGAGGATGTTGTAAAGCTACAATAAATGAGTTAATGGCATATGAAAGGGCTCTGGATTCTTTTCAGTAACACCATTAGTATAAAAGTAAGGTGTTGTTTCATGTTGAATTTATAGATCGTATATGTGATATATGATATATGTTTTAATGGCCACTCTCAGAAAACACAGACTAGGAGATTTGAAGAGGCTAAGGAGAAATCAAGTCTATTATTACTCATCTTTTATATCTCTTTATCCTGGACCATATTTAACTACAGTACTAGGAAGTTGTAAAGATAATTGATGTAGAATTTATTGCATGTTTGAGGTCACTGACTAGATACTTTCATGTAGAAAGCACAGCACTGACCTTTCTAAAGAACAGGTTTAGATAAACAGACTCTGTATGTTTCTCATCAGCCATTTTCATTTGAGCTAACAGCTTAAGTCAGATCTGCATAAAGCAAACATGTCCTCCAGCAATATCATCCTCCTTTACATTTTAAATTACAACAAAAAAGAAAAAGAAAAAGTCTGCTTAATTTGCATTTCAAGTTCTCTTAAGAAGGGCGAGTGGAGTAAAGTGATATAATCATAAGCAATGCTTTAAGAAACTGTGGAGGAGGATGTACATGCTCTTCTAACTAGAATAGGGTTGGGGAAACAATTGGAGAGGCAGCCATGTCCTGGGAACATGTCCTGGTTTCCTACCTGGAGTCACTTGTCTGGCCGGGCACCTGTCTGTGAAGGCTGTTTTTAGTTTGGTAAGCTGGAAATTCAACCTTGCTAGAATACCAAGATGTTAGGGTTTCAGAGAGGGTCACAGAGTCACAGAACACTCTTAAAAATCAGAATATAATTTTTAATCTAGTAGTGATTTCTCTTCCTCTACACTAGAGTTTAAACCAGTGACTATCAAACAGAGATAGAGATCAGGAGTGGGAAGGTGGGGGTGGCCCTCACTCTTTAGGAGGAGACTCAGTGAGTCTGGGAGGGGGGTGGCATATTTAAATCTGTTCCCTCTGTCCTCTCTTCTTAACTCTCTCCTCCAGCCTATTCCACTTAAAATCTTTTTTCGCGGGAGTGAGCGTAGGGGGACTACAAAGGATTGAACTCAAGGGCACTTTACCACTGAGCCACATCCCAAGTCCTTTTAATTTTTTATTTTGAGACGCAATCTTGCTAAGTTGTTTAGGACCTCACCAAATTGCTGAGGCTGGCTTTGAATTTATGACCCTCCTGCCTCAGGCTCCTGAGTCGCTGGGACTACAGGCATTCACCACTGCACCCAACTCCTACTTATAATTCTTGTAGTCACTTCCAAGACAACATGATCCCTCATGAAAATCATAGCTAATATTTCTTGAGAACATGTATGATTTTCCCTTAACTGTATAGCAAAAAAGGTGGATGATCATTCTGAGGCTAAAACTTTGGAAATGTTTAGCCTAAGAGGGGTGTTGGGCTATATAAAACATGTCCTTGGAGAATTTAGCAATAGCAAAGGAAAGGAGGCTGCGCATTGACAATGATTTGATTCCTGGGGGAGATTAGCCTGGAGCAGCATTGCCTGGACTTTCTAGTTTCGTAAGACTCAGCATGGCAGGCTGCAGTGAAGCACACCTGTAATCCTAGCAGCTGGAGGTGAGTGGAGGCTGAAGCAGGAGGATTGCAAGTTTTAAGGCCAGCACGGGCAGCATAGTGAGACCCTGTCTCAAAATAAAAAATAAAAAGGACTGGAAATGTAGAACTGTGGCAGAGGGTCCTTGGGTTCAATCCCCAGTACCTGAAAAAATAAAATAATAAAACTTCCCATCTGTTCCACTTCCTTATTCTCAGTTGATGGTGTCACCTTGTGGTTGGTAGGATGAGACCCCAAAGGTGTCCACACCCTAATCCCTGAAACTGGGAACACATTACATTGCAAAAGAGATTTTAAAGATATAATTAAGAGCTCTTAAAGTACATCAGCCTTGATTATTGTTATGGTTTGGATGTGTCCCCCAAAAGCTCATGTGTGAGTCAACGCAAGAAAGTTCAGAGGCAAAATGATTGGGTTGTGAGAGTTTTAACCCATCTGTCAATTAATCCTTTGATGGGATTAATTGAGTGGTAACTGAAGTAGTGGGGTATGGCTGGAGGAGGTGGGAATTGGGGGCATGGTTTTGGGGTATACATTTGTATCTGGTGAGTGGAGACACTCTCTCTCTCTCTCTCTCTCTCTCTCTCTCTCTCTCTCCCTCTCCCCCCCC
>NW_026000057.1:37519952-37524292 GCF_001458135.2 Marmota marmota marmota
CCTCCCCCCCCCCCCTTCCCTCCCTCCCTGCCTTTGTTTTCTGATCATCATATGAGCTGGTTCCCTCTGTCACACTCTTCCACCATGAGGTCCTGCCTCACTCTAACCCAGAGAAATGGAGCCAGCCTTCTACGGACTAAGACCTTTGAAACTGTTGAGTCCTCAAATAAACTTTTCTTCCCCTAAAATTGTACTGGTCAGATCTTTTAGTTGCAACGTGGAAAAAAAAAAAAAAAAGACTAAAACCATTATTCAGGTGGACCCAATTAATTAGATGAGCCCTTAAAAAACATTCTCCAGCTGAGGCAGGGATGTGGCTGAAGTCAAAAAGATTCCATGTGTGAGGAGAAAGATTCAACACACGGCTACTGGATCTGGACCAGATGCTTGTAGGAGCTAAATGGCCACAGGTGAGCCAGCAAAGCACTGGAAACCTTGGTCCTGCAGCTGGAAGAAATTAGGTTCTGCTAGCAACTTGAGTTTAGAAGGTTGGTAGAGCTCTTTGTGACCAACCCCTTGCTTTCCCCTTGTGGAACCTGAAGCTGAGAACCCTGTAGGACCTCTGACCTACATGATGAGGTCCTATGATGAGATTAATACAATTGTGCAGGTTCATGCTGATAAGTTCGTGTTCATTTGTTACACAATCCCTAACTAAAAGGAAAATGAAAGTAGTTAAAGAGAATTTTTTTTTCAACTTTTCACCATCAGTCTACAGACATAACTATGCTCCACTCATGCTTTTGTTTCCCCTTGTCTTGGAGTTTTTCTTAGGCCATTGCTACCCATCTGTGTTTTGGACATTTTCTTCCAGACGTTTCAGGAAACTTAATTATTGACTGACCTCCCCCATTGTCTTATCTTCTCTTCTCCCCTCAGCATCCAATCATGGACAAGACACTTTTTGGCTGGACATCGTAACCACACCTGTAAAACAGGAGGATAAAATAATAAAACTTCCCATCTGTTTGAGGCCAGCCTCAGCAACTTTTAGAGGCACTGTCTAAAAATAAAAATAAATAGTGTGGAAAATAAAATATAAAAATAAATATATAAAAATAAGAATAAATATATAAAAATAAAATATAAAAATAAATAGATAAAAATAAAAATAAATAGTGTGGAAAGTGGAAAGTTAAAGCACCCCTGGGTTAAATCCCCAGTAAATAAGTAAATGAAATAAAAATTTCACTTGTACTAAACACATACAGACTTTTTCTTGTCATGATTCTCTAAATAATACAGTGTAACAACTATTTACTTTTATTAGGTATTATAAGCAATTTGGGGGTAATGTAAACTATACAAATATGTGTAGATTATATACAAATACTGTGTCTTTTTGTATAAGGGACCCGAGCATCCACAGATTTTGAAATCTGCGGGGTTTTGCAACTAGTCTCTATCAAATACCAAGAAGAAATTATATATAATTTGTTTCATGAAAATGGTGTATATATTTTTTCTGCTATATTTTTCACTTAACAAGGGCATTTTTCTAAATTAGAGCCTATTGAACTACTTTATTCTCTTTTAAAAAATTTGCTATATATTATCCCATAACATGGGGTTTCTTGACTACTGGTTTGGTTTTTTTTTTTTTAATTGGGGGTTGAATCCAGGGCTCTCTACCACTAAGCCACATCCTCAGCCCATTTTTTAGTTTTTATTTTGAGTCAGGGTCTTGATAAGTTGCTGAAGTTGACTTTGAATTAGTGGTCCAACTGCCTCCATCTCTCAAGTTGCTGGAATTCTACTGGTTTGTTCTTTTAAAGATTTGTTCATTTATTTACTCACTCAATGATTATATGTCAGGCACTATGCTGGACCCCAGGAAAATTATAAATAATGCTACAATAAACATCCTCATGCAAAATTTAAAAAAAAAATCTTTCCCCATTGCTGAGACATGTTTACAAGGTGCAAGTGGTGATTCTTAGATAAATAGCCATGTGCATGAAGAGGAAACACAATAAAACTTGCTGATTAAATAAATGACTTTAGTTATGTTCAGAACAGTAGTAATTAAAAGAGGAGATAAGTACTACAAATATGAATATTTCCCCAATCAGTTTGTTTTATCAAACCAAAGGAATTTCTATAAAATTTGATTTACATTATGTACTGGCTTAGAAAGAAGATGTTAAGAACATATTTGTCAGTCCTTTCTCTTTCTTAGAGCATTCAGCATCATTATTTTTGAAAGGTGACAAATCATAGATTTAATAAATTTTGATACATATTCAGAAGAAAAGATACAGTTAAAAATATAAAAAGACATCACTACTTTCTGTGAGATGGATGTCACTATTTTTTCAAAACAGAAATTGTGATGACTAATTTTCCTTCTCAGTGAGTAACATGGAAAAACTTCATGCAACTTATTTACAATTACTCTATTTATTTGGGGTATTTAAATATTATAATAAAATGGTCTGATTATTTCACAATGTTTAAACTGAGGCACAATAGTAACCACAAGTTAAAAATGATCCATTAAATAGTCTTTCACAAAGGCAAAGACCCATGAAAGACCTGCAGGGTTTACATGCAACAATGTGGAGAACTGCAGGCTTTGGAGCTATTTTTACTTTATCTACATACATAAACCCAAAGGCCACATCATCATTTTTCTGATATTTAAAGAAAATTTTATTAGTCCATACTTCCATAAGGTCCAAATATTTGTGTCATGAAATAGGGTGTAGGTGGAATGGATTTTCACCAAAACTTGCCTATGTTTGGGTCCACATTTGAACCTAGAACCTCTGTGTAACCTATGGATGGAACCCTCAAGCTTTTGAATTAGTGGTGATTGCTGGCCAAAACTGAATTTACTTTGCATCCTAGCAAACCGATCCATTTGCTACTGCATTCTGGGCAAAACGCCTGGGCTTTGTAAAACTGAAGATGAACTTCTCATTGAAAAGAAAGAAAAAAAAGAAAAAGAAATTTTGATTGTTGGTATTGTCTTTTGGGTTCCTTTCTTTAAAGGAATGCATTTTCCACACAATAATGTTGAACCTTTGGTAAATTTCAGGAGCAGCTGTTATTTGAAGGAAATTTCTGAGTTGTGACAATATCTTATAGTTGTCAGTTTGGGAAATATGTTCTTTTTTGTTACAATCATGTTTCATAATCATGGACCAATGATTGTTTACAAAAATTATATCCACTCTAGATACCCAGAGATGCCTCTCGTTTGTTTGTTTGTTTGTTTGTTTGTTTAAATGGATCACCCCTAAGCCTGTGCAAATTCTAAACGGGAAGTACCCTTTCTGGAAATAGAAATTAACAAAAAACATTTCTGTCAAATAAATTCAATAGAGATTTGGCCAATTCCCTCAGATTCCTAGTTAGACCTTCTGAAGCTGCCATCGTTTAGTTTGAAAACTGCTCACCAATGCTCAAGGCCCTGAATTCAATCTCCAGGACCGCAAGGCAAAAAAAATAAAAAAATAAAAATAAATAAATCTTGACAGTTTTGAAAACTGCTCAGCAGGTGTATGAATGGTATCCAAGAAAATGTAGATCCTTGACCATTTTTAAGATGGCAACACCCCTTCTAAAAACAGAACTGCTGAGGTCATCCGCGAAACCACACACAGCCACCTTGTGCCCCCAAATCTGGAGAAAAGCGCAGTGCTCAAATGAGTAAAGAACTACTCTTCCAATGTTTATTTTGGTTATGTTTTTTTTTTTATCCTTACCTAGAAGCAAATCAACTAACAGGACAAATGGAAAAATGGATAGTATCATTAGCCTCGAGCCCCTTCCCGTTCACTTAGAGGTGCTACTAAGTGGGATGACTAACATCTATCTCTAGGCAATCCTGTGATGTTTGGAAACCCACCCCATTGACCTAGGCCAGGGAGACACCCTTTGAATCAACCCCGGTTTCCCCAAACCTAGTCACACCATAGTCAGGAAACAGTTTCCGCATCAAGCGGAGGTGCGGGGGTGGTAGATCCCTTTCCAGCCCCACCCTGAAAGTTGCTAGAAGTGACACCTTAGGAACTTTCCCAGTTAGATCCAAGTCACCGCTCCGGGAGGTCTGAGCCGGGCGCTCAACCTCTGCGAACCCAGCCAATCTGCCCACTGTGCCAAGCCCCTCCTTCCCTGCATCTTTAAGGGCCGGGAGAGGGGAGGGTCCACTGGGATTTTCTTCTTAAGAAGTCGCGCAGGTTTTTCGAGCTCCGCTCTGCGCCAGGAGAGCCACAGCAGCGGGAGCGGGCGCTGCCGCCACCGAGCCGGAGGGTGAGTCAGTGTTTGGAAATGGAGTGGGCGGGCGAGGGTGTGCGAGAATGAATGATGTCAGGAGCGCGCAGGGCGAGGGCCGC
>NW_026000057.1:37524317-37563158 GCF_001458135.2 Marmota marmota marmota
TTTTTTTTTTTTTTTTTTCATCTCGAGAGACATTTACTGATGATGTGTGAAGGAACACAGCTCTGGGCTGCTAACACGGAAACCTTTCAACGTTTGGCTATCAGATCTGCGCCCCTTGAAGTGGGACTTGGTTTCTTAGGATAGATAGGTGGGACTGGACCCCTAGTCAACATCTGTGGGTACAGATAGCCGGTGAATAGAAACCAACTCAGATTTTGTAATCATTTATTTTTATTTATTGCCATTCCTCTCATTTAAGTCTTGCCTCCTCAAAAATGACCTTAAAACCATTTTGGCTAAATTTTGAAGAGAATCAGCTGTTTAGTATCATTGGGGCTTGGACATGGATTTTGAATTGTCCTTAACTTTTCAATTCCGTGGCTTCACTCCTGGTCTCCTCTGTTACCAGTGGGTTCTCAGGTATATGAAGCTCTCTGAACCAGTAAAATGGGATTATTAACTACTTCGGATGATTATGAGGATTCAATCAGGATTAATAATGAGAACAACAATGATGATTAAAGCACATGAGACTTAATCATAATGGCTGGTACAAAGCAGATTCCAACAAATTGTAACTGTTTATATATAAATAAGACCACATTACAGCTGGTTTAGGTAATGATCAATTAATTTCCACAGATTTTTTTACATATATGTAAACCTGGTGGGCTGGGGTTTAGCATGTGAAATCCATTGGCAAGTTCCTTGGCGTTGAAAGAGGAAAGTGATATTTTCAGGAAGTCAAACGTTTCAGTGTAGATACCTGAGAAGGTTTTGATTCCCACCTGTGTCATAGGAACTGCCACTCACTGTTTAAATCATGTCAGGGCAGTGACTGAAAGTTACAAGCCTGCAGGAAGAAGGGATGTGTGGAAAGCTCTACAACTTTACCCCTTCCCACCCCACACACTCTTTTTTTTTTTTTTTTAAAGAAGCAGAGTAAAATTTCCTTTTTATAAACTTTCCTGGGTCTGCTGATAGTCTTCTGGGTGAGGTCGGTTCTTTTACTGGTTAATATTTAATTTGGTTTCTTTAGTTTCATTTTTAAGTAAAGCTGGTTGAGTTATGACCTGGAGGGAGCCATTTGGAGACCCTTAGGTTATTGCTCCTGGGAGGTGCTCAGTTTCACTTTTCCCAGATCCTGGTAAAAGCCCCAGGAAATATTTGGAAGAATCTGAAGCTTTTGCTCAGATCTTAGTGAAAGCATTTGTTCTTATTCTATGACAACAACTTTGATGGTATAGAGAGATCATGGACTTGGGAATCAACCAGACCCAAGACTATTTAGGTGGTCATTTATTAACTGCTATTTTAAGGAAGTTACTCAAATTCTCTTGGGTGTTTGTGGAACTTTAAATGAAATATAAAGAAAAAATAGAAATAATCTTATGTATATTAAAATAGTGAAGTACAAATGAGAACTTTTTTTAAGTGATACTTTGAGGTAAGATATTTATTATTATTATTACATGGGAATTGAACCCAGGGGCACTCTACCAATGAGCTACACCCCCCAGTCCCTTTTATTTTGAGACAGGAACTCAGTAAGTTGCTGAGGCAGACCTCAAACTTGGGATCCTCCTCCCAGGTTGCTGAGATTACAGGCATGCACCACAACCAGCAAGATATTTCTTTTTTCTAAAAAAAAAAATTATCAAGAATTTTGGAGTTTCAGACTTTAAGGCTTACTGATCTTTTTTTTTATTCACATGGTAGATTTGAAGCCTGAATTACTACTATGAAATATTTATTCAAGTCATTTATTTGCTGAACACTTAGTAAGCAACTACTATATGCCAGCCATTTTGCCAGATGCTACTGATGCTAAGAGGAAGGAATCCCTGTTACTGTCCTTTAAACCTATAGTCCAGTAGAGAGAAACCCCAGACTTTAATTATGAAGAGGGAAAAGGAGTCAAAGAGAAGAGGATTAGGGAATTAGAAGGAAATAAGTGATTAGACTGTAGATGGGTGCCTCTCACTGATAAGGAGAAATCTAGTGGCTTTCTGAAGGTTCTTGAATTGAGGCTCATAAATCCTTATGAGGCTGAATAATGCAGGTCTGTCTAGCTTTACCGTTTAAAAAAACATTAAAGACAAATGACCTCTTAAGTTTAAGCCATTTTAAATGGTCCAGAGCAAGTTGTTTAAATGAAATCTGAAGGCTCAGTTTAGCTCTATCAAGACTTGTTTACCGTGAATAAAACACTATGGTAGATCTTTAAGAGGATTACCACTGTGTGCAAATATCCCCATTTATTAGTTTTCCTCATATTATAAGCAATGTGTTACTATGGAAATTTTAACCACCCAGAAAACCACTTTACATTATTTATTCTCACTGTTTTCCACTCATGCACACACAACATAAAGAGGTAACATATACTGAGTTTACTTTGGGCCAAACGTGTCCCCTGCATTCATGTAACTATAACATCTCATAATCCCCACTCCAACATTTAGAGATAGGTACTCTTATTACCCCCTTTTTATGAGGGAGAAACTGATTTATGGAAATTCAGTAACTTTTGTGAAGTCTCACAATTAGGAAGTTGTGTTCTGCAAAACTGGGTTTGTTCTTTATATTTTATTTTCTGCCCCCCCCCCCATATGGACACCACTTAGTCTCTAAAATACTCTTCTATAGCATCGTTTTTTTCTTTTCTACTACATGGCTGCATGCATCTCAACTAATCCCCTATCGTTGGATACTTAGTTTGTTTCCAGTTGTCATTATTTTAAGCAGCTCTGCTTTAAATATCTTCCTAGCTTTATCTGGAGATCCATGAGTATTTCATTTTTAAAAAAGAAAATTTTCTTCTATAATTTACTTCACTTTTTAAAAAGTGAAATACATTTAATTTGGTTACCTTTTCTTTTTTCACCTCACAGTATTGGGGATTGAACTCAGGAGTGCTCTACCTCTGAGTTATATCCCAGATCTTTATTTTATTTTAAGACAGGGTCTCATTAAGCTTCCTGGGTGGGACATCAACTTGCAATCCTCCTATCTCAGCCTCCCAAGTAGGTGGGATTACAGATGTGGGCCAGTGAACCAGGTAATTTAGCTGCCTTTTAAAGAACCATGTTCAGAAATACAGAATCTTCTCTCCCCCCGCTTTTATGTATTTTATTATTATTATTATTTTAAAATATGTCCCTGGGGATCAAACCCAGGATCTTGCATATGCTAAACACATACTTTATCTCTGAAGTATATTCCCAGTCCAGGTACCAAGGATTGAATGACAGGGCACTTAACCATAAGCCACACTCCCAGACCTTTTTATGTCTTCTTATTATTTTTTAATATTTTAGCTGTCAATGGATCTTTATTTCATTTATTGATATGTGGTGCTGAGAATCGAACCCAGTGCCTCACACATGCTAGGCAAGCACTCTGTCACTGAGCCACAACCCCAGCCCTTTATGTTTTGAGACAGGGTTTCCCTAAATTGCTGAGGCTGGCTTTGAACTTGCAATCTCCTGCCTCAGCCTTCTGAGCCATTGGGATTATCCCCGTGTGCCAACATGCCCAACCTCCTTTCTTTTTAACTTAAAAGAATTTTAACTTCTGTTTTTCTTTAGTGAGTCTCATAAGATTTCAGCAAGAGGATCAACCTCTGTGGAACTGCACAGCAGGGTAGTAGCTTGTTATTCAAGGGATTATCTGATGAAAAGGGAACATAGGAGCTCTCTTAAAGTACTGTTTGTGCTTTTGTTATTGGCCTGTGGAGCTAAACTTATTTTTTGAGGTATTATAACACAGTGGAGCAGGGCTAATTTTGCCAGGCAGCTCTCACAAAGAAATTTTACTTCCATAGTACCAGTGAGGTAAAGTATTTCCAGACATTTCATTTAGTAGATTTATCACTAGGTTTGGAATAAGTTGCATCAATATCAAATAAATAGGTCATCTTGAGTCAAAATTTTAATTATAGTCCCATTTCTAATGCTAGTTTATTTTTTATTATGATTTTCATGAAGCATGCTTTCATATAAGCAGTGTTAAATTCAGCCTCTTCATCCAGACACCCAGATCAGTTCAATTTATTAATTTCCAACAATGACTTTGTGATACAAAGTAAAATTTAAAGAAACAGCTATTAGAATTAAGTGTCAAGGGGATCATAGGTTACTTGCTAATTGGTTTGCCCTATTGCCCAACCTTTATATCACTTGGTGTTTTGCTTATAACAACTTGAAATTCAGTCTTATAATTTTCTGTTTTCATGGATTTCATTTAAATTGATAGTATAACTTAAAAATTTCAAACCAAACTCATGTGTGTTCTTTTTTTCTTTTTCAAGAAGCATTAATTAGCTGGGCGTGATGGCACACACTTTTAATCCCAGTGATTTGGGAGGCTGAGGCAGGAGGATTCCAAGTGCAAGGCTAGCTTCATCACCTTAGCAAGACCCTGTCTCAAAATTAAAAAAAAAAAATAAAATAAATAAGGTGTATTTGGGGGTACTGGGGGTATAGCTTGTAGATGAGGGATAGAGCACCACTGGGTTCCACACTCAGTAACCGCCCCATCCCCCAAAGCATGGACTCATTAACTGGATTCTTGTATGTATACAATGTTTTTAAAAAAGTGAGTCACAAACTAAAATCATTTAAAAGGGAAATGAAAGTCAGGCTACTTCAGGGCAAGTGGAGAGACTTTTGAGGGTCCTTCAGGTAAGTGCCATTTCCCAGCTGGTGGGCTGTGTTGAAGTTCATGTCTCCTGGTTCCTTTCACCTGTGGAAAAAGCACCTGATGTCAGGGCTAGCCTCAGGCAGTGGTGGAAAGGAGTTTAAATACCTGCCCTGGGGGTGTTCAGCTCCAAGTTTACCTGGCCTTACTTGCCTAGGCCCAGAAGGTATTCAGTGAGTATCTGAACAAAGGTGGTTGCTATCCAATTGAATCCCTGGAAACAGAGACATCATGCCAATGGAAAATTGGGATGAGTACCTACCACAAGAATTTAATCACCTCTTTTCATTAAGATGATTGGAAATTCAAGATATGTAGGAATTAAACTTTAAAAAAAGCTTTTCCACCCGTTAGAAGGGACTAATGGGAGGGAGAGCCCTGGAGGTGGGAAGGCAGCTACAGACAGAAAGAAGGGAATATACCAGAGGGTAGTGGTGCCTCCCCCCAATGGAACTGTTGTCCTGGCTGTGTTGAGATCCTGGAGGGCCCAGTTGGGTGGGGTAAGGTGGATGAGTATACTGCAATGTCACTTCTTCACAGATCCACACCACCGAGGTGGCATAAGGATTCTTTTCCTCACCTGGGGATATTTTTAGTTTAGGTAGTCTGATCGAACATCTTGAGATAATATGAAAGAATGAGGTTTTATTTAGGGGGAGGGAGGAGGGTCAAAAACCAAGTAAGTGGCTTTAGATCACAGGCCACTTAACCCACTGAGGTTCTTCCGAGAAAGACCTTTATGTTGTAGCCCATCCCCACAGAGAAGTGCAGACCTTCAGGAAGACTGGCAGCATTGACTGATGTGGAGTTCAGCCTTGGAAATGCAGGTCAAACAGTGGAGTTGGCTTTTCGAGTTCCACCATACACAGAATATGAAGGTAGTGGGTAAAACAGCGGTGGTTATATAATGGTAGCTCCCATGAGATAGGCACTCCTGTGGATTAGGTAAAACACTGTCTTTGTTTCCAGATAGACCTGAAAAATAGAAATTGTCTATTGCTGTGGAAGTTTAGAAACAATGTAGAAAGGGTCTGCACCCAAGGCTGTAGAGGTGGTGGGAAGCAAATAGGGATTCAAAAGTGGGCCCAGTTCTTTGGGATGCCCATGCCCTTCCCAGCATCCTTCCTGGCTGTCTGACATCTCTTTGGAGATATCAGGTTTGGGGGCCTCTATTTTGATAAAGAATTTGATGTCTTTAATTTTTAGTTCTTTGGCCTTTATGTCATGAAGGAGAACTGACAGGTTTTGTGTGGCAGTCTAGGTTTATGATCATCACTAGGTTTATCACTAGGTTCATTTACCTCTTAGGGTGACCATACGAATTAATGTGACTTGGTGGGTATAAAATATTGAGAGTAATACCTGGCTCAAAGTAAATGTTCAGTGGCTCAGGGTTTTTTTTGTTTGTTTGTTTTGTTTTGTTTTGTTTTTGCAGTACTGGGGATTGAACCAAGGGGTGCTCGATCACTGAGCAAAATTGTTTATTTTGAGATAGGGACTTGCTGAGTTGCCCAGCTGGCCTCCAAATTGTGATCCTCCTGCCTCAGCTTCCCAAGTGGCTGGGATTACAGGTTATGCACCACCATACCTGGGCAAAATTAGATATTTCTCATTAAGGTAACTTGTTTTTTTCTGTAATAAATATCCATGTGTTATATCTTGCCTGTACTGACAGGGTCTGGATCCTATCCCCCCACCAACCCCTTCCCCTTTCCTTTGGGGCTAAAATAAAATGATTGAAGTGAGTTGTACACTGCCATTGAATTTTGAGAATGTTCATAAGAAGTATGTGGCATCAGCTGCAAATGCTGAGAAGCTTTGGAAGTGCAGTTATAATATGCCTGCCCTCCTCTCAGCAGATGCCAGGAGGGCTAGTCTAGCACAACTGGTACTGTCCCTCACAGAGTGTTGTACCATGGACACCACTGTCCCAGAAAATGCCGGGGCCATTAAGCATCACAAACCCCACTGTCCTCGCCAGTGCTGTGCGTCTTTCTTTAGGAGGCCCTGAGACAGTTATTTAACACAGCTGCTACTGTCTTCTGGGATTCGTGTCTGCTCAGTGAGTTGTTCGACCAAGTCATTACTACCCCAGTAGTTGCTACCAAACTTCAATAGCAGTGTAGGGCTTTTGTTTTTGTTAAATTAGTATTTTAGAGCACTTCTGGAAGAACATCATTGCACATATTAACCTGTATATAAAATATGTCCTCTATGATGGATTAGTTAGGGCTGAGAAGTATGCTCCCTTGGAATAGTTTGATTGGCAAGTTATAAGCAGCAAGCAGGGACATTTAAAATTTTTACTTAACAAATACTTAAGTGCTCATGAGGTGCTAGGGTTTGTCCCGAGTACTTAGAACTCGTCCTCATTTACTCTTAAAACATGAGGGCAGATATGTTCATCCCTGTTTGAAGGATCCCCATTTGAGACGAGAGAGTGGCTAAATCACTTGAGAGTAGGCAGTAGGGACCTTCGAGTGTAGCTCAGTGGCTGAGTGCTTACTTAGCAACCCCAAGGCCCTGGGTTCAAGTCCCAGCATCACAAAAGAGAGAGAGTGTAATGGGTCTTTCGCAAGGATTATTACGTGTGGGAAAGAGCCTCCATCAACTGCAACACCCTCTTGCTTGGCAGCACAATTAGCATTCAGGTCTATTATCCAAAGTCATGGCTGCTTGGTAATAGATACAAATTACCAAGCAAGAAAGCAGGCAGTTGGCCTGTGATGTCTAACCTCTGCCTTGTTGATGTAGATCTAACAAGTGTCTCAGTTTGGGCCCCACTTGTGCATGCAGTTTGTTTTTGTTTTTGGTACTAGGGATTGAACTCAGTGGCACTCAACACTGAGCCCAATTTTGTATTTTATTTAGAGATAGGGTCTCACTGAGATGCTTAGCGCCTCACTTTTTGCTGAGGCTGGCTTTAAACTCATAATCCTCCTGCCTCAGCCTCCCAAGCCGCTGGAATTACAGGCACGTGCTACTGTGCCTGGCACCCATGCAGTTTTATCAAAGGAAAAAATCACACTTGTCCAAACTTGCTATCAATTCCTTACCATTTACCACATGGGGAGGACTACATCTTGATCATATATTGGAATGTTGTTATTGAAGTGGGTTGTACGCTGCCATTGGATATGAGAATTCAGTGAAAGACTTGGGGGCTTCATTTCCAGAATGGTATTGTCAAGCATTTCTCTCTCAAAGCTTCTGAGCGTTTGGTCAGCCCTGGTGCGAATCCAGGAAGTGAGCAGTGCCCTCTCCCATGTCCAGGATGGGCACGCTCAGCTGAGCAAGAAAAGCAGAAGTCTCAGACCTGCTATTGACAGAATTTATGTTTTGCTTTTTAGCTTTAGAATTTTTAATTTTTAAAGTAGTTAAAATCCTTATCAGAAGGAAGGAACTTGTCCCCATGAGGTTTCTTTCACTGTTTTCTAATTACTGGTGGGGTGCGGGGTGGGTAGTGGGCAGAACAGTGGCTCACCAGCAACGCTCACATGCTAATCTCAGAACCTGTGACTCTGTCATGTTACATCACAACGAGAAGTTGAGATTATCCTAGGTCATTGTCGAGATGGGCAAAAGTACAACATATGTAGTCAAGGGGAGAGATAAAGAATGTCCATGCCCTTCTGCCCTTTTCAATGCTTTATTCACTCAAATCACTCAATACAGTTTCACTCTATAGGTTCTTAATCAAGGAATGACAATCCTTAATGCTGGGCACTGCAACAGACATGATCAATTCAAAGCAAACAATTCTAAATTAATTCCAAGCATTGCAAACACGCTTAATCATGACATACTTATTACAGATATTCCCTCTGCATGCTAAGCTGAAGTGCTAGTTTTAAACTCTTAAGTCTTAGGTCTTAAGTCCAGCAAATGTACACTCAGACTGCAGCGACCAGGTCAGGAACTGATAGAGGCTTCTCCTGGGGTGGAGTTGACGGCCGGATGAGGAGACGGTTGTAAGGAGAAGTCCTTTTCTCACCAGAGTCAAGAGGATGCTGTAAAGTTTGAGAGCCGTGAGGACAACACAGAGGTTCAGGCAGATGACAAGGGTTGGGATGTCAGTCCAAGTCCTCATCAGGCTCTCAGGCTTTTGTGCCTCAGTGTCGGCTGGCTGAGTGTCTGTTCATTTGCTCTATCATTTATGCTAAATTTTGGGGCTTCTGTCCGCCCTTTCAGTACCTATCAGCTGTTACCAGGTTTCTGAGGGATGTCTGTTGTTCTGAAGTCAGGACATCTGGTCTGGTGGTTTCTGCCTCTCCATTTATCAGGACGAAGGCAAATGACAGAGACTTCCCTCTGAGTTTTATCAGGGTTGTGGGGAGTGACTTATTTTATCAGGCTATGCCTGATGACCATGTTGGAAGGCTCCGTAGGCATGCCTGGTGGGGACTGCAGTTTTATTTTTAAATGGAGTTACTTAGGCTAAGGCCCTTCTTAGGGCCATCCTTACAGTCATCTGGGTGGGCCCAGTGTAATCACAATGTAAGTGAAAAAGGGAAGCAGGTTAGGACACGAGAGCTGGCATCCTTAGAAAAACTCCAGTGTCCATTGTTGGCTTTGAAAGAGGAAGGCGAGCCAGGTGTAGTGGTACTCCCAGCAACTTGGGAGGATGGGACAGGAGGATTGAAAGTTTGAGGCCAGCCTCAGCAACTTAGTGAGGTCCTGTCTCAAGGAAAAAAAAAAAAAAAAGGCTAACATATTGCTCAGTGGTAGAGAACCCCTGGGTTCAATACCCAGTTTAAAAAAAAAAAAAAAGAGAGAGAGAGACAAATGAACTCAGAGGATAGTACAATACTTTACTTTTTAAGAAACATAGGTGGAAAATTAGCTGGGTGATTTTGGAAACTGAAAAACTGTAGAGAGATTATTTTCATATTTACAGTTCTTTTAAATGTATTCTTTGTAGATTTTGAGTTACTTTGTTAGACTAGGGGATACACATGTGTGTATGTGTGCATGCGTGCCTGTGTATAGAAGATGGATTGATTATTTCCTCTTATCAAAAGGTTTGGAAAAAACCTGATGTAAGTGAAGTCTTGCTGTGTGTTCTAAAGTGCTTTTGGAAAAGGTCCTCAGTTCTCTGATATACAAATGTCCTGTGCTCTTGTTAAGGGTACAGTGCTCTGTAGGACTGACTCATTTACATGCATTTTATCTTCATTTAGCTACTCCTAGTTAATAATTTGCTCTTCCCTTTGAGTTCCTGTATTACCATAGCAAAATACCCAAGATTATCCATTTATAAAGAGAAAAGGTTTGTTTTGGTTCACAGTTCCAGAGGTTTCATTTCTAATTGGTTGGCCCTATTGCTTTGGGCCTATAATAAGACCCACATCATGGTAAGAGCATTTGGTGGAATAAAAGTACTCACCTCATGGCCAGGAAGCAATGGAGAGGAGGGGGTCCAGGGTCTCATAGTCCCCCTCAAGGGAAAGACTCCACCTTAGGGCTTCCCACTAAATCCTATGAGCAAAGCTCCTACCACCTCCTAGTGGCACCACTCTGGGACCAAGCCTTTAATACTGAGTGTTTGGGGGACATGTAACATCTAAACCATAGCATCTTTGTAGCGGAATAAGGATGCCTTCACTATGTAAGTGGCCAAGTAATTAACCTTCACTGAGACCAGAAGGGTATCTGTTCTGTTTCCCATCATTGAGAAATTAATCAATGATGTTCTCTGTTGGATCTTTTGTTAATGTGAACCAGAGCTCCAGAGCTTATTTCTCCTGGGTGAACTAATGAAATACTTTCTGGACTTGAAAACACCAGACTCTGTATCATTGTGCTAACCTGCGCTCAGAAGGTACCCCTCCCCTGAGAACCCAGTGCTGTCCAGTGAAAATAAGAGATGAACCACCCATGGTGGTTACATATGTAACTTGAGTTTTCCAACAGCTACATTGCAAAAAGTAAAAAGAAACAGGTGAAATTGATTTAATACATTTAATTTAATACATCAAATTATTATATTTAATGTTATCAATATAAAAATTCTTGAAATTTCTACATTTTTTTCTGCATTTGAAATTTCGTATGTACTCTACATTTAATAGCACATCTCTTCAGATTGTCTGCATCTCAAGTGCTCAATAGCAACTTCTGACTAGCAGCTATTGTATTGGGCAGTATAGTTCAGACCAATTTGTCCCATATGTATCTGAAGAAAATCTGTTAATGGTTGCTATCTTAGTCCATTTAATGTTTCCAAAACAAAATACCTGAGGCTGGGTACATTATGAAGAAAAGAGGCCTATTTAACACACAGCTCTGGAGATTCAAAAGTATAGTGCTAGCATTGGTACCTTATGAGGGCTTCATGCTGTGTGACAGCATGATGGATGGTTATCACAGGGCAGGAGCACCTGTGAGAGTGACAAACAGTGCATGCACAAGACCAAATGTAGGGTGGCCTCACTTGGCAATCTGCTCTTGCTGTAACTACTTCAGTCCCAAGAGACCTAACCCACTCCCAAAGATGGCATTGGTTCCTTCTGAAGGCGATGCCCCCTAAATTACCTTCTAGAAGGCCTCACATCTTAAAGATTCTACCACATTTCAACCCACACTGGGGACAGGCTTCTTGCACATAAAGGTTTGACCCACTCAAACCATATCCAAACCATAGTAGTTGCTGTTGAATGACCTTCTTGAATTGTAGTTCAAAACCCATGTTCTACCATGGAGCGGCTCAGAGCTGGAGGTAGTGCTGCACACTTGTCATCCCAGCTGTGGGGAAGGCTGAGGCAGGAGAAGCTCGAGTTCAAAGCCAACCTGGGCAATTTAGCAAGATCTCTGTTTCAAAATAAAAAATAAAAAGTGTGTGGGGAGCCAGGGACAGTGGTGCATGCCTGTAATCCCAGCCGCTCTGGAGGCTGAGGCCATAAAGGGCTGGGGATGTGGCTCATTGGTGAGTCCCCCTGAGTTCAAGCCTAGGTACCAAAGGAAAAAAAAAAAAGTGCTGGAGATGTTGCTCAGTGGTCTTACCAGCATATGTGAGACCCTAGGCTTAATCCCCAGAACTGCAGGGGGAAAAAATGAAGAGAGAGAGAGAGAGAGAGAGAGAGAGAGAGAGAGAGAGAGAGAAAGAAAAAGAGAAAGAAAAAGAGAAAGAAAGAAAGAGAAAAACTGGTTCTGGTACCTTTTGCCAGTATGACTGAACTGACCAAAGAGTGCGCTGAGATGTTTCTCTAAGGTTATCAATTGCTTGAATTTGTGAATTTCAAGGCCAGACATGCCTTGGCCTGTAAACAAAAACTTGGATTATTAGATTTGTGGGTCTAGGAAAGATGACGGCTCCTATGCCTTCGTGTCTGCACCAGTCTCAGCCCTAGGGCTTCACGACATCTACTCCTCTGGCACTTGGTCGTCCACCTGTTATCTACTGCCACCTTCACCCTGCCATTGCCCTGTTTATATGTGACATGATGTTTACTCATTAGTGCTCTTGTTCAGATGTTTATTGTGACAGTTTAGGAATCAAGGCCACTGTAAAACCTGGATCAGAGAAATCATTACTTGATATCAAATATCAGTCTGCCTGGAACAGAAACCATTGGAATGTAAGAAGACACCAGCACAATAGATTCAGAGCAGGGATGGGGCAGGGGGGAAGATGAGGGAGACCATGCAGTTCTGTGTGGGGTTGGGGTACAAAAGAAGGATTTCATAGCTGACAATTCCCCAGCCATCAGGTAAACTGCTGTTCTCCCCAGGCTCTCTGGACAGGTTGCCTTGGATTCCATAAATGTATTGACTTTAGCAGATACTTGTACATAGGTGGCTGAGGTACATCCTTCCTCAGTTCCTATGGAAATTGATTGGTGCATTCCATACAATGTCGGTTGAGCACATGCTATATACTAGACATTTTTGATCTGGGGATTCAGCAGTGAACGACACTCAAGTTTTCTTTAATGGAGATTGTTTGAATGTGTGTGTGAAGAGAGGCAAAGATGCTAAAGAAAGGAAGAATGCCAGGATGATACGCAAGGAAAACTCATCAGTATGTAAATTTAGATTGGGACTAGTTCCTTGAAGGAAGTAGAGAGAGACTGGGGCTGCCAACTGTGGCGCAGTCAGGGAGAGAGATTTGCACTGAGATTTTGAAGGATGAGAACACTCGGCAGAGGACACACCATGTGCACCAGAGAAAGAGCTTATTTACACAAGGAGTGGGAAGTCTGGTCTAGCTTCAGCAGATGAGCAGCAGGATAGGTGAGAGGTAGATGTGGCTTGGCTAGCAGGTCCAGGGTGGGTAGGGCTTGCATACTTTGTAAGGGGTCTAAATCTCATTACAAATCCCATGAGAAGGCATTATGAAGTGTTATAAGAAGGGCATGATCTGGTTTACATTGTGATTGCAGCCCTCTGGCTGCTGGGCAGAGAGTGGGCTAGAAGTGGGTAAGAGTAAAGACAGGAGATCCTTTAGGAAGCCATAGCAACATTCTGTGATGCAGCTTCAAGTAGGTTGATGACATTAGAGATGGAAGATGGTGGATAGGTTTGGGAGTTTCAGGGATTTAGGGTAGTATGTATGGCATGAGAGAGTAGGAGAAATCAGGCATTTTTTCTAGTTTTGGTGGGGGAGTGAGTTGTAAAGAATGGAGTTATGGTTTAGCTGTTGGTTAGTTTGAGTTGCTCTTTAGTCATCCCCATGAAGACATGTCACCTAGCCAGTAGTGATTGTGACTTGCATGTGTGGCTGAGAGCAGGGACAGGGACAACATAGAAATGGTACGTAATGAAGTCATGGGACATCTGGAACCTAGGGAGATTTTGTAGGCAGTGAAGCTTTGAGGAATAGCAAAGTGAATTAAGGGGATGGAGTTGTCATTGAGGTAGGGGACAGAAGAGCCATGTTCTAGATACCAAATGAAGAGTCTGGAGTCATCACATTAGTTCTGTTGTTAAGTTCTTCAGGAGTTGAGTATGATGAGAACACAGAGTTTGTTAGGTTTAGCAATGTGTGGAAGAGGTTTGTATTTCCTAGCATGGTGCAGATATTCAATACATATTTGCTGGATTAATGAGCTGAATATTCTTCTTCTTCTTCTTTTTTTTTTTAATGGCAGTGATGGGAATTGAACCCAGGGCCTGACACATGCTAGGAAAGTGTTCCACCACTAAGCTACACACTAGCACCCTGGAATATTCCTTTTTTTTTTTTTTTTTGGTGGTTGTAGATGGGCAGTATGCCTTTATTTTATTTATTTTTTTGTGGTGCTGAGAATCAAACCCAGTGCCTTATATGTGCTAGGTAAGCGTTCTGCCGTGGAGCTACAGCCCCAGCCCCAGTCCCTGTAATATTCTTGAATACTGCATTTTTACTTGTTCTATCTCCCTCTGTGTTCTTTCAGGCAGAGGCAAAGGCAGGGTATGACTTTCCCATTTCCCAGTCAGACTGCTGCCCTCCTCCCACCCACCACCTGCCTTCACAGCCACCGCCTCATCTGGATCTGGGATGTCTTTGGCCTAGGATTCCATGCCTCCTCCTGCACCATCCCCCTCCCTCTTCTACCAAGCCAGTGGTTGATCCTGAAGCTTGCCTAGCTTGAGTTTTCTCTTTTTGGGTATTTCATTTGTACTCTGTACGAGTCCATTGGGAAGACCTGTGGAAATCATGATTATTTTCAGAAATCTCTCTGCTTTACCTGAGTCTCTTGGGTAGAGTCATCTGTACATCTTCTCTATTCACTTCACCATCTTTGAAACTTTTTTGCTCCATTGTACACTTGAGTGTCTTGAAGCCCTAGAAAGTTTGGTGTCTATTGGTGGGGTGGCAATTGACTGTGGCGCCTTCAAAAGGGTTCTTTCTAGGAAATTTTCCTTTGCCATTATTGCTTTTGTTGTTTTGCGGTATAGGGGATTGAGCCCAGCGCCTTGTGCGTGCTTGGCAGGTGCTCTACCAGTGAGCATGCCCAGCCTTTTTATTTTTTATTCACTAAATTGTTCAGGCTGACCTTGAACTTTTGATCCTCCTGCTTCAGTTTTCTGAGCAGCTGAAATTAATGGGCCTGCACCACCATACCTGGCTCCCTTTGTTTTTTCTTTTCTCTTTTGATAGTTATTTTGCCACCGTGGTAGTGTGGAAGTGTCTTTTCTTCTACTCTACTTCCACCATTTTGTTTTTTACTTCATATCCTGCTCTCATTATACCAGCTGTGGAGATAGTAAGCTCCTCGATAATGGAGGCTATTCCTTTAGGTGAGGGGTAGAAGTGATAGGAGAATATAAATTTTGTTTTCCTGCAACTGTTTCCTACTAACAAAAATAATCAATCCTACTGGAGACAGTGGTATGGAAGCATCTATATGAAGTTTGCTTGTGTCTTTAGAAAAGATCGCCTTTCTTGTTTTTCTTTTCTTTTCTTTCTTTCTTTTTTTTTTTTTTTTTGGTTCTAGGGATTAAACTCAGGGGAACTTGACCACTGAGCCACATCCCCAGCCCTATTTTGTATTTTATTTAGAGACAGGGTCTCACTGAGTTGCTTAGTGCCTCGTTTTTGGCTGAGCCTGGCTTTGAACTTGAGATCTTCCTGGCTTAGCCTCCCAAGCCCCTGGGATTATAGGCGTGTACCACCGTGCCTGGCAAGATTGCCTTTCTTAAAGAAAATATTAATTGAAGATTATGGTATTATTGGAGCTTACTTCCCTATTTGAATACTTTTCTGTTTATTCTTTAATTTTCATCCTTTGTTTAATAGAATGTTGCCCCATTTGGAGAAAATCTTTTGTGGACATCATTTTTTTAAAAAATTCATCTTTTCAAATCTTTTTTAAAAGCTCAGCTTTACAAAGTTGACACATTTGCATACTATTCCATCTGATTTCCACTTCTTGAATTCTTGTAGTTTTCCCTGATTAAGGTGATCCCATGTCCTGGTCGGTCCAGGACAACCCAGTCTCAGAGATTGGATGTTAAAGGCTCTTTCACTTTCAGCTGACCTACTTTGGATTAAAATATATGGTCACCCTAATTAAAGACAACATTTAATTTAAAAAATTGAGGGAATGAAGTATTTTATGTATTTTTGTGTTAATTCACATAACTTTACACATGACACAAACACTTTTTTTTTTCTTTTACTTTTTCCAACTAAGCTTCTAGATTTTGATCAGATGTCATGGTACTGCAGGAAAATATTTCTTTTTGTTCTTATAAGCAAGTCAAAAGATTCTTTTGATAAAGACAGCTCTGAGTTCCCCATGATGTATTTTCACTAATATTCATTTCACTAGAGTAGGTTTTGACCTAGCTCCTCCTAAATAGGCAGGGGATTTTTTTGTTTTTTGATGGGGGGAGCAATATTGTACAAACACTGGCTATTTTTATTTGAAAGAACTTTCCCATATCTCATGTTTGATTTTTCTCTCCCTAGTACATATGTTCATCTCTTGTTGCAGATTTTTTTTATCCTCCTAAATGTGGAATGGGTTTGCTCATTGCTTCATCTCTCTATTAGCAGTTCCATTATTCACACATTTGATGACAGCAAAACAGCCACAGGGATAGGAAAGATCTTTTAGAACTTGAACATCTTGAGGAGTCAAAAATGCCATTTCGATGGACAGTCTTTCATTTCAAAATATTTATATTCCTTCCAACACTGCCCCCCAGCTAAAAAAAAAAAAAAAAAGATGCTGTTCATTTGTAGTTGTTAAAACAAAAAGCCCTGTGAATATCAAGCTGAGACTCAGGCTTGGGAATTTATTTGGGATGATTTAACCAACTCAGCAGACTTGAGCCCCTCTCTGGGTTCCTCTATCACTGTCTTTCTCTCTCTTTTTTTTTCCTAATACCACTTCTCTAAGGAAGCTTGATAGACAGGTTTTTCCTAACTGATTTCCTAATTCTGTGAAATTTGAATGCCCTTTGAAGAATCACAAACCAAATTTTCACCTTTCAATCACAGTGTTTTCACCCAAAACTCATGTTGAAATTTAATCCCCAGTACCAGGTACTTAGAGGTGGGACCAAATGGGATCTTTAAGATGTGATTGGATCCTGAGTGTCTGTCCCTTGTGACTCAATTAAATCCTTTTATGAACTGATGGGTCATTGATTATACAGGGGGTAGCTTTGTTGCAAAAACCTCTCTGGCATGCTTACACTCCTCCTGCCAGTCTGCAGGGAGTCCCCACCAGCAAGAAGCCTTTCGCCAGATATGACCACCTGATCTTGAACTTACCAGCTTTCAAAATCACATGTCAAATAAACCTCTGTTCCTTATAAATAACCCAATCTCAAGTATTCTTTATAGCAACAGAAAGCAAAACTAAGATACCCCTATTGAGAATCCATGGTCTATCAAAATGCCCTATTGAGGACTCATTTGGGGACAGTGAGAAGTGGACTTTCGTTGAGTTTAGCCTAGTGTCCTTGGATCTTCAAATGGATTGTACATTTCCCGACACAGACCAGATCTAGTAGGTACAACATTAGTAGATTCCACTTACTATGGCATTTTTTTTTAATTTTCATGAAGCTGGGGAGGGTGGAATGAAAAGGTTGGAAGTTAAGAGCTTGAAAATTCTTAGATGGCCTAGTGAGTCTAACTTCTTTATATGTAGGTGCAAAACCAAGATTATTAGGAAAGGTGGGATTAACTAGTTTTTTAATCCAGCAGAGTGCTATTTCCAGGGCTGTCTTGGTAAGGACCATAGGCAGGAAGATGTGGAATACCTAGAGGAGGAATTCAGGTCTTAATTCTGCAGCCCAAGGATTTGGATGTGTGGAAAGTTGTGACTAATTAGCTTGGCAGACTCTTCAGTACTCTAATGGCACAGAGTGGTGGAGATGGTGACAAAAGTGCTACTCACAGGAATGAAGAGGAAGAATCTGATGATCAGTTCTGCGTCTCAAAGTTAGCATAGCATTTGTCTCCAAAGATGATGTTAATATGAAGAGAGAAGAAACTTGAACTTAAAATATGGGCAACTAGTAACTTTTTAAGGGAAGTAAATTAAGGTTGGATGGTCATTGGGACTCTTCTGTCATTGAATTGAAATTATACATGTCTAAAAGATATACATTCATGGAGGATAATTCATGTAGTATATATTAGTGGAATGTAGGGAATGTACTTGAAATAAAGTGAAGGAAGCTATAGCCCAGGGACCTTTCTCTATATCTGTTTCTGTGTGTTAAAGCATGTGAGAGAGAAATGTAGATCAACCTAGTTCTAATTGTCTGGGTAGATAGTCATGGAAACTAAGATATACCCACCCGTCTTAATGACCTCTTGTCATTTCCAGTTGTATCTCCATGATTTTTGAGGGTAGGCTCATTCTACCAAGCAGATCTCAAACTTTTGTAGTTATTACTTTATTATTTCTTCATGGGCCACTAGTCATATGTAGACCTTGCTTTTCTTTTTTTCCCACTTTAAGACTCTTTATCCTGTAATGTAATCCAGCCCCACTTTCCTCTCTTTTTAAAAATCTTTCTTTTGGTTGTTTTGGTTTCCTTCTTGAAATGTAAATTGCCTTTAATAGGTGAGCAAAGAGCAGGAAAATTATGAAACTTACACGCAGAAGGATGGGGTTGAGAAGTGTTGTTTAGAGTGGTTTCATGGGAAAGACAAACTGAAGGTAATGGGTAGTACTGGTCCCTGAGTTTCTTTTCTGTTTTCCTTGCCCTGTTTGTACAGGCACTTGAGCTCCGGCCCTCTTTGCTGTCATCACTGAAGAAGGCTGAATTTTTTATTTTACATGATGTACTTGAACCTTGCTTTTACTAGAATGCTACTTGTCAAACCATCTTAGGGTTGGATATATATTTATTTTTATTTGGGTGATTAATTAGCTGTGTTTGAATTCTAAGAACCCTTTGACCCTTTCAACATGAAACTTGAAGGACATTTTGACAAAATGTTTCTTTAAAAATTATTTGTCCTCAAAAACATTTTTATTCATTCAAATAATAGTTGATTATCTTCTAAAGAGAGTCTAGATGGACTCCTTATCCATATCTAGGAGTTAACAAATACAGCTAGCTGCCTGATGAGCTGGCCTTATTGTTACTTTATAAACCATAGTGTTACTAATAGTTTCCTGACACTGTGTTTGGAAGCAGAAGTAGCAGAGGTAGTGCAGTGTCAGCTGTGAATTGCCATGGATGTGCTTGTCAACAAGGAGAAGCAGAGTTAGCTGAGGCTGTCATGGCAACGGGTGATTAGGGTTGGAGTACTGAGGTCAGTCCTCAAGCCATCCTTCATCCTGAGGGTACACTCACTGGGAAGTCTCAGAGACCTTACATCCTGTGGGTTAGTGCTAAAGAGGAAATTCATCCTGCATTGCTTGGAATACTGTTTTGTGAAGGGCATTCATGGAGACCAACTAGGTTCCCTATGTACTTCTAAATTGTAGATATAATTGACAGAAACTCTCAGGAAGTCCTTTGAGATGTTTGTATTTAAAATCACAGTAAAATAATTACGTGAAATTTTGAAAATAGCAGAAAAAAATATCTTTGGGTTTGTGGCTGTTATTTCTGTGGTCCCATTTTTGTCTTATTGGCAAGTATGTATCGTGTGAACTATGAAGACACTGTCAGTTTTCAAGAGGTGCTTAAAATACCTCATAAAAATCATCTTGGATTTGGCCAGGTGGAATGGCCAAAGTGGTTATGTTATTAAAAAAGATTTTTTTCTATGAATGTCTGCTCTTAGCAGGATGCAATTTTATATACTGAAATGATCCAAAGAAATGACACTCAGTCCATCTCTTCAAATAGCTCCTTTTTAAATGGAACCTTACTACAGTCAAATAAAGATTAAGTAATTACATTTCTTTCAGTTGCTAATTTGTGTAGCTATTGGTTTTGGTTTCTGATGGAGACTGGACCATCTGTTCTTTCCTCCCCATAGCTGGGGGACAAAGCGAATAAGCAGTTGTGACAATGATTTTGATTCTCCTAGAAAAGAGGAAGGGAAGTCTTTCTCCCTGTCCCCTCAAGTCAGGAACAAGCCAGAACTCTTACATGCACTAGCAGCTTTGCTGAGCCAGGAAGGGGAACCCCTCTGGAGAAGTGAGGCAAGAGGCTCCCAGCCAGTGAGCGCCTGTTGTGACTCCCTAGGGAGTCTGTCCCTGGGGCCACAGGACAAGGCCAGTGATGTTTGTGACAATCTGCAAGGTGCGTAGGAGGTCTAGGTTAGAAGAAACTCCCTTTTCTGAGCCTTTGAGGACAGTCTGGCATTGGTAGTGAAAAATAGGAAATGCTCCAAAGAGAGAGTGACTGTCCTGTATTCCAGGAGCCTCTGATCTGGCAGGGAGGAAGGGGAGTGTATATGGTCATTATTTCATTCAGTGTTGTTGCACCCTGTTCTCCTGCATTGCCAACGTAGTCCACAGCCTCCAAGTGAGCATGGTTACAGTGAACCTGATGGGAACCAGCAAGCCAAAATGCAAGAAAGCCCTCCTGCAGGAAAGGGTTTACAAGAAAGGAGCCCTGTTTGGTAGCATGGATTCCTTGAGGCAAGCAGCTAAGAAACTCTTAAATTAAGGGGTCCTTTAATGTGAATCAAGAATATTCTTGGTTTTTTTTTTTCTCATGAGACAAGTAATTACTGAAGTCATAACAAAGTTTAGAGGGAAACATATTTCACACAACAGCATTAAACACCCCATCATCAAACTTATGAACCAAAAAGGATTCCAAGAATGATTTTAAGGGATGTCCTAAAAATGTCGTTTTGGAAGCAAAACAAGTCTTCTTGGGTTTGGTTTCAGGAAGGTATAATTTTGCAAGTGCACACTTCGTATTTGTGCTACCCCTCCCCCCATATGTGCTTGTGCTACACACTGAAAAGAGTTTTCATTTTAGCAGGGCTGCTTAAGAGGGGCCCTGCCATTTGCTTTACTAAGTAGCATCTTAACGAATTTGTGTCCTAGTTGGAATCCTATAGTATGTAGCCTTTTCAGTGTGTGTGTGTGTGTGTGTGTGTGTGTGTGTGTGTGTGTGTCCGTCCCTGGGGATTGAACCCAGGACCTTGTTCATGTTAGGCAAGTACTCTACCATTGAGCTAAAACCACAACCGTTTTTTTCATTTTCTTTTTTTCTTTCCCTTTTTTGTTTTGTGGTGATGGACATTGAACCCAGGGTTTTGCCCTTGCTAGGCAAGTGCTCTACCACTGAGTGACATCACTAGCCCTATTTTTTTTTTTTTTTAATTTGGATACTTGGTTTAGCCAGCTTGCTCAGGCTGGCCTTGAACCTGTGATCCTCTTGCCTCAGCCCCCCAGGTAGCCAGGATTACAGCTATAGTGGCATGCGACACCATACCCAGTATAAATTTGTATGTTGAATATGAAAACCTGTAGAAGTCAGTGCTGGAATTGCAACCTGACCACCATTGTTTTGTCATCATGGAACCATATTCAGAATGCTCTGTATAGTTTACAAGCCTTCAGTAAGCATTTTAGAATTATAAAGCAGATTTAAGTCAGTGATTATGTTTGAACAGATTATCATTGTTTTTAAGGCATGTAACTGGGGGCTGCTTTTTCATAATGTTGCAGTATTGCTTTAGAGCTTAAATCAGTATTTGGAGTGCTTTAATTTTGAAAAAAAAATGTTGCTGTCTTTATTACCAAGAGTTTATAGCTAATTCTGAGAAGTACTATTTTTGCAAATTAATAGGCTTTTTTTTAGAGCAGTTTTAGGTTTACAGAAAAACTGAGCAGAAACCAGTTTCCATATCCTGTGTCCCCTGCATGCCAGTGTCCTCACATTAGTGGGTTACACTTGTTACAGTTAATGAAACAATATGATACATTGTTATTAACCAAAGTCCATGGTTTACAATAGAGTTCACTCTTACATTATGGGTTTTGAAAAGTCTGATGATATGTGTCCATCACTGTAGTATCATGCTGTCCTAAAAAATCTCTGTCCTTCATTTTTTCATCCCAACCTCCCTTATCCTTTGGCAACCACAGATCTTTTTTTATTATCTCCATAGTCTTGCTTTGTCCAGAATGTCCTAGTTGGAATCCTATAGTATGTAGCCTTTTCAGATTGGCTTCTTTCATTTATCAATTTGCATTTAAAGTTTCCTCAGGTTTTAGTGGCCTGATAGCTTTTCTTTCTGTACTTAATGATATTCTAGCTTGGCATGATGACACATGCCTGTAATCCCAGTGACCCAGGAGGCTGAGTCAGGAAGATCACAAGTTCAAGGCCAGCCTCAGCAACTTAGTGAGACTCTTCTCTACGTAAAAAAATAAAGGGGGTAGGGGTTGTGGCTCAGAGATAGAGCACTCGCCTAGCATGGGAGGGGCACTGGGTTTGATCCTCAGCACCACATAAAAATAAAATAAAGGTATTGTGTTCACCTATAATTTAAAAATAAATATTAAAAAAAATGAAAAATAAAGCCGGGCATGGTTGGCACACACCTGTAATCCCAGTAGCTCAGGAGGCTGAGACAGGAGGATCGCGAGTTCAAAACCAGCCTCAGCAAAAAGTAAGCCACTAAGCAACTTAGTGAGACTCTGTCTCTAACTAAAAATACAAAATAGGGTCAGGGATGTGGCTCAGTGGTTGAGTGTCCCTGAGTTCAATCCCTGGTACTAAAATAAATTAAAAAGAAAGAAAGAGAGAGAGGGAGAGAGAGACAGAGAGAGAGATAGGTCGGTCGGTCTGGTGATGTGGTTCAGTGGTTTAGTGCCCCTGGGCTCAATCCCTAGTATAATCACAATCATCATCATCATCATCATCTGTTGTATGATGCATCATAGTTTATTCATTTTACTTATTTAAGGACATTTTGGCTGCCTCCTGTTTTCAGCAGTTAGGAATGAAATTGTTGTCAACATTTTTTTTTCTTTTTACAGATTGTTGATTTTTCAAGACATTTGGTAAATACAGAGGAGTAACTGTTGCCTTGTCACTTGACAAGACTATGTAGTTGTGCAACATGTGGCAAGCTGTCTTTCAAATTTGTATTGTTCTGTATTTTCACTGCAATGAATTATAGTTCCATTTGTTCCACATGCTTAACAGCATTTGGTAGTGTTAGTGTTTTGGATTTTAGCTATTGTATATAGTGGTATCTCATTGTTTTAAATTGTAGCATCCTAGTGACAGATAGTATTCAACTCTTTTCCTTATGATAATTTGCTATCTATATATCTTCCTCAATGGAGTGTCTGTTTAGATCTTTTGCCCACTTTTTATTTAACTTTTTTTTTTCAAAATGTTTTGTAGTTTTAGATAGACAGCATGCCTTTATTTTATTTGTTTATTTTTATGTGATCTAGGGTTTGAACCCAGTGCCTCACACATGTTAGGCAAGTGCTCTGCCATGGAGCTACAGCCCCAGCCTCTCTTGCCCACTTTTTAATTGGGTTCTTGGTTTCTTAAGCTTTGTGAGTTCTATGTGTACTGTGGATATAAGTCCTTGATCAGATATCTGTTTTGCAAACATTTTCTCCATGTCTGACTTGTCTTCATTCTCTTAACTGCATTTTGAAGAGCAGCATTTGATTTTTTTGAGTAGTATTTAATTTTAATGAAGCCCAACTTATCAGTTTATTTCTCTCATGGCTTATGCTTTTGATGGAGATGTATCTATTGCTGAACCCAAGATCCAGTAGATTTTCTCATGTTATATTCTGAATCAGTATCTCTATTTGTTTTATTTATTTATTTAGTTAGTTAATTAGTTGTAGATAGGCACAATATCTTTATTTTATTTATTTTTAGGTGTTGAGGATCAAACCCAGTGCAAGCGCTCTACTGCCGAGCCACAAGCCCAGCCCCTCTATTTGTTTTTTGTATGTAGTTGTCCAGTTGTTCTAACACAATTTGTTGAAACTATCCTGAGAAGCAATACTTTGTTGTTGTTGTTTTCCTAGGGCTTGAACCCAGGGATACTTTACCAGTGATCTGTATTCCTCAGCCCTTTTTATTTTATTTTTGATTTTGAGGCAGGGTCTCACCAAGTTGCCCAGGCTGGCCTTACACTTGTCTTCATCTGTCTCAGCCTCTAGAGTTGCTGAGATTACAGGCGTGCACCACCAGAAGAAGCAAATATTTTAAAAATCAGACGGATTTTCTGAGAGAATGATGCTTCATTCCTGCATGAGTTTCCCTGCATTCCTTCTGTAAATGGTTCACAAAGTCTCCTGAATTAGAGAGCCCCCTCTTCATGTGGGTACAAGGTTTTGCCTTTCGCCCAAAGTCATGCACTCTTGTGACAGCCCTGTCCAGAACATCCTGCAGTGATGGAATGTCCCCAGAGTTATGTACTGTCCATTACTGAGACACACACGGGACTACTGACCACTTGAAATGTGGCTGGAGTAACTAAGGAACTGAATTTCTAATTTTAATGAATTTAACTTAAGTAGCTCCATGTAGCTTATGGTGATTGTATTAAATAGTACCATTATAGAAAGTTGGAACAAATTTGAAAGACTATTAATCCAACAGGTTCATTTGTTTTCTTTAGCAAATGCTTGATGAGCACCTATTATGTACCTTACAAATTTCTAGGTACTGGGGATACAGGGATGAAGAATACACTTGAGGTGGAATTCACTGAGGATCACAGAATTCAAGTGATTTTTAAAGATTGCGGTAATATCAGAATCCAAATTAAAATCAGGTTTTCTAATTGTAATAAATATACTTTGCCCATGCTCTTTTGCCCAGGAAGCCCCTTTTCCTCTTGTTTTTGTCATATTTCTCACTGCTGTCAATTAGAAGGTGGCTGACCAGGTAACACATCGTTACAGTTTAACCAAAGGGCCATGGAAAACAAGTAAAGGGCTGGGGGTGTAGCTCAGTGGTAGAGCCTATGCCTAGCATGCATAAGGCCCTCAGTTCAGTCCCCAGCTACAAAACACACACACACACACACACACACACACACACACACGGAAAAAAGTAAAAAAGTAATAATGTGTATTCCCACTTGAAAAAGCCCACATGCATACATGTTTGCTTGTTCAGAACTTTCATGGGAAACTGGGATTATTTTCTATTTGTTAACCGTTTTGCAGAGATGAATAATTCTTCACTTTTCTCAATAGCAAGGTTTAGATACTTGAAGGAGGTAGTTGGGGGACCTCAGGGCTTTTTCCATGTGTTCAGCCTTATCCTTTTCTTTTCTTTCTTTCTTTCTATTTATTTAAGTTGTAGATAAATACAATATTTATTTTTATGTGGTGCTGAGGATCAAACCCAGGGCCTCACACATGCTAGGTAAGCACTCTATCACTGCGCCACAACCCCAACCCCTTTATTCTTTTCTTGAAGGTGCCATATTCTGAGATCAAGGTGACTAAAGCCTGTTCCCAGTCCACTTTCTCTTCTGCCACCTGAGTTGTAGGCTCTGGCCCAGCGTGACTTAGAAGCTCAAGGTAAAAGCATGTGGAAGATGGATTTGCTTTGTCAGCAGCACCATCCCATTTTGTGACAACCTGTTGGAACTTGAGTGGTGCCTCAGTTCTACCAGCAGAGCCTCCCTCCCTTTACGAGGGGTACTTCTGTCCACCACCCCACCCCCAAGATATGGTCATCTCTCTAGGCTACTGGGCACTTTGCTTCATCTTCCTCTCTCTTGCTCAAAATACAGTTGCAAAAACTTCTAATGTGTCCCCCATTTTACTTCCTTGTTTCTTCTTCCCCTTTATCCAGCTATTCCTAGTACTTTAAGAGTTTCTTTCATCTCAATACCACATAGCTCTTTGGATCCCAAGGGCTTAATTTCTTGGTTCCCATTTTGTTTTCTTAATATGTCCTTCCTCTGAGACTTCAAAAATGATGTGAAAGATTGTGCTTTGTGAGATACGGGTTTATATAAATACGCTGATATGCAGTTTGCTTTGGGATTGCTTGGAAGGAATGTTGGAAACTTGCGGGGTGCAGAGGTCTGAGGTGGGTGTGGTGCGCACGGGAAACCCAGTGCCTCTTTATAACAGTTTTGACAAGGACAGATTGTTCATTTTTGAAAGACAGTTTCTCACAAGACAAGCAAACTGCTGATAACAGGTGAGGTAGCCAGAGCAAACACCCTCTTAGAAATCTCACAAGCAAGGACAACAAAAGATAAGGAAAGAGGGGGAAAAAAAAAAACTAGAGGAAATGAATTACCAAGTAAGTAATTCCAGTTCATTCTACCAAGAAACTCCCTCCCGTGACTGGGGATCGAAAGAACACTGCCTTCCTGGATGCTCAGCACACGTTTAGATCTCCCAAGTTTCTCAGGTACATCCATTCTGTCATTCTTTTAACCTTCTTAGGTATGCACACTACAGGATCCTTGTGGTTTTATCATACTTCCATTACCCTGAAGAGTCATTCTTTACTCCAACTTCTGTTTTTTCTACCCGGGCAAAGGAGAACCTTTTGGGCAGCTTATGTGATGTTACCCCCTTCTCTCAACCCAGGCCAAATTTAAAAAAAGAATTTAGTTATAGGTGGATACAATACCTTTATTTTACTTAATTAGTTTTATTTTTTTAATGTGGTGCTGAGGATCGAACTCAGTGGCTCACACCTGCTATGCAAGCATTCTACCACCGAGCTATATCCTCAGGCCCCCAGTTTCTTTCTGTCCTAAGTCCCTTAAGTGTCTCATTTTATTTTTACTTGGAGTTTCTTTTATGTTTTCAAAAGCATGATTTTATCTGAGCAAGAGTAGCAATCATAGTAAATATGTACATTTTGCTTTAATTTTATCAACTATATAATTATGCTATTTTTAATCAAAGAGGCTGACCTCTTTACTACTCGGCGGTACATCACCACAAATAGCATCTTGCTAAAAGGAAAACTTATAAAATTCCAGGATTGAATATTTTTATTTGCTTACCCCCCCACACACATAATGACCACAAGTAAAAATGATATTTGCTTTTTTTATCCTTAGTAAATAGGATACCAAACAGTCCTTGAGATTGTCATAATAAATTCTTTTTAGAGACTTAATATGGTAGCTGATATTTGGAAATTTGGGGAATTTTAATCTCTTTTTTTCCTCTTTTACTTTTTTTAATTTTTAAACTTTTTTTTTAAGTTGTAGATGAACACACAGTATCTTTATTTATTTTTATGTGGTGCTAATGATCGAACCTCATGCCTCACACATGCAAGGCAAATGTTTCACCACTGCGCTACAGCCCCAGCCCCTCTTTTACTTTTAAATTATGATAGCAAGCCATGTTTATTTTAGAAAAGTAAATACCTAGATAAGAAAAACATAAGTCATCTAGAAATCTATTGCCTGTTAACATTTTGCATTATTTTTTTTCAGTAACATTTATGCTTTCATATGCAACTTCAAATAACAGGATAAATAGGGTCAGATATGTATCATTGTTTTGTACCCATGAGTATATCATGAACTTCTGATCCCTCCCCACTGAACCTGGTGAAGGAGTATTTCATAATTACATTGTGTCTACCACAATTTATTTAAGCAATATCTTGCACTTGCACTTAAGACACTTTTTTTTTTTCAGTTTTTTCTCTATTTTTAACAATGTCATGGTGAATATGCTCAGAGCTAAATCTTTGTTCACATGCTTAGATTTACAAAAACCTAAGAAATGCATTTAATAGTAGTCCTGGAAAGCAGTTTTGTAATTTTAATTTTTTTTTAATTTAATATATGAAGAAAATGACTTCATATTTGTTTGCTTATTACTTCATATTTGTTTGTTACTACTTTCTGACTTTCAATGTGCAAGTGTAAGGGGCTTTTTTTTCCCCCTGAAGAAGGTTTGAAGGCATTTGACAGACTTTAAAAATATTTAACGATCACTATTATGTGACATTCTTATGATTTCTTATGACTTTTACTCTGAAGATTTTAGAAGTTTGATTGTGACAATAACAACTTTGTGTCTTGGAGGAATGAACCAGCTTACTGGTTGTTTGAGCCACAGAGGACCTAATAGAAAAACTGCAGAAAGCAGAGGTTGTGAACACAGGGCTTTTCAATCTGTTGTTCAACCTTCCTTTTCTGGGCTTTTTTTTTTTTTTTTTTTTTTTAAAAAAGGATTCCTATTTTGGGGATGTTTTGAATGCAGTGTGCATTAGGCAGTGGGAAGTACAGAGTGACCTTTCAAGATATTTTAGGTTTGAGTCTATAATTAGAAAACACTATTTAAGTTCTAATAATAAGATTTTACTCTGAAAGCACCCTCCTGAATTAGTGGGTCAGTCCTCCACAGTCCCTTTCTCCCTCCCTCTCTTTCATATCTGCCTTAGGTACATCCAGGGACTCTGTCTCTGAAATGCACCTTCCAAGTATCCAACTGTGGGGCACATTTTGATGAGAGTTAAATGCTTTCATTCCCTCCCTCCTTTGTAGGATCGCTTCAGTGACTTCCCTACCTGTTCTTCAAGGAGCTGACATGTGCTTCTTATAGAGTTAGTTTGTGAACATGTACTCAGATATAGCCATCAACTCTTCCAGGCTTTGTGCCTGAAAAATAGCAGAAAACCTGACAGGTGTGGTCCCTTCCCTCATGAATCTTAAAAGTCTCACAGAAAGAAAACAAGTAAATCTTGTCTTTTGATTGACTAAATGATTGCAATTAGCAAACAAATAGGATGGAGAAAAAGTGTAGAATTATGTTGGGGACGTGAAAGGAAGCCTGATCCTACTTCTCCGAAGAAGTGATGTTTATCCAAGGATGCACAGGAGTTAATTATAAATGCTATCTCTCCTCTGCAGAATGCTACCTTCAATGCCTGAGAACCACAAGTTAAGTAATCTATTTGTGCTTTCTTTAACAATACTCCACATATATTAAAATGAAAAAACATTGCTGTAGTCGATTTCAACCTTAAGATTAACACCCGTTTCTACAGTTAACAATTTAGTATGTATTTCAAAATTGGGTGTTTTGGATGTTCCCAAAGAAATGATAAATGTTTACGATGATGGAGATGCTGATTACCCTGCTGTGTGCATGTATGGAAACATCACTTGGTACCCCATAAATATGTACAATTGTTATGTTTCTATTAAATAAAAAGATTAACATCACTCTGTCTGAAGAAAAATTTTGAAATAATTAATTCCAAGTACAACATACTTTGCTGCATTAAGTAGAAAAGAATGACAAATCACTGGGATGTTGGCTTAGGTGCATGAAGTTCAACTATTACTTGAATTGTGGAGTAACCATGGAAGTTCAACTACATCACGGTAAGGGACTATTGGTAGTTTGGGACTATCTGAAGAAGCACAGGTCTTATTTAAATTATTTACTTATTTTATTGCAATACTGAGGATTGAACCGAGGGCACTCTTAACACTGAGCTACATCCTCAGTCTGTTTTTCTTTTTGAGATAGTCTCAGCTAAATTGCTGAGGCTGGACTCCAACTTGTGATTCTCCTGCCTCAGCCTCCTGAGTCTCTAGGATTACAGGTGTGGGCCATCATGCTCATCCCCAGCCTTTTTATTTTTATGTTTAGTGGTGCTGGGCAAACACTCTACCGCTGAGCCACATCCCCAGCTCTAGCCTTTTTATTTTGCGAAGAGGTTGGCCTTGAACTTATGATTCTCCTGCCTCAGCCTCCTGAGTCTCTGAGATTATAGGTATGTACCACCATGCCCAGCACAGGTCTTTTTAAAGCTATGGTTTGCTCTCTAGTAACCTGTCTTTTAAAGAAAATTCATCTGTTGTCCAATTTACAATAAAATATGTCTTAACCACAAGAGCTTAGAGCCTCAGATGACTATGACAGATGGGAATATCCTTCCAAGTTGTTTTATCCCCTGAGATGATGACTTCTGCCAGATGATGACTTTCAAATCCATTAAACTTAAAAACAGATGCTTTTCAACGCATCAGGTTTCTTAATGTTTTCATGTGGTTTATTTTTGCCATCTCCTGATGTTAGGAAATTTGCTTCATAAATCTGGACCAGTCTCCTCAACCCTGATCATCAGAAGCATGGCTGTGGGGAATGGATGTAAAGATGGACTGAGAATTTCTGGTGTAATTGTGTCCCTGAAAAGAGCCAGCCCATTAGAGCTGTGCATTCCTCTCACATTGCATGGCTTCTTACTGAAGAGCTTCTGGAGCATTAGTCTTTGAAATTCATGGAGGGACATAACGAAAGCCTATCAAAGCACCATGTGATGGCTTGCCTGGTCTTCGCTGCTGCTCATTACCTCTTGTTTATGGACCCACAGCAAACATATCCAAGCTAAGTGTCAAGGAAGGCTTTGTTTCTTCTAGAGAACAAAATATTATTCCCCAGTCCTCTTCCTCAAAATACATACAGATATGGACTCTCTCCCTCTTCCTCTCTCTGAGTTTTGGTCTGTAGGTTATTTGTTTTTGTTTTTGACTCTGGCAACAAAGGAGTTGAGAACCAAATATGCAGCCCAGGTTCCATCAGTGTGTAAGAGTTGACTAATACACTGAATTTCCCCCGTCTCTTCCCATCTTAGTTCCATCTTAACAAATGCATAGGACACTAAATGCCGGAGGCTGTTTCTAAGCTCTTCATTCCTATTAATTCCTTCAATTCTTGAGTGCTTTGAGGGATCCTATGAAGTTAGCATAGTTATTGTCCCAATTGAATGAGGGAACTGAGGCACCCGGAGGGTTGGGCTCTCACCTGGAGTCACACAGGTGCTAAGTGTGGACTTCAGAATCCTTATTCATAACCACCGGCTTTGCTGCCTTTGCAGTGACTTGCCCCTGGCAGCAGGTGGAATGACATTAAGTCACAGGAAACAATTCTCCCTCTTCCTCTGCATCTTGTGATCAAGAACACCTGGTGTGTATTTACCAAGCTCTGTGATTCTACCTCACTTCCGTCAGTTGAAAGTTATATCACTTACTTTATTCCTTTATAAAATTACGTATGATCCATAAACTTTATATTAAAATAAATCACGAACTTCATGATACTATTCAAAATGAGTGTTTTTATAACATAACACCACCTTAGAATGTGTACAAAAACTTTTTTTTTTTTTTTGAAATGGTGAGCATGTATTTGCCTTCAATTTCTGGTTGTTAACTTTTAGCCATTCACTCTCTGCTCCCTCGCCCCCACCCTTCCTCTCTTCCAATACTGGGGATATCGAACTCAAGGATACTCTACTACTAAGCCACATTCCCAGCCCTTTTTATTTTTTATTTTGAGACAGAGTCTCGGTAAATTACCTAGGCTAGCTTCAAAATTTCAATCCTCCTGGATCAGCCTCTCAAATCAAGTTGCTGGGGTTACACCTGTGTTTTGCCATAGCTGGAAGCCCCATTCTCCTCTTTGACAAGGGCCCACATATAAGTGACTAGAAGGTACCATGTTTAGAGCAATGGACTTGAATATAATCTGGAAGATGACAATATTATTAGTACCATTTATACCATATTAAAAATAGTTATAAATTATTACTATTCACAAACTTAAAGCCCAAGAACAATTATCTGCTTTGATTTGACTTGCCCCTGCTACTTAAGAAATAAAATACATGGTATCTCAGTGCCCTAGAGATCTCCTAAGTGTGGGGAAACTCTGAAGGGTTTAAAGTAGGAGTGTGAACTTTTAGAAAGATCAGCTTGGAAAATGGGACACAGGAAGAAATGATTCAGGGTAAGCAGGATGGTATTGGGCAGTAGAGTCAGGCCGGTGGTAGTGGTGGGTGGAGTTGCCAGAGGGGAGTGGCTGGATTAAAGTTCAAGTTGAGATGAGGAAAATATCCTCCAAATATGTAGTGTTCTTTGTAGGGATAAGTGTGGCTCCTGGAGGGAAGCCTACAGCCTCTGAGATGTGACACTAGGCCACTTACTCTGATGGGCCTTACCCTGGTATGAACTTTGGGGCTGGTTGAAGTTTATTTCATCACTAGGTGGCATTTCAGGTACACATTTTTCCTTTTATTTTTCTAACAACTTCATTGAGAAGTAATCACATCCCATAAAACTCATTCTTGGGAAGTGTGTAGTTCTGTGTTTTTGGTATATTTTGAATCTACAGCCAGCTACTATCTAGTTCTAGAACACATCACCCTGGAGAAAAACCACATACCCACTCATGTTCACTGCCCATTCTCCTCTTCCCCCAGCCCCTGGTAGCTACTTATCTTTCTGTGTTTCTGCGTTTGTCTGTTCTGTATGTTTCTTATAAATGAAATCATGCAACATGTGGTCTTTTTGACTGGCTTCTTTTATTTAAAATAATGGTGCATGTACCATTACTTCAGTCTTTTTGTTTGTTTGTTTTGAGACCAGGGATTGAACCCATGGATGCTTAACCACTGAACCACATCCCCAGCCCCTTTTATTTTTTTATTTTGAAACAGGGCCTCACTGAGTTGCTCAGGCTGGCCTTGAACTTGTGATCTTCCTTTCTCAGCCTCAAAAGTCACTGGGATTGCAGTTGTGCACCACTACACATGGCTCAAAGCATCATTCTTAACCTGACCATTTCCCCTTCCTACAGTTGGCATCCTCTGGCCCTACAACACTCAGAAAACATCTGCCACAAGACTTGGAGAACATCTGCCACAAGACTTGGAGTGTTAACTGCCACAGGACCAAGGTGGACTTATCCATGCGATCATCTACAAATGGTAGGATTGGTGCTCTCTAATGCTGTATCATCAGCTCAAGGTTGGCTGGCCACCACTTCTGCAACTTCTCTGCTGTCTCCCCTTTTCCAGTTAAAATACTGCACAAGCCGGGCACAGTGGTGCACAGCTCTAATCCCAGTGACTCAGAGGCTGAAGTAGGAGGTTCACAAATTTGAGCCAGCCCCAGCAACTTAGTAAGGTCATAAGCAACTTAGCAAGATCCTATTTTTGTGTAGGGGGTGGGGGGGTTATATCATTTTATTGAGGGGATTGGAGGGTAAGGAGCAAGTAGTAAAACGCTGAAAAGGACAGTGAGATCCAGCATCCTGTGTAGGGCTGGATCTTGTTGTCGGTGAAAAACCAGCAAGATCCTATCTTAAGAAATAAAAAGGGCTGGGGATATAGCTCTGTGGTGAAGTGCCTCTGGATTTAATCCCCACCTCCACCCCTAGCCCTGTAAAATATATTGCACAAATACTTTTACTTTTAGAATTTTTATTTTATCCTATGGAGAATCTTGAATGGCAAGCTCTTTCGGGTAGATGGATGTTTCCTCACTTATTGGATTGCTGTTTTAAATGACAGCAAGAGAAATGGACATAGACCCAAAGTTTAAAACCTTTCTGCTAAAAGAGAATGCTCAGTGGCCTCAACCAAGCTTAAGAAAAGTTTGTGGCACTAAAAATCTTCACAATAAATCAGTCAGCTATGCACATATTCAACACATTATTGAAGTATAACTAGTACGATTATTCTGTTTTTATTGTCACGTATTCTAAGGTTAGGCTGGGTGTGATGTCAAATGCCTGTAATCCCAGCAGTTTAGGAGGCTAAGACAGGAGGATCACGAGTTCAAAGCTAGCCTCAGCAAAAATGAGGTGCTAAGCAACTCAGTGAGATCCTATCTCTAAATAAAAAACAAAATAGGGCTGGGGATATGGCTCAGTGGTGGAGTGCCCCTGAGTTCAATCCCTAGTGCCAAAAAAAAAAAAAAAAAGTTATATATTCCAAGGTTAAAGAGATGTCTCTGTGCCCACTGAGGAGGAAGAAGTTGTGCTCAGTGTGATTGACATCGATATTGTGTGAATAAATTCACTGCTAGACTGCTTAAAATTAACTTCAAGGATAATTTTATTCTTGAAAATAAAAATAGTTATTGCACTTTTGGTGCAAAAGATTTTCTTTTTCTCTCTGGGTACCTTAGGACTAGAACTCATTTGACTTAAGGTAGCCATTGTTTTACCTCATGACTAATTAGTGTTGTGTTTCCCTGGAAAGACTTCCATCCTGACATGGACCCAAAGTACATGTAATCACAAGTTAATTAAAAAATAAAATGTTGTGAATAATTAAGGTTCAGTGTTCCACACAGCATTCTCTAGGCTTATTTGTTCACCTTCCATAAAACCCAGAATAATTCTAGGAATGTTGCAAGGATCAGAACGCCTATATTGGGCCAATACTAGGAATGACAAGTATTTCTAATATATTTGACACCAACAAATTTTCTCCCTCCCTTTGTGTGGTATTGTCTGTCCCATTGAAATTGGATGAAGAAAAGAATCCATTTATTCAACAAATACTTAACACTTTCTCTGTGCCAGGCCCTCTTCTCCATGTGGCAAATGAGGCAGAGGACAAAAAACAAATTCTTGCTTTCAAGAATCTTTAAAAAACTCCCAGATATCCTCAGAAGGCAAATGGGAGCAGGAAGGCATAGAGAACTGGACTCTCCTTCCCTCAGGTACCCTGGGAAAACCCCCTGCAAGATGGTAGATGGACACAAGTAGAAAAGGAGAGAGTTGGAACATTATTTGGAAAATAAAGAAATCTTCTGCTCTACTCAGTCCAGAATTTTTAGAAGTTTGTTGAAACAACAGCCCAAAAAAGGGACTAGGTTAATTTAACTTGGACTTGAGAAAGGATTATATATTTTTAAAGAATGTTTTTAGTTGTAGATGGACACAATAACTTTTTTATTTATTTTTTTATGTGGTGCTGAGGTTCGAACCCAGTGTTTCATGTGTGCTAGGCATGCGCTCTACTGCTAAGCTACAACTCCAGCCCCAGAAGTATATAATTTTTATCCATTATTTTTTTCAGACTTATGGAATGAGACCAAATTCTGCTTCTGCCATTCAGCCTCCACCCAGCCTCTGTTGTCAGTACCTAAATGAATCCTTCTGGATTCCTTTATGTAGAAGGAAGGAAATATGAATTTATATTTTCCCCCTTCAAAATGAAAGAATTAGCATACTGTACTTCTGAAATAAAGAAATTTCTCTGAACAATATATGTAGGAAAATTTAACAAATCAGTGCTAAGAGAGCTCCTCATTATTTTTTTTTAAAGCAGTTACAGTGTTGTCCATTGTAGGGTTGTACCACAATGTAAATAGTGACCCATTGATGGACATTTGGGTTGAGGCCAATCACTGGCTTTTAAACAATGCTGCAATAAATAACTATACATAGGCTACTTTTCATGTATGCAATTACATCTGTGTAAACTTGCAAAGGAGGATTGCAGGTTATAAGGTATATGTGTAATTTTGACAGATTTCATTACACTGCTTTCCAGAGTAGGTTTTCTTACTACATTTCTACCAGAAACTTGTGAAGGTACTTGTTTTCATGGTCTGGAGGTTTTGCCAATCCTGATAGGTTAAACGGTTTCTCAATAGTAGTTCCAATTTGGGAATAATATTTATTCGGAATTTTCAGTGGCATTTTTAAAAGAAAATTCTTGGAAAATCAAATAGAGCTGCAATTAAGTTTTTTTTTAATAAAGATTATTGTACATGTTGCCAGAGGGTAATTAAAAAAAAAGTCTGCCAAATCATTTTAGATTTTCTATTATAAATTTGAAGATGATGTTTGCCCTTATTTAAAGTGCTACATTGTTTATTCCACAAATATGCAGGATAAAAGTGTTTCTCAGGTATGTGATATACTTAGCTGAACTAAAAGTAGGACCTTTCTGCTATAGCTTGATCCTATATTACAGCTAATTGAAACAAATCAGTGTGCAGGGAGCTGAAATGGCAGGCCTGAGGCTGCTGTCCTTTAGACCTGCTTGCAGGATCAGTCCTTTGGCGTTCCCACCAGTCCTGATAGGAAGGGTTCACCATTCCTACACATTTTTGTTGTTTTGTGTTTCGTACTGGGAATTGAATCCAGGGGCACCCTATTACTGAGCTAAATCCCCATCCCTTTTTATTTTATTTTGGCTCTTGCTACATTGCTGAGGCTAGCCTTCAACTTGTGATCCTCCTGACTCAGTCTCCCAAGTTGTCAGTACCTAAATGAATCCTTCTGGATTCCTTTATGCAGATGGAAGGAAATAGTAATATGGATTTATATTTTCCCCCTTCAAAATGTAAAAAATAGCATACTATACTTCTCTGCAATAAAGAAATTTCTCTAAACAATATATGTAGGAAAAATTAACAAATCAGTGCTAAGATAGCCTTCTCATTATAGGTGTATACCATCACAGCTAGCTTCTACACTATTTTTGGAAAAAATATGGTATATGTTGAGCACCTGATTTCCTGCAGGGAGTATGGAATTTGGGTTTATGTCTGGCAGAGGTTGTGTTAGTGACCAACCTCAATTAAAAAAATTAAAAATAAATACAATTTAAAAACCCTGGTCTACACTACTTCACACCTGTTGCTGGTAAAATTAGCACATCTCATATGCCTCCACTGGGAGAGGCTCATTTGAAGGCTTGTGCCTGGTCATCTCCAAACTTTGCCCAAATGCCTTTTCCCTTTGCTGATTTTGCTTTGTATCCCTTTGCAGCAATAAATCATAGCCATGAGTATTGCCATACGCAGAGTTTTCTGAAGCCTCCTAGTGAGTCATTGACATGAGGGTGGTCACACCACTTGCAGACACTCAGCATTGTAAAGACTTAGATATTCTATCTTCTGCAGTATTAGTGCAAATGACACAGATATGTTAGCACATAATTGACTTTTAGCACTTGTTTTATTGTAAAATGTCCAGTCTTTCAGATTTTTGAATAGACTGATTTAGCATTTACACCTAACAAATGGAGATGGCAAGAAGTCTCCCCTGGGAATTAGATCGTTTTATGCTTAGTGGTGAAGCCACATGACTGATTCTTGGTTATCTTAATGTTTGTATTTAGATATAAAAGCTCCTTGATTTCCTTCTCTATAATTATTCAAAAAATGGTTTACCAAATTCTTTTGGATTCATAGGCACAGAAGTTTAGTTAAGTAGTCTGATTTATGAATTATGCTTTGACTCTGAAGCTTATCTGCAAATAAGTAGTCCTAGAAACTCCAGATCAGGGCCACTTTTTGGCCAATTAGGCCATGTAAATGCTGATTTGCAGGACAGGAGAGTTTTGCCCAAATATGGCACAAGGCCCAAAGACAGAAATCAGACTTTATTTTTGTATAATTATTGTTGGATTTGCATTCTATTTAAAATTTTTAAAAATTCAAATAGAAAAATGTGTAAGACAGTTAAACATAAAGATTTATTTGTTTAAGTTGCTGTTCCTAAGGAACTGAAATAGCTTCTAAAGATAAAAGTTTTTATTTATTTTATTTGATGTTGAGAATGTAACCCAGGACTGTGTGTATGCTAAGCACATCATGTACCTCAGAGCTACACCTCCAGTCCCCAAAGTTTTATTTATATATATATATATATACAGTTTAAAAATGTTAAATATAGTCAGGAACAATGGTTCTCAATCCCAGGCTTGACTGGTTTGTGTTTGACATGGTGGCAGCCACGATTCTCAGTGCTTTAGTTTTCATAACAGCCTTGTGAGGTAGTTATTATTACCTCTGCTTTGAGGCATCAAGGGTTTAAGTGAATTTCCCAAAGTTAAGTGATTTGCTAGAATGTGGTGGAACTGGATTTGGAATTCAGATTGTACTTCTTCCTAAGCTGAGCCCCTATTATTCCCTGGTCGCATGGTAACATCTCACTGGCACTACAGAAACCTGGTTATATGGAGACTCCTGCACACTTACCCTTGCGTATGAGAATAATTTCATTTTCCACCGAGCATAAGAAATCATGTATGGGATCTTAAAAAATAAAAATTGAGTGTGTTGCTCCCTGATTCCATTTATCTTTGGAGCAAAACCCAAGTATTATAGGTCTTACCAGGCTATTCAAGAGCTGACCTTCCCCCAATTCTGCCAAGTTGACTCACCATTGCTAAATATGCATACCTTGCTTTGCTTCTTAGGCCTTTGAACACACCACCTCATCTGTCTTTACTGATCCCACCCCAACATGCCTGACGCTTTGTCCTTCTGATCTCAGTTTAGAGTTTCTTCCAAGAAGCCTTCTCTGAACTTTCCAGAATGGCTTGTGTGCCTTGGCAATGTATTCCTATAGTCTTGAACTTTTAATTTTGCAAACATTTACTCCCTGTGTCATTTATTTGTTTCCCCAACCAGTTCATGAGATCTATGATATCAGGGACAAGATCTGTCTTGTTTGCCTGGCTGTAACAGGTAGCTAAATGAAGGTTAGATACATTTTCAAAATATGAGAAAATTAATGGTGATTTCACTTTCAGAGTACACAAATGCAATAAACTGTGCTCACTGTCAGAGGTAGAGAACTCTACTCCTATTTAATGATTAGAAATATTCAATTACAACATTGAAAAAAATATTCTTTTTTTTTTTTAAACTACAGTTTGATTAAGCAGGTCGTCAGCAACAAATTATGAATTAAATCCTTAGCCATCTGCTGGCAGTTCATTGCTCAGGACCTAAACTCAATTTGAGAGTTTATAGAACTGAATACTTTGTTTTCTCCATTATATGTAGGAGCCAAGATAATTTTTACAGCTTTAGGAGGTTTACCTGTCAACTATGAACCCCAAATTAGGAAAACTTGCTTTAGACATGGTTAAGGATTTTAAAATACTTTGGAGAGCAATTCATCCCCATATTTCTTGCCACCTGTTATTCTAACCTACAACTAGCCAGTTCTAGATAATGAGAGTACTCTTTTCTTAAATCTGCTATGAATCTGATCTGGTAGAATTTAAGAAGTTTTTAGACATGGAAAAATTTCTCTTTTTGAGAGACATAGTTAAGGGGAAAAATTCAGAGATGATAAAGTTTTAACATGTTTAAGATGAAATTTACTAAGGAAACTTATATAACCCATTTACAGCTGTGAAAAACAAAGCAAAATTATCTATTTGACTTTTGTAGTACTTATGGGTATCAGCTATACTGAAACCCCAATAATAATGAATATTATTTGATGAGAAGAAAGAAGAACAATTCCTAAAATTATTTTGGCATCCTTTAGTCTGAAAGTAATAAATAAATTTAGGATCTAGGACTTTCCCTTTAAGATTAGAAGTAATATTTAGTTATACCCTTATATCTTACCTTCTTGTGTCTGTAACAGGTATATCCCATGGGCAGAGGTATGACATTTAAATAAAATAGAACAACAAACAATAAATAAACCGGAAATACCCACCCATGCTATATATATATATATATATATATATATATATATATATATATATATATATATATATATA
>NW_026000057.1:37563176-37621734 GCF_001458135.2 Marmota marmota marmota
TATATATATATATATATATATATATATATATATATATATATATATATATATATATATGGCTTTAAAAAATACTTTTTCTTACTTTGAATAAATTCTATCCATTAGTGTATAGAAATGACCAGGAAAGTGATGGAGCCATAACATATATGGGGAAAGTAATAATTGGTGGAGACTTTATATAGGATGCAAAAACCAAAGTGTTTTTATTCTAAATTTTTGGCTTCTACAATGACTTAAAGACCATGCTATCTTTAATTTGAAGACAAAAGATTAGTAAGGTGACCTTAGTCTAGCTGTCCCATGATTTCTATTCCTTATGGTATATGAGGGTGAATCCCCTAATTTTTGAAACTATTTATATTGTGCTAATCAATTCTTGTTATAAGAAAAAAAAAAGGGCTGGGGTTGTGGCTCAGTGGCGGAACACTTGCCTAGCATGTGTGAGGCACTGGATTCAATTGTCAGCACAACATTAAAAAAATAAATAAACCGTGAGCCCTCAAATAAACTCTTCCTCCTCTACAGAACAAATAAATAAACAAACAAACAAATAAATAAATAAAAAGATATCATGACCATCTACTATTAAAATTTTTTTTTAAAAAGTTTTATAAAAAGAAGAAGAAAGTATGTACATTTGAGTATTAACAATTCTGTGGTCTGGAATATAGCCCACCAAATGAGTCAATGGTCCTGTTATCCATAAAAAAATTATCTCTTAACTATGAGGTCGGAATTAGTGACTCAGTGCTGTTTATGAGTACATTATGTTAACAGTGAATTCCTGAGAAAACTCATTCTTCTAGGGATGACAAGTAACCTCCATGACACTGGGTAATTCCAGTTCCCTATACCTGCAAAGATCCTGTAATTGCCTTTTCTGTCACTTGCTAGATTTCTCAGTTTCCATTCTTATACCTCAGATGAGAGCAGTAAGGATGTCTCCCTTGTAAAGTTGGCTGTGCATTTTTTGATGTCTGTATTTGGGGAGTACTAGAACCATAGTCTGTAATTATACAAGCTCTGGGGATGAGCGGCCTGCCCTCCAAACACCATGAGACAATTCAATAGGAAAAATAATGTGACCTTTATTTCAGCTATAAGGAATGTGGTGATTTTTTGCATAATATAATACTTTCTGAATTCTCCCGACTTACAAAGAAAGATTGAAGGAACTTCTAGGACTAGTAAGGAACTGGGAAAGAACGGTGTCAAGATTTAAACATTAAATCAACAGTCCAGTGTTGGGAGGGGCTTGTGCTGAATAAATATCTGCCCTGTGCCCGACTGTACCTGTGCTTCGGTTGCCTTCATCCTGCCAAACACAAATGAGTTACTAGGCAACAGGAGTGATTCACACTCTCTAAACACCTCACTACAATGAAATGTCCAACCTCAATATTTCCAGGAAATGCCCCTCTTCTAAGTCACCAGAGAGTGGATAAACATTCTCAGAGGCACTGAGGGAGTCACATGACCCAGATCTGGTAACTGTATGTAAGAAGGTGGGACCAGCTAATATTTGGAAGGATGTCACCTCACAGAGCAAACAGCCGGTTACCTCTGTGGTAACTGCCCCCAGGAAGCGTTGAAGGGGAAAAGGTGTGCCATCTGCCCAGAAAGATTCACAGGGAAAGAAACCTGCTGCTGCTGTTAGGGGAAAATCATAGTATGTCCTGATTGTAAAAAAAAAAAAAAAAAAAAAAAATAGCCAGAAAGTAACAACAGAACATAGTGGAACCTACACTGCCTGGATTCAAATCCCATTTCTGCCACTTGTTAGAAATTTTACTTCTCGTTACTCAGATGGGGGCAGAAGGATGCCAACCTCATGAAGTGCTTGTCCATTTCAATGTCCATGTTTGGGAAGCTCTGGAACCAGAGTCCCTAATTATCTAAGCTCTGGGGCTGGGGTGGCTCACCCTCCATACTGCACAACTCCCGGAGGGCTGAATCATGAAGGAATGAAGAAATTACAAAGATAAGCAGGACCCTGTTCAAGGATTTACTTATTCCTTAATGATTCCAAGGACTATAATTACAGAGATTATAACCATAAATCATTTGAGAAGCCTCTCCAAGGATTATCAGAATTACGTACTTTGAAAATTATATATCGAAAAGCTACATCAGCATTGCTTTGATGTTCTGAAGCCAGATATTGTGTGTTCTTTACACCTTACATCATATCCCACCTATTTATGTAAGATATGCTATAATAGAAGTTGCAGTTACATGAAGTAAACCACAGAAAGTCAGACGGGACTTGTATTTGATAGGCCCACAATTCTGTAAACACATCACTGACTCATTTAGAAAAGAAAGATACCTGTGCTTCTTTGGAAAAGGGTAAGGTAACTCTGGTGTTTTTGAGTGTGTGGGCTGATGTAGTCATTCGGCAGCCATTCTAGGCCCAGAATGTCAGGTACTTGGCTAACAGCCAGTGACACCAACAAATAAGACATGGACTCTGTCCTCACAGCTCATAACCAGCAGAGGAGAGAGCCCTGTGTAAGCAGTGAACTGTAAAACTGCAGGGCCTGCTACAAAAATGGGTAGGAACATAGGGAAGGGGAGAGAACCAATGACCTTGAATTCCAGGTGACTTCTCTTGACTTTATTTTTTAAAGAGAGGTGAGAATGTTAGGAAATGGTATGGGGAATATGTGACTACATGTTGGTCTAGGAGTTGGGTAGTGCCTTCATGATATTCTATAGCAATTAAACATGGCCAAGAGTGCTATGCCATTTGGAGAGAGGAAATGTAGGTAATCAGCATCTTTCTTATTCCTGAATTTGCAGAATCTTTTTCATTCTAGTGTGTCTGGGTGGATCAAATCTCGGGTGTTTCCCAAGGAAATGGGGGACTCTAAAGTTCAGCAGAGGAAAGGGTTAGGGAGGAACTTTCAGGGTTATTTCAGAAACCCATCGTTATTGTTAATTTGTACCCATGGCCAAAGGTGCAGCCCATAAGTAAGTACATGACATCATGACATCTTTTTAATCAATAACTATAAAGATTTCTTTTTGAAAGCATTTTATTTATTTATTTATTTATTTATTTATTTATTTATTTATTTATGTTGTGGATTGAACCCAGGCCTTTTGCAATGCTGAGTGTGCATTCTACCACTGGACTGTATATACACACCAGCCTCTCAAAATATTTATTTTTGAATTGAAACTCACACAAAAAAAATGCACACATTTAAGAATACAACATGATATCGAGTTCTTTATTAGCAAAATAATAGCACAGTGATTTAAGGTTAACTTGGATCTCTATTAAAAGTAAGAGAAAAGCAAATGTTCAACTCTAAAATGTTCTGACTTTTCTTGAAGCCACAACACACAGTGCTTCACTTAATTTGACTTTGAATGTGGAGCCCCTGTTTTACATGCGGACATATACCTTGAAAAACTTTCTATAAGTGTGTGTTGTTGATATGGGGGAAATGTTTATAAGTTTGGTTTATTTTATGAAGGGCCTAGAATTTTCCCATTTGTTGCCATTTACATGAATTTTAGATACTTCATCAGGAATCATTGTTACTTGATAGAAAACTGTATTAACTTTTGCTCGTAGAATATCACTAAGCCGACATCACTTATTTATAAAGAGAAACCACACATAATTCCTCACATGATTCAAATACATACACTGATACGAGTTAATTAAACTTGTTTATATTTATTTGTTCCAAAAGTCTTTAAGGTAGAAATTGTTATTTTAATTAACAAAGTTCTAATGCAAAAATTAGAACATCAGCTGCCATTTCCAACTTTTTGACCCAGGTGTGTATGCCATGTAAAAATTGGACCAGTCTGCTACCCAGAGAAAAATTTCAAATCTAGGATTGCAAATCATTATCAGAGAGATCTAGTCTTCTTTGCTACTATAAATTCTGCTTTTGATACTAGTAAAATACATGGGCTCCTTAAATGAAGGTATGCAAGCAATTTCAGATTGCTTTGAACATTTTTATTTCCCAAGTTTAAATATTTCCAGAAAGACCTTTTAAACACCAACTATTTTAATCAGGATTTGTACTAATGAGTGTTATTATTTACTAAGTTTGTATCTGCATGCATATGATGGTCAATTGGTAACATGGTACTTTACTTGTAGGTCCATTGGTGTTGGCTTCTGAGCTGACCCAGTAACTTTCCATTGTTTAACTTGCTTTCAGTTAATCATGACTTGTTCTAAGGGATCACACCTTTAACCCTCAACCTTATGAAATTATTTTCTTTAGTTTTAATGCTTTTGTCTAATGAACCTGAATGGAGCATTGTTCCTTAAGATCTTATTTAATTGGTTTCAGTCCTGGTGGGAAAGGGGATTTGCATCAGGCCTCCAAAAACAGCCTCTTTCTTGCTCCATTCAGATGCCTAAATAGTGGATGGAAGCTGTTGGGTGATTGCTCGTGACTGATTTCCCTTCTCGTGTGACCTATCCTGTGTGCTTACCTGAAGAATAGAGATATAAGGTAAATCATGTTTTTAAATTATAATAACTCAAAGGTTAATTATTTAGCATAGTTTGAAGTAGGGCAGAAGAAACAGGACCAAGGAGACTGTTAAAATTCACATCAAATGGCAGAGTCAGGGTTAGAAGCTAAATATGGGCTTCTAAGATATATTTTTTAAGATAATAAAATACTGATATTTTTTGACATATACAAACATTTTAATGGAAAACATTAAAGGAGGAGGTTATAACTAGTAAGAATTACACAATTTATACACATTTTGCCTCAAAATAAATTGGTAGCCATTAACTCCTTACATAAATACACAGGGAAGAAATAAAGTTTACAAAATAAAATGGAAAGCACGTTATTTATTTATTTTGGCATATGAGATTGTCATTTTGATATTTAAGTTTAGTTAGGCTACAGTCTCTAGTAATTCACTTAAACACTAATCTAGATATTACTGTGAATGTATTTCATAGATGTTATTAAAATCTGTAATAAATTGATCTAAAGTACTGAAAATAATCTGAGAATGAGTTCTGATACAATAAGTTAAAAGCAGAGTTGAGGCTCAACTGAAGAAGAAATTCTGCCTGTGGACAGCAGCTTTACCTTTTGTCCCAGTGTTTCAGGCTTCCCTTCCTGATGACCTGCTCTCGGAATTCCAGACTTCTAGGCAGGCCCAAAGATGACAGAGGCCGAGGGTTTTTTTTTTTTTATCATGAAGTGGGGTGTATTTTGAAATATTATATGTGCATAGAATAAGAATAATTTATTCCAATTAGGATTCCGTTAATGTGGTTGTACATGATGTGGAGTTACATTGCTCACATATTTATATATGAGGATAGAAAAGATATGTCTGATTCATTCATGTCTTTCCTATTCCCATCCCTCCTCCCTTCCCTTCTAAGATGTTACCATATAAACATATCTGTGTTTAATTTGCTTCTGAGAACAGCAAAGGCATGATGTAGGGACCATGTTGTTAAATGAACTTTGATTGTTTTTATTACTTTAGTAAGACCATATGAATGTGTTACCCGTAAATTCTCTTCATCAAGCTAAAGAACATCACCAAAAAAAAAAAATTTGTTTAAGCCTTTGGGAATATTGACATCTCACATCAGTGGATCAAGCCCCGAGAGTTATTCTGAGCACTAAGGAAACATACCTGGAACATCTAATCTTTAGTGTCCTCCATCACTGTTACCTTACCCTACCTCTTTTCTTTCTTTAAGAATGAAATTTTTATTTGCTTTCTTCGGCTGTATTTGGTGAGATGAATAACATATGTTTTTCTTCTTTTATATAATTTTATTTACTTGTTTACAAATATGACTAAACATCTAAGAAATCTGTGGGACTGTCCTAAATGAGATAACTGAAACCCAGCCCTGCTAAATTACCTACCCAGGCCTAATTGTGGCTTGCTTATGGCCAGTTGGAGATAAGGATTCTGATCTTTTTGACTTCTGACCCAAGGTTTTACCATGACACTATTAGTTTATCAGCTTTTGTAGCCATGGAAGCCATATTTCAGATGATATTTTTGGATAATTCCTCCAAAATAGACACAAAGAGCTCTGTAAGTTGGAGCAAAATGGGGGCCTGAAGACATATTCACAAGGTCTTCCTGGGACACTCTTTTGTAATGTCTTTCCTTCCCTCATTCCATCACCTCCTTGACAACAACAATCTGACCGTGTCTAGGTGTACTGTTCTAGGGCATTTCTATCCCCTTTATTTGAACTTAAACATAAGCAGAAAAGTTAGGGGAGGAAAGGTAACCTAGCCTGGGAATCACATTTACAAAAGGAATATTATAAATGTCTTCCGAGTTGATTCTGCAACATTTTTAGTGTGCAGTAAGAAGAAGCGACCAGGAACAGCTGGCTTTGAGAATCTGCTGGTCTCTGGCATTGTTTCTCCTGGCACAGCAAAGACATGGTACCCCATTTCCTTTCCTTTGCTGTGAGAATTCATCCTGAACCTGTGTGTGCATTTGCAGGTGGTTTTCTCAAACAGCGCATAGAATGGCAAGCTTAGCCTCAAATGTTGGCTCTGCTATTTACTTGCTGATAACCTTGGGCAATTCACTTATCTCTCTTTGCTCATCTGTGAAATGTGGTAATCATAATGCATACCTCACAGAGCAGTGAAGATTATGTAAGTTAAGCATGTTTATTAGTGTTTGTGTAATAAAAAGTACCATATAAATGTTAGCTATACTCTTATTCTTCAGAAGATTTTATGAATAAATTAAGTCACTAATATGTTATGAATTCAAAATTTTAAGCACTTAAAAACATTATAATCTCTTTTTAAAAATATTTTTAAGTTGTCAATGAACATTTATTTATTTATATGTTGTGCTGAGAATCGAACCCAGTGCCTCACACATGCTAGGCAAGCGCTCCACCACTGAGCCACAACCTCAGCCCTATTTTTTTTAATATTTATTTTTCAATTGTAGTTGGACACAATACCTTTATTTTGTTTATTTATTTATTTATTTATTTTTTGTGTGGTGATAAGGATCGAACCTAGGGCCTCGAATGTGCTAGGTGAGCGCTCTACCACTGAGCCACAACCCCAGCCCAAACATTCTAATCTTGTTAAACTAAAATAAAAATAATATTTTGGGGGTGGAAGATTTGGCCTAGAGGTAGAGCACTTGTCTGTCATGCATGAAGCCCTAGATTCCACCCACCCAGCACTGCAAAAATCTAAAAACAAACCAAAAAAATCAAGATGATAACAATAACAAAGGTCCCAAACCAACCTAAGATTTTCAGGCTGGTTGTGGTGGTGCATACCTGTTGTCCCCAAACTACTCTGAGGCTGAGGCAGAAGGATTGCTTGAGCCCAGGACTTTCAGGACAGCCTAGGCAACATGGCAAGACCTTGTCTCAAATTTTTTTCTTTGGTGGAAAAAATATAGCATAGAAGTGATAAATTCCACTTAGCTTTGCATGATCCTAATTGTTAAAAATTGTTCGAAGCATATGTAGTATTCGTAAATACTTCTCTAAAAAAAAACTTTCTTCAAATAACAAAACCAAAAATGATCAGTTGGCTTCACAATATAAATTAGATTTGTTATGGGCTCAGAAATTTTTTTTACTTCCTCCTAGTCATTATGCACCAAGTTACAGATGACGAAATCTATACAAGGTGGTCAACTTTTCTACAGAAACTTCCTTTGACAGTTATCTTATAGCCTTCTGGTTGTACTTCAGCCAAAATATCTATAAAGTCTGTTTATTTAGTCTGTTATCTTTTGAAAAGCAATAATGTTTCTGAGTGCATGTAAGTTTTAGGAAGTTGGTGCCACTTTCAGAATAAGGTGAAGCTGTTTTGTGCTCCCTTGCCCTGGGGTTGTGAATCCCTGCCTTCCAGTTTGAGTCTTTTTCCAGTAGCCTTTTGGTCCTTGTCCTTGTTATACACAATTATTTTTTACATTTGAAATCTTCATGATTATTAAATATTCTGTAAATTACAAAGAATTATTAAGTAATTCTGTAGATTTTCTTATTGTAGCTTGAGTATCTTTAATCTGAAAATCTGAAATCCAGAATGCTCTAAAATCCAAAACTTTTTCAGGACTGACATGGTGCCACAAGTGGAAAATTCCACACACACCACCTCATGTGATGCACTGTTAAAATGCACAAAATTATTTTAAAATTTTTGTGTAAAATTACCTTAATGCTGTGTGTATAGGAGGAATATGTGAAATATAAGTTGCCGCAGCCCGGCTGGCTGGGCAAAATAACCGGGGAGTGACGAACAACTTGTGTAGATTGATACAGCAGGAGTGGGAGCCGTTTATTGTAGGACAGGAGCGGTATTTATACATTCCACACAGCTTATCTAATTAACATAAACTAGATACAGCAGTCAACCAATAAGAAATCTCCACACTTAATGGCTCGCTGGCGTTACTTCACAAACCACTCCCTCTGGCAAAATGCCAGGCACCATCCTGACTTGTTTACAGACTCTAACAATAAGTGATTTTTTTTTTTTTTGTTCAGCCTGGGTCCCATTCCCAAGAGAACTCATATATACGCAAATATTTTTTTTTTAAAAAAGGACAATTAAAAATGAGAAAGAAAGAACAGAAAAACAAATCTTAATGGTCACAAGCATTTCAGAGAGGTACTCAACCTGTATTGACAAATGATCTTTGAACACAAGTCTCCTTTGCACCTATAGATCATCATATGAAGGAGATCTGCATGATAATTGTGCATGAACATACAAGCCAAAAGGCATAAGATGAAGAATGATAACCATACCATGAAAATTTTGGCCACAGAGCACCCAACAGGGGAAGGTTAATTTCTAATGAGCTGAAAACTATAAATTAGTATTTGTTTTTTAATGAAACTTGAGGGAGAGGGAGCAGAAGGTTTGGTCATCAGGTAGTAGAGGCTTCATTTCTGGAGGCAGGAGCACACAAAGCCCATAGAATCACAGCAGAGAGGGTTTCTTGGAGGATATGACTGTGCATCATGTCCTGAGGTTTGAGATAGTGTCTGAGCAGAGGATCTGGATGAGAGGACACAGCCTGCTACAAATGACAGGCAGAGACCTGGTAAGGGGATATTGCCAGGGAGTGGAACAAAAATTAAGTGCATATGGTTGAAGGCATAGGATTTAGGGAAAAGGAATAATGCAAGTTTTAAAAATAAAGACTGTAAAAGCAGAGGCCAGATTATGAAGGCCCTTGTGAGCAATTCTAGGAAATAATACACGTCAGAAGGACACAGCTCTATCTAAGAAGCAAGAAAACAAAAAAAATTGGAGAAAGGTAACTTGACTGGATATTGTTATCAAGGAAGTGATGTTAACTTTGGTTATTTGTAACAATAGCAGTAGGGTTGGGGTTTTTATTTTAGAGAGGTATACTGAATTATTTACAGATGGAATTATATGATCTCTGAGATTGCTTCAAATAACCCAGAAACTTAGGGTTGAGGTTAGATTAAGATTTCCCTTAATAATTATGATAGCAAATGGGGTTTGCTATACTATGCTGATTTTGATATGTTTATTGTTTTTGTTGTAAGTTTTTTTTCTCTCTTGAGTCAAAATAAGCAATGAATGCTTTAAAGTGGCTCATAAAGCAGGAAATGGACTAGGAGCAAAACCAGAGAGGGAGGGTCTGCTTCATTAAATCCAGTGACTGCAAAGTTCCTGGTTTCTCCTTGTGAAAAAAAAAGTCCATGGCTTTATATCTTCTTTGTAAACTATTCTCCATTACCTATTTTTCTCTTAATACTTTCACCATGTACAAGTACTAGTACCACCCAATATTGTTATTACCATAATGCTTTTAAACATAATAATTTTACGTACCTTTTTAGTGGATGGATTCAACCCACCTAACATTTATTTTGGCTATTGATGTGTTTGCACTCATTCCTGCCCTCTGTAAGGCAGAGTTGTTTGTGATCTGAACCAAGCTTGATAGTGCAGCAGTAAATCAATAGATTGGAGATGAAAATGGACAGGATTGAGGGTGAGTGTCAGGTAAGCAGGGCAGGGTGTACGAACCTGAGATGATAGATAGCTAAGATTTTCTTTCCTCTGGGCAACTGGTGGATGGTGGTACCCTTTGCTGAGAAAAGAAGCAAAGCAGGAGGTGCCTGTCTGACAGAAGGAAATGACAAGTGTAGTTGGGGACCTGAGTTGTAAGCATCTGCCTTTTCCATCTCTAGGCTATGGGACCCTTAGATGGAATTCACTCTTTTCCTTTAAACATGCTCCCCATCAACCCACAGTCACTGTTGCCATTCACAGTAGTGCTCTGAAATTTAGATACACATTAGTCAGAATGTCAGTTTGGGTCTTGATCAGTATAAGCTTGGAAATGGGCTCCCAATCTCCTGTGTGCTTCTTAATACAGATTATGCCACAAAATGTTGTAGAAATAAAAGCAGATACAAAAAGCTCAGTCAGGGGTGGTGGCATATGCCTGTAGTCCCAGCAACTCTAGAGTCTGAGGCAGGAGAATGGCAAGTTCAAGGCCTGCCTTGGCAACTTAATGAGACCCTATCTCAAAAAATAAAAAGGACTGGGAATGTGGCTCAGTGGTTAAGCACTCCTGGGTGCAATGCCCAGTGCAAACAACAACAACAAAAATATTTTCTAGGTTATATATTTTTTTAAAAACTTGTAGTTGTAAATAAACAGAATGCCTTTATTTTATTTGTTTATTTTTATGTGGTGCTGAAGATCGAACCCAGTGCCTCACCCACATGCTAGGCAAGGGCTCTGCCGCTGAGCTACAGCCCCAGCCCTAGGCTATATTTTTAATGAGGAGTAATGAAGTAGAATTTCTGTGAACCTTTTTTAAATATAGGTTTTTGACAGTACACATATATATTGAAAAGCAATTCAAGTGATTGTTTATAGTCAAACACTTATTTTTGTGGGGTCATCAATGGAAATTAGGTTTAATGGAAATAAGATTAAATGTGGAATTACATCTTTTAGCTTCCTGATTCTAATTGAGCATTGAGTTTATAGTGTTTCCTGATTCCCTTTAGCATTATGTCCGGGGTTAGAGTCAGTGCTTTTAGTCATCTTGTGTTTCTATAAAACTGCCTCACCCCATGGAAAACAGTTCTGATCAGAGTTGACTCCATGGATAGACCAGTGCTAAGCTAGATGGAGTAACTAATTTTCTGATTTTTCTACTCACTACTGATAAGAGAACTTGGCATTTTAAAAGGCTATTAACTAAAAACAGGACTATTGTTCCCTTTTAGAATTTTATGTTTAGTTTTCATCTACATACCATAGACTTTTTTAAAAAAAAATCCTACATTGTATATAACAAGTCTTTTATTTTTCCACTTAATTTTTATCATCTGAATTTTTCTATATGGCATATGGTTTCACTAAACTTCAAGTATTATTTCAGGCTCTTGTCTAATTTTTTTAAAGTTTTCATGACTCATTGTTCTTAAGTGACTTCTGGCTGGGGAAATGGTGGGAGAAGTTACTCAAAAGGCCCTTGGGATAGGAGCCAGCCTTCCCTTGTTACCTTCCTGAATAGGATAACAGAAATAATTATCTTCTATATCTGTTATCTGTTTATTTGCCTAACCTTCTAGGCTTTTAGCAATAGTGTAACAATTGCTACATGTTTGACTAGAAACAACTGCTTATCTTGTTTGGTCACTGTTTCATTAAACTCAGGATACAGTTAAACATTTCCCATACCTGTAGTTTATACCCTTCTGCATTGAAGGTCAAATTGAATTCTGAATCTTTGTTTAGATATTTGATAGCTTCAGGTTTTCTGCTCCCACAAAATGCTTTTTTTAAAAAAAAATATTCTGTGTTCATAATATTGGATCTTTAACCTTTTCTTAAAAGCCTCAGACAGATTAAACATTTCTTAGAAAATAGCACTGGGAAGATCAATTTTTAAAAAATTATTATGAGCAATGTAATTAGACATTATCTGTACACACACTGGCACATCCTCTTGATCAATTAGAAATAGAGAAAGAATTCAGAGGCAAAAATCCACAATTGTCTTAGTATAGAGCATTTTCAGTGGAATTCCTTTTGAATTTTAAAAAGCTAAAGATTCCTGGAAATTGATTATGAGCCTCAGCAGTTTGGAACATAGATGTTCTTTTGACTGGATAGTGCACTGATTTTTTTTTCCCCTTTCTGAAAATGAGTAGTCATTTAAAATTTTAAATTGAGATTACCTTTTAATCCTGGTGCCCCTGATTTTGAATATTCCTGCTATTCTTTTGCCCTATCACACTTTATTTTTTTCATAGTACTTTTTATCTTTAACATTATTATTATTGTTTTGTATTAGCATGAAAAGCTCTATCAAGGAATTGACTTTTTTAGCTATTGTTATCCCTCAAACACCCACTAAGCATTATGAATCGAACTGCAAAATATAACTAGTAAATCATACCATGAACATTCACATTTACTTTTTATAAAAATTTAGAAATATAATTCAGTGTATATTATGGATGCTTTAGTCTCCAACTGCTGATATTGAGATTGTTAAAATGTTTTACTGTTTTTAACATTGTTTTTTAATATCTAATACATATTCCCAAACAAATTCTTATCAATACAGTTACTGTTTCAAGAGATATACATTTTTAAAGCTCATTGTGTTTAAAAAGAGATGTATGTATAATATGTCAAAATATATTCTACCATCGTGTATATCTAAAAACTACAACAATAGAGCTTATGACAGCCAGGCATGGTGGTGTGCACTTTTAGTCCCAGACACTTAGGAGGCTGAGACGTGAAGATCACTTGAGCTCACATATTCAAGATAAGTCTGGGCAACATAGTGAGACCCTACCTCAGAACAAAAATAACAAAAACAAAAATACAAAACTGCTTATGAATGATTAAACTTGAAGGGTATAAATCAATAATAAAAAAAGAGATGTTCAAAACAATGTGCCTATTTCTGATCCTACCAACTCTTCAGTGCAGTTTTTATACTTTGTAATGACAGCTTAAATCGCATTTTAATGGGCTTTATTTCAAGGTAAATTTCCAGTGTCCTTTTTCCATGAATTACAATAAGGTAGATGCTTGTGTGTTAATTTGTCAATGAGACATTTTGCAGGGAGTTCTCATTATTAATAATTGGGAGGTATATATCACAGGGACCCCTTGACCTACCATTTCTCAGAGAAGGTATAGGAGAAATCAACTCCAAACAGAAATAAGGAAACGATTTGTGGCTATGAGACCTGGCCTCCTCAATTTTATTCTTTATTTCTCCACTTACTACAAAAGTGATGATTACAGCAAAAGTTGTTCTCCATTCCTCCTGGTTTTTTTCCACGTTTTCTCAATGATATTTGAGAGTGGGGCTCAAAGGCTGGGTTCTTGAAATCACCTGCCTTCAGAAATTTGGAGAATGAAAAACTGATTAATTAGCAAAGCGAGATGACAGTCTGGGACCCAAAGGAAGGCCTTGATCAAATAAATACTCATATTTTATATATTATTTATGTGGAATTCGTAATTTGTTATATGTTTATTGTCGCATAATAACTAACAGTACCTGCTAAAAAGTGTTATTGTTATGTTTTCGTGTGTTTTATTGTGGTTATGTTTACTCTGGCTTTGTTTAGGGGTCCTTGCATTTTTAATGTCATGTGTAGGAGCACCTACACACAGTCGCTACCAGAGTTTGGTTTTCCATAGGATCCTTAAAAGTTTAATGACAAGCATGATGCTCACATCCCAGTGTCTCTCACAGTCCCCAAGCTGTTAGCAGGGCTTTCACTGAATATGGCTTACATTGGGCCCCTAAGAACTATTTAGATACAACTCTATTGTCTATCTTTACTTTTTCCATTTTTTTTTCTTTTGGGTACCAGGGATTGAACTCAGTCAGGGGCACTCAACCACTGAGCCACAAACCCAGTCCTATTTTTGTATTTTATTTAGAGATAGGGTATCACTGAGTTTTTTAGCACCTCGCTGTTGATGAGGCTGGCTTTGAACTCAAGATTCTCCCGCTTCCCGCCTCCCGAGTCGCTGGGCGTATATAACCACGACCAATACTTTTCCATTTTTTCTTCCTCTTTTAGTTTCATTGCAGAAGCTCTTTTGTTTTGTTTTGGGATTTTGCTGTTGTTGTTGTTGTTTTGTTTTGGTACTGGGGATTGAACCCAGGGGTACTTAACCACTGAGCCATACTCCCAGGCCTTTTTCTATTTTTTGTTTTGAGACAGAGTCTCACTAAGTCGCCCAGGGCCATTGCAGAAACTCTTTTATACTTGTTCTACTATCTTTTTTCTTTTACAAACTCATCTCCCTTTTTTATCTAATTATCTGCCAAAGAGACAGCTTGGGTATATTGGACCTAAGTTTCTGATATTATGGATTCTGAAGGGAAATGCAAAGTAAGAGAGCAAAATCCTGTTCTAGGATTTTTTCAAAAGGGAAATAGACAGTTGGTTTGGAATCACTGCAAAATCCATGGTGTGCAAATATATCACTGCATGATAGTTGTTATACCAACAGCAGCCTACACTTTGTGGTGGATTGCTCAGGCTTTGTACAGGTGACATTTAGTAGAGTGGACCTCAAAAGACACATTTACTAGAAACTTGACTTTATACCTGTGAAAACCAACTGAGTTGGTCACAAATGAAAATGAAGGTCTTTTTCCCCATATGATTTATTGGTGTGTTATAATTATACATAATAGTGGGATTTGTTATGTATTCATACATGCACACAAAATAACAATATAATTTGGTCTATGTTATTACCCACTATTTCCCCTTTCTGTTTCCTTCTGCTGTTCCCCTTCCTGTATTCTACTGGTCTTCCTGGTCTTCCTTCTACTTTCATGAGATTTCTCTCTCTCTCTCTCTCTCTCTCTCTCACACACACACACACTCACACACACACACACACACACACACACACGCCTTTTTCCTCTCTTTCACGTAAGAGAGAAAACATACAACACTTGATTTTAAGAATTTGACTTATTTTGCTTACCATAATGTTCTCAAGTTCCATCCATTTTCCTGTGAATGAGATAACTTCATTTTTCCTCATGTCTAAATAAAAATCCATTGTGTATGTACATCACAGAAAATGAAGAGTCTTAAGTGAGCTGTTCTGCCTGTTGTGAGAGAGATGGGTCATCCCTGAAGGTTATTGGATTAGTTGCTCTAAAACTAAAAACATAAGAATTTTGTTCTAAAGCACTTCATTTTCCCCTAGGGGACCATGTGTCTATTGGCAGTAATTTCTGAACACCCATGTACTTAGCCACTAATAGTTCTTAAAATAATACTTAAATACTATGAGGAATAAACCAAACTTCTTTTGTTTCCTTCAAGTGAATTTTTAAAAATATACAGTCTTTCTGGTGAAAAATTTGGAAATTGACATTTTATGATAGTTTCTTCATTCCCTTAATTTATTAGAATAAATGAAAATTCAGTGCATAAATACTTTATAGGTATATTTTAAATTCAGTGTAACTGTTTGCATTCTTTGAAATCGTTAAATGGCATTCTGTTACATTCAGGATTTTAATCTTTTAGGTAAATTGAATCTCTCTAGTAAGGCTGTTCTCTTGCTGTTTCTTCCTCATTTGTGATAGTCCTTTAATGAAGTATGGATTGGGTCAGGGATGGTACTGGGGATTGAATTTAGGGGCACTGGAACACTGAGCCACCTCCCTAGCCCTATTTTATATTTTATTTAGAGACAGGGTCTCACAGGGTTGCTTAGCACCTCACTTTTTATTTTTATTTTTTCCTGAGACTGGCTTTGTACTCACTATCCTGCCTCAGCCTCCTGACCTGCTGGGATTACAGGTGTGCGACACTGTGCCCGGCTAAGAAGTCATTTTTAAACACCTATTTCAGTAGCCTGCTTATATTGTTCTATGCAGAGTATTGGAAATAGTATGAATTATACACACTATTTGGTTACCACCTGCTGGAGGGAGAAATCAATAGGTATATTTCTAAAATAATCTGAAAAGCATGAAATAAAGGAGTTGTATTATTAAAGCAGAATAATGAAATTATTTAAAAGGAACTAATCTTTTACATTTTTCTCCCTATTCATTTCATATCCTGATTTTCCTGCAGTAAGATTCTGCTTCCAAATCTAATAGTGTTTTATGGTTGACTAGGAAATAGACTGTTGATTTTGATTGTGACCTATGGGGGTAACCTAGAATGAGACCTCTATGTCATTTAGAAAGGGCTGTGTGGTCAGTTTAATGCTAAGCTATTAGATTCAGCTTCTACTTTTCTTTCTTAGACCAGCCATTATTCTTGGGAGAAAGCATTCACACCAATATTAGGCAAATCCCTTTCAAAACTATTAAATGGGATTAAATACTTTTCAGATACCTCTCACTTTGATAGGTAATCTGTGTAGCTACCTATTCCAGAGTAATAAATATTAAAACTCCCCAAGGAATCAGTTTCTAGGTATATAAATCTTAGGAGTATATAAAGAAAGCTGGGAATATAGAAGCAGAGAATTATCACTGTTGTTCAGTTCGGCTGTTAGATTTAACCTTTCTGATAAAGGCCCCAGGGTATTTCTACTAAACAAGTGCTGGCTGGTTTTGTTTGGCCATTAACCTAGAGCAGGTTAATACCAGTGAACAAATAACTGTCCTGTTTAGTTTTTGGGGTTGTTTTTTTTTTTTTTTTTTGGTATATTGATAAAATTCTAGGTCAGATTATTGGAAGGCAGCTATGCTCACCACCATACCACCAATGCCACACAGCTGCAGTTCAAGTTACTAAAAGGGTGAACGTCTCTTTATAGCTTCCTGGGTGGGAGTGAGAAGTAGATAAGCATTTTAACCCAAAGACAAGCCTTCAACCCAGCTCATTCTCTAAGGCCATTTGTATCTCATACTTCACTGGCATTTAAATGCGGAAAGGCGTGGGAAGGAGAAAACAGCCTGGCTCTTTCTACCCAGTGTCCAAAACAGCTAGACAAAGGAGGAAAGCACCCCATGGGGAGTTTCCCCATCTCCACCTTCCAGAAGTTTCACTAGATGTGCCTGGAATCGGGAGGGGTAGTGGAGGTGGAGACAAGCAAAAGCCACCACACTTCCCATCATTTGGGCAAAGCTCCTCAAATGTGTGGCATGTCCCCCACTCCCCTCCCTTAATTTTTGAGAACCTCTGATGCAGACTATCTGAATTGAAACTTAAAAAGATTATTTTTAAATATTCCCTAGACTTTGGCTTTATTTTATGGCCCTCTTCCATCTTCAGGGTCTGAGTTACCAGTCCTATCTGTGTGCTGTCTCATTCTACCTGTTTACTCATCTGTCTGATCAAGCTGTCTAATCCGTCCACCTATTTAGCCATTAATTATTTATGCATTTGTTCACTTATTCACATGACCGCATGCTCCGCATTATACCAGGATTGTCAAGTTGTCTTTCCTTGTGACTTCACTGCCCTTTGAGGTTCCTCTCCTACACAACTCAAGAATGTTGTTTTTCTAAAATATCCCAGAATTAGAACTGATGATCAGAATTTTTCCAATCACCAACAGAAAACTGAACAGGCAACAGTCTGTCTACAAAAAGAAGCTAAATTTTAGAATATCCTATAAAACATTGGATCAGATCTCACTGAAGGTCCTTTACAGGATCAACTTAGCTAAGGCAGAAGAGCTTCAGTGGGACCTGTAGGCCATCCCTTCTTGTGCAATACTGCCAGTCCTACAATTTACTGTTTTCAAATTTGCACAACTAATATTTGTCCTGGGTAAGTATTTCATGTCAGCCATTTAAAGTAACCAGTTTGTTTTTTGTTGTTGTTTTGTTTTAAATGAGAAAGACCTCATTTTTCCCCTTTAATCTAAGTCAAGGACTGGGGATATAGCTGAGTGATAGAGTGCTTGCCTAGCATATGTGAGGCCCTGGATTCAATCCTTAAAACTGCAAAAAGGGGAAAAAAGAAAAAAAGCTTAGTCATCTAACTCATAATGAATTGTGATGAGTTCTGCTAGAAAACTCATCTGTTTTTTGTCATTTCACATTATTTAGTTACAAGTTTATTTTGGGAGCACGGTTTACATGAATTTTGTTAAACAGTTTACTGTTCCTTGACTAGTTCTTGGTCTTGTCTGTGTTAAAAAAAAAAAAAAAAAATCTTACAAATGTTTGCAATCATTGCTACAGAAGTGCTCAGCTGGTAAGTACAATACTGTAAAGGGAAAAGTGAGCCTGGAGGTTAATAACAGTGTGGAATGGTCCTTGGTTTTCTAATTATATAGTAAATAATCCCAGTGGGCTATGTCTTTTTCTTTAATAGCTGAGTTGCTTCATAACTCAAGCTTATAAAATTCATTTGTTTTAAGGGTAACTTAAATGATTGTTAGTGAATTTACAAATGTGCACAAGCATCATCTCTAATTTTAGAACATTTCTACCACCCCAAAGAGCCCTTTTGCAATCACTCCCCATTCTAACCTGCAGTCCCAGGTAATCACTAATTACTTTCTATATCTATTGATAGGGTGTACCTTTCTCTTAGAATAACTAAGAATCAGAAATAAAATAGTCCCATCTACTTCATGTGAAATGGTACATGCCAGAGATCAAAACATCTGTCCTCCACCAAAGCATATTCCTTACCACAAAGTTTAAGAGTATAGTCATTGGTAGCTGGTTTTTCAATTATGTCTTTTATTTTAGATTTTTTCCCAAGCTATTCTCAGACTAAAGTGTTAGCAAAATATTTTGGAAGCCTGCCCATCCCAATTTAAACTTTTTTAAAAAAATTTTTAGTTATACACAGACACAATATTTTTTTTTGTTTATCTATTTTTATGTAGTGCTGAGGCTCGAACTTAGTGCCTCACATGTTCGAGGCAAGTGCTCTGCCACTAAGCCACAACCTCAGCCCTAATTTAAATCTTATTTTATGTGGGAGTTAGTGGCATTATAAAAACTTGATCTGACAAGGATATTTTTCCACGTTCCTTTTGTTGGGAAAGTGTATCGCAAATACATGATAATTTTTAGTAAGCAATGGGTCTTCAGATTTAGAGAATTTGTAAGTAAAACTAATTAATAACTTTTGCAGGTTCTTCCAAAATAGAATTGCATCCCTTACAAAGCATCCTTGTATCCATAAGCATATTGCCTCCTGTCCATTTTAGATGGGGATATTTTTACAAGCAAGTTTAGCTCTAAGACTATTAATAAGAAAAAGTTAAGTTGTCCCGGTCTTTACTAGTCTTTAGGAAAAACTGTACGGATGTAAGATTTCTTAACCAAAGTGGATCTGTTTACATAAAGTAATAAACTTATATTAGAAATTTAAGATGGTGGCTTATTAATAATAGTAAATATAATTAAGTTGTGACTAAGGTTATAGGGAAATTGTCAGCAGGCTCCTTTGCTTTTTTCCCCACAAGAGGGATGAATTATAAAAATTTTACTGAGGCTGAAACAGGAGGATTACAAGTTCAAAGTCATCCTGAGCAACTTAGCAAGACCCTGTCTCAAAATAAAAGAAAAAGTAGGTGGAGTGGGGCTAGAGATATAGCTCAGTGGTAGAGCTGTTGCCTAGCAGGCACAGGGATCCTGGATTTGATCTCCAATTCAAAAAGAAGGAAAAAAATCCCCCTAAGTTTATATTAATTAATTAATTTATTGTTGGTGCTGCACATCAAACCCAGGACCTCACACATTCTAGACAAAATACACTACCACTGAGTTACATCCTCAGCCCTCTAAGTTTATATTGATTTTTGCAAAATTACAAAGACTTGTTAATAATGCTGTCTAGAGGATCTATTGTGTATTTATGTATATTAAAAAAAAAAAGAAAAACCTCAAAATTGTCTCTTGGTCTTTTCAGCTGACTGTACTGTTCACCTATTAAAATCTCAAACACTAAAGGTAATAGTAAGCAAGTTAAGAGCAGGGGCTTGTGAGGTCAGATTCCTGGTTTAACTGTAGGTTTTGCCATTTCCTGTCAGTCTGACCTCAAACAACTTACTTTCTCTCAATTTCTTTAACATTGGGCTAGCAATATTTCCTAGTGTTGTTGTGAGGAATAATTAGATAAAATGCAAGTACATTACCTGGTATTTAAGTAACATTTGCTGAGAACTGTTGTTTTGTGGGCTGTTTCATTTGACAACTCCATATTTATGGCTTTTTGGAGACAACCAAGTTTTCTTATGTAAGATACGAGAAAACTTTTGGGTCTGTTAAAAAACTCATCAACTATTTTTTCACCTGACATTCAGTTTAATAAAATTCTTCAGGGGCTGGGGATGTGGCTCAAGTGGTAGTGCGCTCGCCTGGCATGCGTGCGACCCGGGTTCGATCCTCAGCACCACATACAAACAAAGATGTTGTATCCGCCGATAACTAAAAAATAAATATTAAAAAAAAAAGAAAAGAAACACAATTTTAAAAAATAAATAAATAAATAAAATAAAATTCTTCAAAACTTAGTTCTTCTTGAGCCTTTAGGCTCCATATCTACATCATTTTATTCATAATTCCAATTTGAACATTTAGGAATATATTTTCTTTGATGGATGTTAAGCTTCTATCTTTAACAGATTAAATTCTTTTAAACATTAAAACCCATGTTTAAGCTTAGATAAGTTCTTAATTTTTAAACCCACAAATAAACTGAGATAAGTTCTGTTAATTTTGAAACTATATTTACACATTTAATATATCTTATCACCTTAAGCACTACAAATGCATAGGTAGGCGGACTTGCAAATCTGGTCAACAGCACCTGTAAGCCCTTTGACTTCATGGTCAGTTGCCTTGCAGATTGACCTTGCCTCTGGTCAGAACTGCTGATGGAGTCTCATGGGTGTGGCCCTTCATATTTTCACCTTCTTCTGTATCCTCGAGTATCTGTCACATGGCCCCTTTCCAGTTTTGTTTGTTTGTTTGTTTTAATCAAACCATGACCTCTGAATGAATGAGTTATTGAAATCCTACATTTTCTATTTCAATCAAAGTTTCTTCTTAGTTGTATTCTATATTCATTTCTAGTATTTAAATCTCTGTCTTGCAGTCTTATAGTCATTACACAGGTTGATTATCCATTATCTGAAATGATTGGGATCAGAAGTGTTTCCAATTTGGGGGTTTAGAGATTTTGGAATGTTTGTGTGCGTGTGCGTGTGTGTGTGTGTGTGTGTGTGTGTGTGAGAGAGAGAGAGAGAGAGAGAGAGAGACAGAGAGAGAGAGATCTTTGAGATAGAACCCAAGTCTAAACGCAGAATTTCTTTCTTTCACATGTGCCTGATATACATAGCCTAAAGATAATTTTATACAATAATTTTAATAATTTTATATATGAAAACAAAGTTTGTGTTCATTGAACCATCAGGCTTGTGCAGTATCTTGTTGGCACTCAAAAGGAATTTAGATTTCAGAGTATTTCAGATTTTGGATGCGCAGCCTGTTTTACCACCTGGAACTTCACAATATAAAGGTAACTGTAATTTGTTGGACTAATCCCATCTCGACTACTTGGATTTTTCCGATTTTCTCCTATAAGCAACTATTAAAAATGATTGTAGAAATATTTTGTGTACGTTATTTCCTTGGGAAAAACTTACAAAAGAGGACCACAGGGTAAAGGTGCTGCACACCCAAATTTAGTTATGTTTTGTGTCTAGTAGTGCAAATGTGTTGTTCCTATTTTTATCGATGGAACTTAGAACGTTTGTCAAATTAAAGGAAACACACTCCTGGGATTATTAAAAGTAATTACTAATGTTAATATCTCAGCCTCCCTCCTGTGAAATATTGTATAGCTTTGTGTTTTCTTTGATCTTAGTGTTAATTGTTATGGCTTTCTTCCTATAAGCTCTAAACATACCCTTTTAATTACTAGGACTTGAGGGCATTATTTTTTTTTTTTTACCAATTTCTTTAAAAAAATTTTTTTTTAGTTGTTGATAGACTTTTATTTTATTTATTTATTTTTATGTGGTGCTGAGATTTGAACCCAGTGCCTCATACACGCCAGGCAAGTGCGCTATCACTGAGTCACAGCCCCAGCAATTGTTTTCATTTTAGAGATTTTTAAAGTGACATTCTATTTGTTGATTTATTTATTTTACAGTAGAATGCATTTTGACATATTGACAAATGGAGCACACCTCCTCATTCCTCTGGCTGTACATGCTGCTGAGTCACTCCAGTAGTGTAATCATACGTGTAGTGTATGTAGGGTAATAATGTCAGTCTCATTCTACCGTCCTTCCCGTCCCCACAGCCCCATCCCTCCCCTCACTCCCTTCTACAGAAACCAAAGTTCTTGAAGGCATTTTTTCCATTGGTATAGTGGCTACATCAATAGCCAGCATACGCAATCATATTTCTATTAAATTTTAAACTGGTTATCACTGGTTCTGTACGGAAGCTCTGTGTGTGTTAAATTTGTGAATAGAACAGACCTTCCAGGTGAATATTATATCTTTGAGATAGTTGGTTTCATATATGCATTTCTCTTATAATTTTGGTAATTGCCTGGTTTTTATTTTCTTTTTCTTTCTTTTTTTTTTTTTTTTACTAAAACAATGTGAGGTAGTAGAGATGACATAAGTAAAACAGAGAAATGCAGTGATGTGTAAATATGTGGTTTTTTTTTTAATAATTTGACAAAAAAGATTCTAAAGCTTTTTGGGGAGAGAAAAGAGGAGCAACAGTGAGAAACTTTTTGCTTGATAGCAGAAGTCATAGTACTAAAATTGTGATTTGTCATTGAAAGCGTGTAGCTGTGAATCTGTTCCTTCCATTGAATATGTTTCCCCCACAAAATCAAACACATGTTGAATTTTATCAAATGCCCTTTTGGCTGCATTCAGGATAATTACACCTTTGCTTTTCATGTATGTTTGTGATGTATCAGTATGTTCACTTCCTAATTTTAAGCCATCCTTACATTTTTGGAATGTATCATATTTCTAAAAAATTTTAACAACAGTATCAGTGTATTCAATATGTCTGCGTTTGCATTTGTTTTCCAAAGGGGCATGAGTCTATAAAGATCTCAAACTTTTGGAGGCTGGGGATATAGCTCAGTTAGTAAAGTGCTTATCTTGCATCACAAGGCCCTGGGTTCAATACTCAGCACCATCAAAAAAAAAAAAAAAAATCTTGATTTTTTTCTATTATCCAGGTAAACTTGCAGTTTTTTTGGTTTTGTTTTTGTTTTTTTTTTTTTTTTTGCCATATAAGAGGACTTGGAAAGCTGGGCATTGGCTCCTGCATAGCAACCTAAACAAATGAGCTCATGGAATTGCCATCTGTGGAGAAGAACTTGTTAATTTTGTCTCAATCCCAGATGCTGATAGGAAAGGATGGTTATAGGAATGAGTGTGTGATAATCCTCAACTTGATGACAATCACTGAATCCCAGGTTTGGTGGACACAAGAGGAAAGTGCTGTGTACCTTTAATCTTCTTAATGAAATCCCAAGGAAAATATCAATCCTACTACTAATGACAGCAAATGGGCATTGTACTCCTAGAGTGCTGTTACTCCCAGTGGCACAAAGCTCTTCACAATTAATTGTTTCAGTCATCCTTGTGGTAGTCCCCTGAGGTGGGTGCCTGAGTGCTTCCTCATTTAAAAAAAAAAAAAAAAGTTAATTAGATTTTCCTCTGTTCCACATTCTGTGTTCTAGAATTAGATGCCTACCTTACAAAGCTCATCTGTATGTCTACGGAAGAAATGGGGTTTCAAAATCACAAGCTTCTTTCTCATGTGAACATCAGACTAGGAGCACACGTGAAGTATTGATGGGAATTTGACTTATAGCTCGGCAAGATGCTCTGATGGATCAGGCGAGGGTTGATGAAGTGACAGGCAGTGGTTTGAATTAGAACTTTGGTGCCTGCAGAAGTAGTAGTCCGTGGTGTTGAAGGTTTGCTATTGAAAGTACCTTGTGGTGGCACCTTTTCACCGTGCTGCTGCTTCCCACACCACTGTATATATGAGGGAGGGCATTCTAGAGAATATGTGAGGCCAGAGGGCTTTGGACTTTCTCATCCTGCTTTAATGTATCAATAGCGGGAGGCTTTTCAAAGGGACAAGAGGCAGGCAAGATGTTGAAAGCTAGTGACATCTCTCTGCCAAACTCGTCCTCCAGTCATTCTTCAGTCCTCTATTAGATCACCTTCCCTCCAGCTTCTGCTTTCTCAGATATGGAACGTGTCTGTGAGGGGAGACCTCTTCGAATAAATTACAGCTCACCTACATTTTTTCTTTTCCTTAGTACTGGGGACTGAACTCAAGACTGCTCTGTCACTGAGCTACATCCTACATCCCTACCCCTTATTTTATTTTATTTAGTTTAAGACAGGGTCTTACTGAATTGCCACAACTGACCTTGAACTTGTGATCCTCCTGCCTTGGCCTCCTCCCAAGTCGCTGGGATTACAGCGTGCACCAGGGAGCCCAGTTAAGCCTACATTTTTATCTAGTGATCAGTTTAGCCCTTGCCTTCCTTTGACAGTATGTATTCAGTCTTCTCCAACAGTTTTGTTGCTTTGGTTCTGTCTCTTCAGTTAGACTACAAGCTCTTTGGCTGAATATTCAGGTATTTTAGCTTATTTAAAACCCCCTTTAATTCCCCTCATATATCCTTCAGCAGATGCACAGTAAACACTTGTAGTTATTCTGTTTACCACTCATAGCTGTAAATAAATATAGCCTGTACCCACTAACGGTGCTGTTTTAAATTTTCTCCTTTTTCTTTCATTAAAGAAAGACTTAGTTGTCACTATGTTGAATTTTTTCGTCCTTCTATTTTTCCTGAAATTACCCTGAAAAGGGAGTCCTTTAAAATTCTAAGGATTATGCTAAAGTTGTGCAGTGTGCTCAGGGTGGGGACTAATTACAAGGTTTGAAAACCTCTTCAGGTGGTGGTTCCATAGTGTGACTAAAATACTGCTTTCCTAAATTAAGAACAGCTGGAGCATGTTGCTAGCTAGTATAAGAGAGTTGGTGGTGGTGCTCTGTGTCCCAAAGAAGTCTTTGCTCTTTGGAGCCTGTGGAGCTTAAGCCAAGCTTACCCTTTCCTCATCAATGTCACGGTGAGTAAGTGCCCCAAGCGAGTCCTCTGGATGCCAGTTTCTGTTGTTGGATAGAAACTCTGATGATTGCGTCAGATATTGTCAGTTACTAATTTACCATGACTTTTAGTAGTAAAAGATCTTATCCTTAAAACAGCTTGCTTTCTAAATGAAACATAGACAAGGTTCTGTATTTCTTTTCGCTAAGTTATTTTGAAGGCTGCCAACTTTTCTTGTGCATGGTGTGCATCTATGAATATGCAAGGATAAACTGAGGCAGTGCTGTTCTAAATACCTTGAATGTATAGATCTGGAATCGGTTCTTCAATGTAGTCACTAAAAGGACGTCCGTGTTTTCATCAGAAAATAGACTATTTTGACAGATGCAGAGACTAACAGTTATTCCGTGCATGGACCATTGAAGCAACTCACCAGAGTTTTTAATTTTTTCTTTAAGGTTCATAGAAAAGATACAGTCTTAGGAGAGAATGATGTGATCTCTGGGCAGGTTCTAGCTTATTATGACTTCATGATTAGCAACAAGTAACACAGTCTGAAGTGTTTACAATGTTGGGTCCTGTCTTTTATTTAAAGAAATTTAAAGGGAATTGGTAGTTAAAATGTTCCTATTTATACTGACATCAGTTCAAAAAGAGACAGGAATACCAGGATTAAACAGTTCAATGTTTTGTAAATAAATTCAATCTCTGCAGTGTCAACTGTGTTCTAACAATATCTTTATAAAGCAAATGGCTTTGGTATTTGTTTCCTTATTTTGAGAGTGTTTTTGTTTCGGAATTTTGATAATTGGACAAACTTATTATCTGAGCATAGTTTTGTTTTATTTTTAGGTGGGATAGTAACATCTTTTGGGGGAACGAGAATTGGCTTCCTTTCGTAAGAGTGGTGGACGTGCAGCAGACAGCTACATGGCAGGAACAATAATCAGATGGCTACCTTCTGCATTTTGTATTAGGAAACAAAATCAATTATAAGAGTACATGTTGATCTTGGAAGTAGAAGGATTCAAAAAAAAAAAAATAAGTTACCACAAAGAACAAGAACTTTACCATCTCCTTTTTGATCTGAAGACTGGGGACAATGGATATCATAGAGACAGCAAAACTTGAAGAACATTTGGAAAATCAATCCAATGATCCTGCAAACACCTACACAAGACCTGCTGAGCCCGTCGAGGAAGAAAACAAAAATGGCAATGGTAAATCTAAGAGTTTATCCAATGGGCTGCGAAAGGGCACCAAAAAGTACCCGGACTATATCCAAATTGCTATGCCCACTGAGTCGAGGAACAAGTTTCCCCTAGAGTGGTGGAAAACGGGCATTGCCTTTGTGTATGCACTCTTCAACCTCGTCTTGACAACAGTCATGATCACAGTTGTGCACGAGAGGGTCCCTCCCAAGGAGCTCAGCCCTCCCCTCCCAGACAAGTTTTTTGATTACATTGATCGGGTGAAATGGGCATTTTCTGTATCAGAAATCAATGGGATTATATTAGTTGGATTATGGATCACCCAGTGGCTCTTTCTGAGATACAAGTAAGTCTTTGTTGTTTTCTTCCTAATAAGTTTAGTGACACATAGACAAAAAGTGTTAACTGAGCAATCAAGTGTGAAACTGGCAAGGATACAGCAGTACTGTGGTGGGTGACTCAAAGAGTGTTTGAATTTAATGCCCGGCTCCTCATTTCTAGCAACTTGGGTGCTAGGGCATTTGTATGATAAATCCAGAGCCATCGAAGGGAATAACATACACTCTTGCTTGGGTTATTTCAGGCTCTTGACAAGTGGGGAAAGGAGGAGGCTGGGAAACTTTTTTCTCCCTTATTCCTAATGAGATGACTATCCAGCTTTGAGGTTTGCCTGTCTTCAAAAGTTCTCAAGTTTTAGGTTTTTGGTGTTTTTGTTTTTTGCTTTTCTTGGCCTGTTGGCCACCTAGTCACAAATGTTTGTTTAAAGAAACTGAATTTAGAACTGGGTCCCTGTGGTTTGGGTTTTAGATTTCTAAAGGAAACTTGTCTTCTGGTTTCACCTCAGCACCACAGAGGAGCTCAGAGTTCACTGGGTTCGGCTGTTCCCCACCCCTGTCTTGGACTAGGAGGAATCAGGAAGTAGTAGCCAGCGTTTTTGCTTTGAAGACACTTGAAAATTGGACATAGATCTAAAGCGGTTATTCATGCTTCTCTGTGTGAATTCTGACTTCTGGTCCATAAAAAACGAAGACCCCTCAACTCCCCTTTCATCTCAGTCATTAAATATTTGCTTTCTACTAGGATTCTAGCAGTTAAATCACTGAAATAGGAGTTTGATCCAACCACTACCCATGGTCTGGGGCTTTCAAAATATATGATGCATGCCGAGTTGATATAGCTTGAAAATTCCAAGTCAATTAAGATTTCAGTATGATTGCCACAAGATGGTTTTTAGAAGAGAGAGTTTATGCCATGTTGTTCCTCCCATTCTTTGTTGCTTTGTGATTGGAGGAATTCAGTCTGTCTTGGCCAGAGACTTCCTCAGGTGCAGCCTTGAAAACTTATTCTACAAACTGAAGTCATTCTTAAGCATTTTCTTTCATACTACTTTCTTGGCATGTTTTAAGTAAAAGAGCTGATAATTGTGTTTTACTTAGTTAAGGCATGCTATATGTGAAAATCAAAGAATATATTTGTTGAATGTTAGTGATTTTCTTTTCAGTATCTGGGATTGATACACTGAACATAAGAGGGCCTGCCCAGGCCATAGGTGTTTGTTTTCTCCTTTAATTTGCAGCAAAATTTTGTTCCTGTATGTAAAAAGAGACATTTTCCAGGGTCTGGTAAGTAGCTGAACTCCATCCTGAAATGGAATCTTCACCTTGGTTTATTTCATCATCTAGACATTCATTTCCTCTCCGATACCAGATTAAATTTCCCTATGTCACAACTCATGGGCATATACCTGAGCCACACTTTTTTTTTTTTTCCTTTTCTTTCTTTTTTCTTTTTTTAGTACTGGGGATTGAACTAAGGGGCACTCAAGCACTGAGCCGCATCCCCAGCCCTGTTTTGTATTTTATTTAGAGACAGGGTCTCACTGAGTTGCTTAGGGCCTCACTAAATTGCTGAGGCTGGCTTTGAACTTTCGATCCTCCTGTCTCAGCCTCCTCAGCTGTTGGGATTACAGGTGTGCGCCATCACACCATACATTTTAATGGTATCCAGTGTTTTAGTCACAAGTCACATGAGTTTACCTTTTTATATCTCTCTTACTTATTTTTGATACTGGGGATTGAACCCCAGGGCACTTAATCACTGAGACACATCCCCAGCCCTTTTTTACTTTTTATTTTGAGACAGGGTCTCCCTAAGTTGTTGAGGCTGACTTTGAACTTGGGATCACAGGCATGTACCACCACACCCAGCTTTACCTGTTTTAGACATCCCAGCCCAATGAGAAATTCTTCTTTGCTCTATTAAAAGCACCTTTCAAAGCTGTGGGAAAGAAATCATAAGCAGTGGTTATTTTTCTACATAATGGTGCAGGGTGCTTGTTTCACCTAAGTTTTCTGCTCTGAGTATAGCTAAACTCAGAATGCTGGAATGAATATAATGAATTTATAATTTTCTGCTCATTCCTTGACCTTGTCTAAAAGCGGGCAGCACAATTCAAACAGCTCTCCTCTGGGGCCTGTGGTTGAGTCAAAGGGTGAATTGTTCTTCCCTTAACCAAGTGGGGGAGAGAGCACTATTGGTTACCTTGCTCAGTACGAGAAAAGGCAGAGCTAGGATAGCAAGTCTTGGAATAAAGAAATTCTTTCATAGTCTAGAGAGTGTTCTTTTTTTTTTTTTAATCCCAGAAACCCTGAAACATTCTTAAAATAGCTACTGGTGTCAGGCAGGTAAAATATGTATTTGTACATAATTCTTTAAATTAGAATACCCAATAGTTACCTGAATTAGAACTTGATCCATGTCAGAACCACAGTCTTTGGAAAAACTTCAAACATGTCTCACCCTGAAATTCACTGTGATTCCAGAAGTCTTTGATCAGTCCTACTTTGGAAAGTCTGGTAGCTCTGAGTGGGAAAATTGCAATAATATATTTTATGTTCTGGAGAAGTTATAACTAGCAACCCAGAGGTTAAAGGAATCCCACTCATTTTCCATTCCCAGAGCCAGAGCTTCTAGACCAAACAAACAACAAAAAAGGGACTGTCACCTTGAGCTTTGAGGACACTCAGACCCCTTGATGTCTACCTAGGCCTTTTTGTCTTTCTTTACTTTTAAATGATTTTTAACTCATACATAAAAATATTAAGAAAAATTGAACATATTCATAGGCTGTCATGTGATGTTTGAATACATGTAATATTTTTTTAAATACATTTTTTTGGTTGTAGATAAATGCAATACCTTTATTTATTTTATGTAGTGCTGAGGATCAAACCCAGTGCCTCCCACGTACAAGTCAAACGTTCCACAACTGAGCTACAACCCCAGCCCTATATGTAATATTTTTAAAATATTTTTTTAGTTGTAGTTGGACATTTATATATTTATTATTTTTATGTAGTGCTGAGGATCTAACCCAATATCTTGCATATGCTAGATGAGCACTCTACTGCTGAGCCACAACTCCAGCCCCCTTATACGTAATATTTAAATAAAATTAAACATACCTATCTCCTCAACATTTATCATTTCTTCATAGTGGAAACATTTAAAGTCCTTAAACATTTTTTATGAAATATGCAGGACATTAATGTTATCTGTAGTCATCTTACTGTGCAAACCACACCAGGACTTCTTGTTCCTGTCTAACCATAGCTTAGAACTCACTGATCAACCTCTCCCCATTCCTTCTGCTCACCTAACCTCCTGTGCCTCTGGCAACACTGCTGTACTCTCAACTTCTGTAAGATCAACTTTCTTAGATTCCCCATGAGTGAGATCATGTGGTGCTTGTCTTTCTGTGCCTGGCTTATTTCACTTAATATAATGATCTCCAGTCCCATCCATATTGTCAGAAATGACAGGATGCCATCATTTTATGGATGAATAAAATTCCCTGTGTATATGCACTACATTTTCCTTATCCATTCATCAGTTGGTGGGCACTTAGGTTATCTCCATTTCTTGGTTATTGTGAACAGTGCTGCAATAAACACGATCAAACTGCATACAAAAGCTTCGTACTCCTCTTTCTCCTCTTTGATGGAGATTGAATAAAAGTAAGTAAATCAATTTTGAATAAAAGTAAGTAAATCAATTTACAGCTTCACTATTAAATGTCCTTAACATATAAGGGCACTTTGGACATCTTCAAAATGTAATTCTCCGGAAATTTGTTTAGTCAGAGAAAATATAGTTCATTCCCAAGTTGTCAAAATACCTTCAGATGGTCCCCAAATAAACCTTGTTTATAGAACTTGAGTTAAATGGGTTGTCACATTTCCCTGTGTGTCCAATTATGTCACATCACCTGGCTCATTAGTTAATTCCTTTGTGACTGTGGCTCACTTATATCTTTGATATGTCCTTGAGGGTTTTATTAATCAATGAGTTGACTGAAAACATAGAAGTCATTGAATTCGCTGGCAAAGAGTGACATTTTTTTAAGAGAGAGGGGATCATCTAAATTCCTGGTCTACTTTAATGCCCACACTCCTACACACTTAGTCATTTTGGGCTCCAAATCACCTACATTTATTGTAGCACATGAATCATTATTTCTGGAAATGGAAGTACAGTATCACCATGGAATTACAGAATGAACAGCTCATAGCCTTTAAATTGTGTGAAACTGGTTTGTTAATGCTATTCTTAATTATTTTTTAACCTGTTAAAGTTTTCTTTCTTGACTTAGGTTTTATTGATTACATTAAGAACAAAAACAACCAGTAAGCTTGTCTTTCCCCATCCCTCTTCTTCCTTTAGGTCAATAGTGGGGCGCAGATTCTTTTTTATCATTGGAACTTTATACCTATATCGCTGTATTACAATGTATGTTACTACTCTCCCTGTGCCTGGAATGCATTTCCAGTGTGCTCCAAAGGTAAGCAGCTCTGCATTCCCATTTAGAGGGAATCAAGAAAACAGTTACTGAACACCCACTGTATGGTACATTCGTATACATACTTTCATAGGTGCTCACTGAAATCTAACATATTTTCTATGTTTCTTTAGATTGGGGGAAGAAATCAAAATTGAGAAAAGTACATCTTTGTGTATAAAAATATCATTTTCTGCTAACTGAACATTACCATCATTTTGCTTTTCTGCTTTGTAACCTCATTTTCTTATACATTCATGCACTCATTCTACATATATTGAGCTTATGTTCCCAGGCCCAATAATAACCAAAATGAATTCCTGCCCCTAGAACTAATGTTCTATTGAGGGATGACAGATGATAATTTCAGATGTACCACATGATGATTAGTCAGGTGATTGTCCCATGAGGAGCAGTAAGTGGGTAGGAACTATTTTATACAGAGATCAGGAAAGACTTCTTTAATAAGAGAGTATTTGGGCAGGAACCAGGCGAGGGAACAGCCGCAGGATGGGATATGAGCTCCAGGCCAAGAAAATATTTCAGTTGCATTGGGTCAGAGGAAAAGCAGGGAGTTGGGGGGCAGTAGTGGGGGTACACGCCACAGGTTTCAGAGGCTCTTATGACCCACTGTAAGAACCTAAACCTGAATGGTGGCAGTGGAATTGATGAGAAATCATTTAATTCAGGATATATTTTGAAGGCAGAATCAATAGGCTGTGTTAATAAGTTGGATATGGATTTGAGAGAAAACAGTCAAGGATGACCCTCAAAGTTTTTAGCAGTTGTGAAAGATAGGGTAGCCTTCTGCAAAGACACTGTATGGGATGTCTCCTGAAACAGCCCTGAGCAGCAATCAATTTCTTTCCTGTTGAGAGAGCCGTTAATCCCCTTAGACCTTTGCATACCTTGATTGATGCTTCTCCTTAGGTTTGTGCATCTTTAATTCCATATCCAGTAACTGCATAGACTTGCTTATAAAATAGAAGCGTACAAATCATGTGCTTTCTAGACAGGGAATGAAGTCTAACATCATATTTTACTGAACACTAAGCAGATGTCTGAGGTAAAGGAAAAATAGAGTTATTCTGAAGAAGCCAGCAGTCTCCCTTACCAAATATAGGTGTGGTTGGGAGAAGCCGTAATTTTCCAAAGTCATCAAAGCAGAAAGTGTCTGTAATTAAAACAGTGTACACATTGGCTGCTTTTTAGTGAAGCTAATTCAAGGCATGGGAGGAGTTCAGAAGCACAATAAACTCTTCTAATGTCCTGTTGTAGTGTGTTGAGTGAAGAAATGGCCACAGGAAAAAAAGGGCAAGCCCATCCTTTTAATGGATGAGGTTTGCAGGGATGGATTGCTATGATTATGGAAGGACAGTAGATTAAAGATTGCCCTTCATGAGAGAGGTGCAATTTTCAGGACCCACATCGGTAAATGTGCTGTGGGATAACTGAGCCACAAACATTCCTGATGGAAACTTGGGGAGCTTCCTTAACTAATCATCTGCTATGTTCACTTGTCAGCACCTCTTCCCAAAGCACAGGCAGCTGTAGGTTCTGCTTCCAGATCACTCTGCCTGATTAGAGATGAGGTGCTACAGAACAGGAGTTTGGAATTGCATTCTAAATGTGGTTCACCGGCTGGCACTGAGTGCCACTCAGAGTTTTGTGGTTAGGAGGCTGTGAGATAATCTACCTGTTGCCTGTGCTTCTGGCTCCATGGCATGCCCTTCATGATGAGCAGTGCCAGGGCTCTGTGTACTGAAATCACTCACTATCGGAGGGTGTCCCAGCTAGTGACTGGCTCCTGCAGTTTGCAATCCACCAGATGTGATCACAGGAGTCACCGTCATGAACCCGTGACTTCCACATCTTACCCTCTCTCTCATCTATCCTGCAGCTCACTTTAAGTCCTTTACTTAAAATTTGCTTCAGCCACCAACCCCAGCTTTGGTTTCCAGTCAAGACTTTTGTATTTTTTCAATGTGTATTTAGATAAATTTTGGTTTATTGATTATGAAATGATTTTATGAGATCATTTAGTTTTTCTAAATCCTTTTGACCCAAGAATGTTTGGCTGGGATAGCATGGGTTCCTTCCCTGGGAGAGCTCTCTGGGACAGCTCTCCCCTCTATCCCGGCCATAGATGGCCAAAGACCTCTCTCCTTAATGGAAGGGACAGCCTGTTAGTTTCTGGTTTGGCAGACCCCATATTGGGCTCTCCTGCACCTCAGTTCTTTTTATGGGAGGTGTTTAATGGAGGTTGCAGTTGTAAGAACACTTAGGAACATTGGAGCCCTAGTCTGCTTTGGCTGTTTTGATTGATGCTTCTCTTTAGGTTTGTGCATCTTAAATTCCATATCCAGTTACTGCACAGACTTGTGTCTGAAAACAAAGAAATTAATAGTATTGAGAGTCTTGTGACATGTGATGGGGAGGCCCAGTAAATTGGAAAAGAACTAGAAAAAATAAATCCATTAATCCTAACACCCATTATTCTCCTTTTCTTCACCAGTTTTTTTTTCTTTTCTTTCCTTGTGGTTTTATTTAGCATTTATACTAAGCATGAATTGGTGTATTAGGATTGGCAGTAATAGTATTGAGGAATTAAGAAGACAAGAAGAGAATCCTTCCTCTGTTCTGAAAAAAACATATATAATCAAGTGTATCAGGAATCTCCATTCAGTAGCCCCCACTGATCTGTGGGGAGTATGTTTTAAGACCCGCAATGGGTGCTGAAACTTCAGATGATATTGAACTTTAGGTATACTATGTTTTCCCCATACATACATATGTACATATGAGTAAAGTTAACTTATAAATTAGGTACAGTAAGAGATTAACAATAACTAATGATAGAATAATTATAACAATACTGCAATAAAAGTTATTTTAAAACTAATGAATATTTTTTCAGGAATTATTTCATTTAAACTTTCTGACTGTGGTTAGCACTGAGCAACTGAGACTTTGGAAAACAAAACCATGGATTTGGGGAGGGATGTCTGTCCACCAATACCACTGAATGCAGAGGAAAGGGGGCTTGTGGTTTATCTCAACTCCTAATTTCTTTACATTGTTGACCCCAAGTAAAGAGACTGAGGGCTTTAAGTGTTTTTGCCTTCAGAAAATTATAGAGTTGGGATATGTGAGTAGAGAAAAAAAAAGTTATGGTTTTGAAATGAAGAATAATATGTCCTTTGAAACTGGGAACACAATGGTTGGGCAGAGCGTATGTACCTTTTTATTTGATCTCAGTGTTGGCAGTAGTTGTACCAACCTCATCAGAAGAAATTCCTCATTGTGGCCAATCTGATAAAGCACATGGCTTGACTGAATCCTCAATACCAAGGGCATGTCGCAGTGTATTATGTAGCTTGTCGCATGACTTCTATGGGGTATGCCCGAAGTGAGTCATGCAACTCTGTCAACAGTCTGCATGCTTTCGAAACTCCTTTAAAGCCTACAGTTGCATTCCCCACCCTTCCTCTAAGCTTGTGTTGTCATTTTCTACACAACATCTTATTCTTAACTGCCAAGCAATCTGGTATGTTCAACTTTTTACAATAGTCTCTTCAGTACCAGAAGGCTTTCTGGATCCATAAGATTTTTAAACATTTTTTTAATTTGTGGATGGACACAATTCCTTTATTTATTTATTTATTTATTTAATGTGGTGCTCAGGATCGAACCCAGTGCCTCACACATGCTAGGCAGGTGCTCTATCACCAAGCCACAAGCCCAGTGCCCCCCCCCCAATATGATTTTTTTAAATCAGGACACTTTTGTACCATAAGAGAGATCTTTTAGGCAAGGATTCTTGACCCAGTTCCTTTTGTCCTGGATAGGATGGTTTGCCACCTGCTTTGGGGACTGACTTATTTCTCCCCTCCTAGACTCTTGTCCCCCTGTGCACATTCTGACCCTCCCACATTCATGCATCCACTTGCATAAGATTTGACTGTGCTCACACCACCAGAGTACCACTATGGAGGTTGGGCCAGCCACGAGTCAAGGGTCAGTTTCTCAGAAGGATCATCATTGAGTACAAAAAGCAGCATGTCATATGCCTGTCCCCCAGGTTCCTAAGGAGTAGTCAGTAATGGGCTCTCTGTGTTTCTCTTCCATTCACACTATGTCTTGATCTCTCTCCAAGTATCCTTTGATTTTTCTAAGCCTCTCGGTGCTGTTCTAGACTCATCTGAAACTTTTCACATAGCTCCCCCCAGCATTTCTGTATTCCGATTTTCTATGTCTACTGTTTTGACCAACTCCTTCCTGTGTGCTTAAAGTTTAATAGGGTTAGTAAACTTTTGCCCATTGCCTGCACTTCCTGCCTTAGCCCAACATTATTTTCCATTTCACCGTAATGATTTCTAGGAGGTTTATAGAATGCCCCTGACCACAGCAGCCCTCTCCTGACCCTGCGCCTCAGCACATAGGTTCTTTTGGGGATGTTTTCCCTGATCAAAGCTAGTCATTTTTAAAACTGCCCGTACATCACTAATCTGTCATTTTCAAACCTATTTGAATGATTTAATGAGTTGCAGCTCTTCTTTTTTTAACTGTAGTGTTTTGATCAGACATTAATATAGCTGTTAGGTACACTTGAGGCTGCCCACTTAATACAAGATCCGAAGGCACTGCAGAATATTAGTAATGTGGTATGCAACAGAATAAAATATTAACTGTCCCAAACCTCCACTTCCCCCTACAAAAAGGAAAGAAAGTAGCTTTGATCCGCTTTTTAGTGCATAACTGTGGTGAAGTCATTGGTTATTAATATTTTTAAAAGCTTTGCCCAAGGACACAATACCACCAAAACATATTATTAGCAACATATTGAATAATTTAAAATGTGTCAATAAAGTTGGCCAGTGCAATGCATGGAATCTAGTTTGAGGACCTTCTCCTTGGATTCTTTTTGACATTTTAAGTTAGAAGGGAAGGAAAAATCACAACCTGGTGACCTTTCTGTCACACACTTAGGTTGAAACATAATTTTTATCAGCTTGTAAATTTTCTTCTGAATCTTCTTGTGTCATTCAGCTCAATGGAGACTCTCAGGCAAAAATACAGCGGATTCTCCGGTTGATTTCTGGTGGTGGATTGTCCATAACTGGGTCGCACATCTTGTGTGGAGACTTCCTCTTCAGTGGTCACACAGTTGTGCTGACACTTACATATTTGTTCATCAAAGAATGTAAGTAATAGCTCATTCCCATGTAATTGATTGTTGTAGCAGAGGGGTCCCTTGGCTCTGAAATGGATGGGAGCCCTTATTCTATTGGGGTTAATAGCTATGAAAGACACAGATGTAAATACTTTGTGTGTGTGTGTGTGTGTGTGTGTGATCATTTCAACTAAGTATTTGTGACCACCAAAGTCTTAAAACCTGGCTATGGCTTCTCTCTAACACTTAGCATGCTTCCCAAACAACTCAAGGTATGAAAAGCTTTATTAATATTAGAACTAAGAAGAACAGAAACATTAAATTTATTGCAAAAAGAATTAGTCCATTCTAAATCCAAAAGTAAATAAACTTTGAGTTATTTGTCTGACTCCTCCATTCCATGATTCTAGGGAGTTCCTTCATTTCCCCCCTTAAACCATTTCTGGGTCCCACTTCATTCAATCGTTTTCGAGCCACTCTCTCTGTTTTACTAGACATCTTATCTTGATGGAAGGTTTTGCCAGTTCCAATCATTTTCTTCTTAAGAGGAAACCTGGAGGCAAGAACTTGAAATCTGTTTTCATATTTATATAGTCATTTTCCATTATACAGAACCCTTGTGTTTCTGGTAGCTTTCGTTGATGAAATAATGTCTTATTCATTGTCAGGTCACAGTTTTGTAGATTCCTGAGGTTGGGCCCATTTGGGCCCATCATCTCAGAGTCCTTTTGCAATGGGGTGACCTCTTCCTTCATGTATGCAAGGCTGCTAGGTGCTCACCTTCTTCTTTAGATCCAAGATGCCTCCTGCTAGTGTTCTTAGAAGTACATCTCAGTTCTCTTCACTTAGCCTGAAGAGTCTCTGCAAATAGAGACCTCCCCGCCCCCCACCGCCCCTTTCTCGCTCTTTCCTCCTCTCTTGGCCTTTCATTAATCCAAATAGGTTTAGCTACGTGTGGGGTCTTTGTCATGCTTGGTTTGAAGGCCAAAGGCCTTCTGTACCCCTCCCTTATTTCCACTTACTCTATGGTATATGGTGAGGGTGGGGGGAATCGGGGTCGGTGGCTAAATCTCGCTATACACCAATATCAGGGGATAGACTCTTGAAATTTAATCATTATATTCTAATACCTAAATTTTGGTTCCAGAAAGTGCATTGTTTATATTTCTAACTCTAAATTTTGCCAGGGGAAGTTCCACCTGTATATAAGAAGTTATTTTCTAACTCACGGTTTTATTTAGTTTGTAGGACCTTCTCTCTATTTGAAGGCAAAAGGAACTTATGAAAGAGGATGGGGTGGGGAGGATTAGAAGGGTTCAGAGCAAAGGTCCTGTGAGTTGAAAACCACAAAATAATGAAGAGAAAACATCCCAGGAGACTTAAGGCCAGTTTTCCAAAATAACTGAGGAACAGTGATATTAAAGTAGCATACTACTACTTCTAGGCCAAGCATATTCTGAGCCCTTGATGCAAATTAACTCATTTAATCCTTGCAACAGGAGGCACTGTTCCCCCAGTCTTTCTTCTTAAGCACAGAGAAAGCCACATGACTGTGGCCATGGACAGAATCTAGAGGATCAGGTGTTCAGACTCAAGTCGGCTGACCCTAGAGATTCTGGTCTTCATTTCTTGGCTTTGTTTAGGATTTTAGGAAATTTGAATTATCTGATCTTATAGAATTGCCAAGGAATAGTCTACCTATCTATAAACAAGGTATATTTTTCATTATTGTTCAGTTTTTAACCTCAGAGCCTGACAACTTGTAGTTAACTTTCTGCTTTGATGAAGGTCACCCAATATGTAGAAATATTTTTCTCCCAAGACATCCATCAGCTGGGGTTTTAAAAGTTGTGTGAGTTTACATGTAGCATGTAAAGGATTATATTCTGCTTTTTTTCTCCACTTTGGGGGTAGAGGTAAAATGGCAAATCTTTAATACTACAAACTCCGATTCATAACCAGTTCTGTATATAAACAGGGTCTTCCATGTTTGTGCCTGTTTCTATGTGATTAGGGAAAACAGTCACTTTCTAAATTACACCATGTGTTGTTGTTCTGAGGAAGTAGAGGTTCCAGTGGTTTCTTTGAAAAGTCTGCTTCTAGAATGACATGCATCATTTATGTATGTTTTGCTCTCCTGCCTTTTAATCAGCTTGGACTCTTGTTTGCTCTCTTGTGATGAGTGGATTTAAATTTAGTTGTGAGACCAAATGAAAAGGTGGGACCAGGACCATTTTGTGGTTTAACAAAAGAGGGCTTTACACAATTGTGCAAATATTATCAGTGGGACCTAGATTCCTTATAAAATTTGCCTGGAGAAATCAGCCATGCTCTTAACCCCAAATGTCTGGCTAGGAAAGATCATTGTCATTTTTAACCTTGCCACCACTCCAACTCCACTGTAATTATTATTCAGTGCCCATCATGTTTAAGATCCCACACAGACAGTGAAGTCAGTTACAATCTATGTCACCATCTTTTTTAAAAAATATTTTTTGGTTGTGCATGGACTCATTATCTTTATTTTGTTTATTTACTTGTATGTGGTGCTGAGGATCGAACCCAGTACCTCACACATGGGAGACAAGCACTTTGCTGCTGAGCCACACCCCAGCCACCTGTGTCACCATCTTTTAGCTCCATGTTATGGGTAGAATGGAGAACAAAGAGGATTACCATTTTGCCGTTTTTATTTTAAAATACCTTTGGGAGAAAGAGGGGTCAGCCAATGTTCTGAATTCATGAGTAGTGGTCCCGCTGCAGTGGTAGCATCATAGAAAAATGTTAGGGTTTCCAGCTATTCTTAAAACCTCACTTTCAGTTCAAGAGTAGTAAAATGACCATTCAAGTTACTTCCTTTTTCCTTATCTACTTCAGCTTTCCTTTTTGTGACCACCCCCCCCCCCCAAAAAATGCAAAATGGCTCTGGTTTGCCTGAACATTTTGAGCTGTTCATAAATACCCGGTAATCAGGGAAGGTTGGCATGAGACCTTAGGAAGGCTGGGGTTTGTGGTGCTGCAGGATGAGCATTTAGTATCTATATGTCCTGTCTAGTTTTCATCTGCTGAGCCTAACAGATCAACGGTGGGCTTGGATCTGACCCTCGAAGGCCCTAAGAATAAAGTCTCTCTCAGCATTAAAATTCACACCAGGCATAGTGTGGCACATGCCTCAAATCCCAGCAACTCAGGTGGCTGAGGCAGGAGGAACATCAACTTAGCAAGGCCCTAAGCAATTCAATGAGATCCTATCTCTAAATAAAATACAAAAAGGGCTGGGGATGTGGCTCAGTGGTTAAGCACCTCTGGGTTCAATCCCCAGTACCAAAAAATAATAATAATAATTAAAAATTCTGGGTTTCTTTGAGTTACCTTGGAGAACTTGGTTGTACAGTGAAGCAAGTGAATAAATTGCACATCCAAAACTAGAAAATCAGACGTTCAAATGCAAATATAAGTTTACTTTCCCTTTCTGTTCTACCTGGTACCAAAAGAGCAACAGCTATTTTATCACAGAGATTTTGTATTGAAGTGATGACTGACTTGGTGTTTCATCTGAAGTTCTAGGAATGCAGCCTTTTGCTAGTCAACCATTCTTCTCTACTGGAAAGAAAATGTCAGCTGAGAATATAAAAAAGTTTAAATAGGGAATAAATTTCAGTTTATTGGATTATTAAACCTTTATTGTGAGCCAATAAAGCTTTAAAATAGAAAAAGAAAGAAATGAAACAGATGACCAAGTAATTAGAGATGAATAGGTTCCATTTGTGCCTGTCATTAACATTTGGGTGAGAAGTTCCTGAGGTGTTCCCACCCTGTTTAACCCACCAGTTCTGCAATTCTCTCTAACAGCTAATCGATGGAATGAACGTCTAAGTGTCCTCACCAGGAAGGCTAAAAATCTATAAGTGAATGGGCAAGACTCCTAAGGTTTTCGCAGGGAACAGTGCTTCACAGTGCTGTTGTCCATAACAGTATGAAATTGCCAAGAGTCAAGTTATTGCTTGCTACAGGGCCACTCCCTGTTTCACCCCAGACACACAAGGGAAAAACAAAAGTACATTTATAACCTGAAATTTCCCCTGCTTTGACATTTTCCCCTTATTTTCATGAATGAGCACCTTTTCTTTTGATACCTGCTGCTTCTCTTTCCAGTATGGTTACTTACGTGAGCCAGGAGGAGCCAATTCCAGCCAACCTCATAAGAAATCCATTCTCTTCCCTATTAAACAGCTTATGAGCAGAGGGCAAGGCCTCGAATATCTATTGTTATGAGCCACTGCCTTCCCCTCACAGTGAATGACAGTTGTACCTGTTCTACCCATGGTCTGTCCCCACCTCCACCACCCCTACCTCCTCCCCCTGCCCAGTCCTACCTGAGCAAATCCTGGATGGTTCATAGTGACTCACATGGGTTCTCAGTTTTCTCCTTCTAGTAATTTCCCTATCCTAGATTATTCTACTCTAGGTAATTAGGACAGATTATAATCATTAATCTCTGGGGGCTGCCGGTGTGGTTCAGTAATAGAGCATTTGCTTAGCATATGCAAGACCCTGGGTCCAATCCCCAGCTCCAAGATAGATAGATAGATAGATAGATAAAATCATCTCTGGGAATCTCATTAACTCTATAATTTTTCCACTGTCCAGATTCGCCTCGTCACTTCTGGTGGTATCATTTAATCTGCTGGCTCCTGAGTGCCGCCGGGATCATCTGCATTCTTGTAGCGCATGAACACTACACTGTTGATGTGATCATTGCTTATTATATTACAACACGGCTCTTTTGGTGGTACCATTCAATGGCCAATGAAAAGGTGAGAGCAGTGGCGATCCTCGGATGGTTTCTTTTCTTGAAATTCAGAGGATCCCTTTCATACTGTGTGGTTTGAGAGAGCTTCATGGGAATAACTGCTGGCCCCACCCAGATGTGGGGTTCAACAGTCCACTTATACTTAGAGCCACACCTGCTTCTTAATAGGAAGCCAAATAATTTCACAAATAGAAATGCCATGTAAAGATAAAAATGCTGTAAAATCTCAGAGCACATTATGGTGTTTTAGTAATTCAGCTGATTTATACTGGAATTGAAGAGATAGATGTCATAAATTAAAATTTAGGACCCATCTCTGTACAAGTATCATGGTACAGCTTGGTACGTGCTCTATTCTCAAAGCACATAAGTTAATTTTTAGAAAGAGAGACAGCCATGTTTTTTCTTTTTCAATCAGGCAAAATAAATATCTTGTGAGTTACTGGCTTTGGTACATCTCTGGATGATTGGTGCCCTCTGGCTTCCCTTCTTCTCCTTATTTATTTCTGCTTCTTCCTATTCCCAGGGGAACTGTTCTTTCTTCTCCTATTCATTCTTGCAAAGCTTCTAGAAAGCTTTCCCTAATTCCTCTCTTCCTCTGGTCTAAGGTAGATCTGCTCCCCCCCCTCCTGCTCTTTTTCAAGTTTTGATGTGTTTTTTTGTTGTAATAGAGTTGGTCTGTGTATCTTATCTTACCTCTGAATAAACTTCGCCATATTGTTAAGTACATACAATGTTTGGAAAATTTGTGAGTGATCGATATGTCATTCTGGAAAAACCTACATCCATCTCTTGGTGTCCACTGATAAATACCTTTTCTATGCATTTCTCTCCTATTCTGTAGTTTCCCGTTTCCATTTTCCTTCTTAACACTTCCTTCTAGATGCCTCTTCACACTACCGAACCAAACTTTTCGCCTTTCCTCTTCAACATGTTCAACCTTCTGAGCTCTAGTAGAGGCAGCTAGATGTGACACTCACACATTCTAGAAATCATTACTCCTGAATACCATTCCCAAGTCTCCCTTCTTACTGGAATTACAGGCAGAAGAAATGGCATGAGCCTCAAACAGGAAAAGGGGCCTTGGTATGTTGAGGACTAGGGTCACAGCAGAGTTGAGGAAAGGGGGTAACAGCAGTTACTGCCATGGGATACAGACTCGGCCTCCCCTGTTAAGTTACAATGAATGACCATTTAATTAAGAAAAAAGTTAGGGGACGAATCATGAAAGACGTCTCATTTCGCGTTTTTCCTCTCCTTTGCAGAACTTGAAAGTCTCTTCACAGACTAATTTCTTATCTCGAGCGTGGTGGTTCCCCATCTTTTATTTTTTTGAAAAAAATGTACAAGGCTCAATTCCTTGCTGCTTCTCCTGGCCACTGTCTTGGCCTCCTGGCTGCTTCAAGTCATCATGCAAAAAGTATTCACGGGTCCAAAAGATTGGTGAGGATAACGAGAAGTCTACCTGAGGATCCAGAGGCACCAGCTCTTACACCAAAAGAGTTTTCATGCTGCAACCAAAGGTATAGCTTTGTTTTTATTTTAGGAAAACAGACTGGTAAATGAAGATGTGGACCAAATTTTGTGTAAATGATTGGAAAGATGAACAAAGTATTACTTTTTGACTGTTTTCTTTTTTAATTCAGCCTGAGAAAGATATATTTTCCTGCAGCTCTTCATTCATTGGAGACAAGCCCCCATCCTGGGATTTTACTAGTGAGCTTGTTAAAGAGGTGCCAAAGAACATATTACCCATTTTCTTATTCTTTCGCCACTAAAATCTTCTACTTCAGCATTCTTTCAGGATATTTTTTTCCTCCCAGGGTCAGAAGAATTTGTTAATGTTTTGAATAAAATGTCTGGATGTATACAGCCACTGTGTAAATAGAGTAGCCTAATGTTGAAAGTAGTTTTTAGCATTAGGCTTCGGGGGGTGGGCAGTCCACGGCTGTGAGTCACATTTGGGTGCACTTTTGCTTCTACCCTGTCGCAGGGAAGGTTGGGGGGAGTCTAGGAATGTGCTCTGCTGCTACCACCCTATACACTATGTATCACTTTTAGTCCTATGTTTTTAACTGACAATTTTATCTTTTTTATTTTAAAAGGTGATCCAAGGAAATATGAAAGTATTTGACACACCCACAGATTTTACACATGTGTAAATATTTCACTTTAAAATATCTATGGCAGATACACAGGAAGCAGGGGGTTCCTTCTGCTAAGGAATGGCCCTCATGCACACACTTAGATGCAGCCTGACTGGCAGATTTGCATCTGGGACCCCAGGGATGTCAACTGCGCCAGCACAGGCTGGAAACATGCGTGTGTGAACAGGTGCTCACACCCCTTGGGGAACAAGTATGTATTTCCCTTCCAGCTCAGGTGCTGGGGTAAAGTCTGTTTTAAGGTTCCTAATTGGGACCCCAAAAGATATCTGGGCACATTTCATTAAAAATTATTTCTTCCTAGTTGCATTGTACTTTATGGAAAAAAAAAAAAAAAACAAGACAGAGCCTGAAGGTTTAATGTACCTTTGCCTTTTATCAACAGCCTCAGCTCCCATATACTCTTCCTGACGACATGTACCACCACTGAGTAATTTGACTTTTACCCTGTGAAAATTAATACATGGTGCTGTACTTTAATATGCTTTTGGAATCAACTTGTTAGACAGGCACAGCTACATGGAAAAAGGGGGATAATTGTTTCTAAATTTCATTGAGGTGATGCAAAACAGGTGGATTTTAAAAATCTGATCAGACTTAATACTATCAGATTTAGTGCTTTATTTACTGCTATTGAAATTTTTGGATAATTCTTGGCTTAAATTCTTAACTAATTAAAGGTCAATTTGTAAGACTTCTAGTAAACTTAGAAAACATTCTATGAGGGCAGAGGTAGGAGAGGCCAGTAGATTGGGATGAGGCAGTTACATGTGTATTAAAGATGAAATTTCCTCTTACATGGGAAACATCCCTAAATTTATCATTACACACTAGTCAGCCTTGATTATACAAAATTGGCCATTAAATTGCTTGAGAAAAGCACAATATAGATCTGTTCAGAGAGGTCACATCATCCTTTGGTGCTAAAATTCTGTGTAGTTTTCAGAGTGTTTTTTTTTTCCCCTCCTCTATGTAATAGAAGAATTACTAAAGGAAAAGTGGTTGAATTCAAAGACCAGGAGAAGGCTCTCTAATCTGGTTATTTTAAATAAGAATTAAAACCTTAAACATCTTGGCAGATTTTGAAACACAAGGATTTTTTTTCCAGTATTTTTATTATAGAAAATGATAATAAACATATGCCTTGTGTGTTTAGACATCATTCTATGTAATTTTTGCTCAAGTGTATCTATTAAATATTGCCAATTGTAATAGCACAAGGTGTTCCGCTTGAAAACACTGATTTTTAATTCCATTGTCTGATTAGGAGGAAAATCATCAGACACTAAAGCCTGGATACTGCTCCCTGAGCCTCTAATTCAAATAAAACAATCTAATATTCCTTAGAGCCTCACTCATCTGTGTCTTGGATAACCCACTTTTCTCCAATTGAATAAGAAAAAGTGCTTAAGCTTTAAAAATCCTTATGTATTGATTATTGGACACCTTTGAAACAGTAAGCCTTGCACTTATATCAAGTAATTCACTTTTTAAAAAAATAATATCATCACCTTCTCAAGAACTTTATAAACACCCATGACCCAGGGTGTGGACACTACTGCTCCCATGTAGTCTACACAAGATGTGTCATAGCTTTCTGACAGGTGCTGATTGAAAATAAGGGGTGGGGGTCGTTCAAAGATTCAAGATGGGAAAAGAAGAGAAATAGTGAAACTCATTGACATGTGGGAAAGCAAACATGGGATTTACCCCAACATGCTACTCTGAGATAGATAGAAAACAAACAATTATGATCTTGTGAAACAGCAAATTTTTGCAACATCTTTTCTTTGCCAGTGAAGATTCACATCTTATCCATTATCCATGTTTTTGTAAGCCTGTGCTCCTGTTGAAACCTTTTCTTGTAATTTACTCCCTCTATGAAATAGCTATAATAGATAATGCCTATAAATTATGCTATATCTTTTCCTGAATTATTTCCAATGGAAATGAAGCTCTCTCAGATTCTAGTTTTCAAGCTCCTCCACTAGATCTGAAAAGAAAGCATTCTTCCCCCAGTTCCATCTGAATAAATGACAAATTTGTCATTTAATTAACCGGCATCTTGGGAAACAAGTTTTGCTGTGGAAGACAGGCTATTTGGAGAGTAAGCTTGAAAGCTGTTTTGTGGGTGACGTGGCATTAGGGTCACTAGGGGTTTTTGCTGTATTACCAGCGCCCCCTTGTGGCCATAGGTTGTATGTCTTGGAAAGCAGAGGTCACTTTCTAGTGTGTATTTTTGTTTTTAAAGGCATTTGTTTTTCAATTTTTGCCAACTGAAACTATGGGGGAAAAGTTATTTTAGAGACATTTCAAGCCCTTCCCACTTGTAAAATGTGCTCAGATTATAGGAAGCTGCAATTTGAATCTTTCATCCATATGATCAAAGAAAATTTGCAGACCATTTTTACCTCTAGCTACACAATCATTAATGTCTCCCTTTATAATTACCTACACTTTGTTTACTTTGAAACCCCAAGTCAGCTGTCTTTCTTATTTTTTAAAATTTACATGCTCAAACTCATAAGTTTCCTTTGTATTTGAAAGCTCACATCCTGTTCCTTGAATATTTTGAACATTTCATTTATTGTTGTTGTTTCAATTTTGTACTGTAAAACTGATTAAACACTTAAGCCGGTCTTAACGCACTCACCTCTGTAGTGTAAGGAAGTGTGAGAAGGAATTTCTTAATAAATGAGTTTACATCTTTTAAATCAAGCCTATTATAAGTTATGTGTAATGTGTTGAAGGCTTTTCTGTTTTTATGTATAAAGATTCCTCATATTTGTGTTTTTAATGTCATTGTGTTGCAATAATTTAACTCCTTTGACTCAGTTGCTGAAAATATTGCTTTTACGAAGAAGTGCTCTTGACTTCATTATCCAAACACTGCAAATCATGTCAAAGGTACCCAAAGATAAGTCTTTACAAATAGACACCTTGTAAGTTCTGAGTTATTTTTACTTAATAACTATATTTGTGTTCTAAATGAATCATGAAAGAAGAGTGCTGTCTTGTGGAATTATTTTAAATTGTCCTTTAAAAGAAAAACTATAAACATAAGCTAATCTAGTTGCCAAGTTGGAATTTATTATTTAATTTACCTCCTATGCAATGATTAATGCTGCAAAATGTATGGTTATGTTACAGTATATTCACAAAAGAAATATTATTACAAGGTTTTTAGGGGTAGCCAGTTGCATTCTTTTGGAAATTTACTGTACTATTTCAATGTGTTAAGTGCCTTGTTGTAAAGTAAAATTTTAAGTCTAGAACTCATTATTTTTCCTGACCTATATTTTCATTATGATATCTACTGTATGCTATTGAATAGTTTATTAATCAAATATGTAAATTTCAGAAACTGTTGTCTCCTACCCACCAGTACCTTAATCATTGATCTATCATATGAGATTTGAATTCAGGTTCTTTTTTTTTTTCTTTTTCCTTTTTTCTTTCCTTCTTTTTCTTTTTTTTTTTTAATGAGAGGAAATTTTTGTTGTTGTTGTTTAGAAATATTTTCCATGCTTGTGCTTTTGTATTTGTAAAAACAACAAAAAAAAAACATTTCAGGAGGAATTTAGAAGTTATAACTACTGTTTATACTTCTAAAAGTACCGTCTTACATTTACATTTTAAGTGCCTAATTGTTAGTTAAACTAATTTATGTTTCTATTCAAAAGAGGGTTTGTGTACTTGGTTTTTAATCCCTTTGGTTTTGCTTTAAAGAGCCTATACTTTGTATTTATCCAATAAACCACAGTGACATCAACAGTCTTTTCAAAATTAGTATTACTGTTTCTTTCAATTTAACAGAATGTGTTCTCTTATATTTATTTAGTAGTAAAGTACTTCATAAAACCACCAGAGGGTTATTTTCTTCTAGCACTATTTTAAAAATAAGGTGACAACCTCCAGTTAATGGAACCATGAGTCAACTAACTGCACAGTATTATTTTTCCTGCCGTTAAATTTAAAATAGAAAATAAGGTACAGCAATATAAGTTCATTTATGGAAAAAAATTAGTTACATGCTCTATGATTCTGATTTTCTGTTTACAAATGGGCAAAAATCATTAATTCTTTAAAGAAAGCAAGAGTCCTGTCACTCATTTCTGAAAGAAATGTCTCCTTGTGCCTCCACCAAGGGATCTGAGGTCAGTGCCCTCTGAATTCCTTAGTCTTTGCCAAAGCAGGTTGCAGGGTGTTATTTTTAGACCCCTTGATGAATGATGAGACCATGACCCCCCACCCAAAAGTAAAAGTTAGTGAAAGTAGTTCAGTGGGTCAAAGGGAGTAGGATAAGATACTGAGGTTCAAAGATCAGGGATTATTGAATATAGATATTATCTGGAAATGATAGAGAAAAGTAAAGTTTTTCCACCACATCCACCCAGGCCTGGGATGGAAAGCTCATCATGCCTAAGTCCTGTCCTTTTTGAAACATTGCATGCTGATTTTGCTGACCACGGCCCCAGACTGCCCTTATGCCCTTGTCTAGAATGTGTTGTACGAGAGGCTAATGTGAACTCTTGCTCATCATACAGGGGACCAGGCAGCTCTTATTAATTGGTGGATTCATTCTGGGTTCCATTGTTCTCTTTATATGAAAACTTTTGATGCCCCTCCTATGAGAGGGTAAAAATCTCTAGACATTTTTAAAAATGGCAATTCTCTTTTTTAAGCTAATTCCAGTTAACGAATCAGTAGGCAACTCTACACCCAGTTAAAGTGGCATTTTGAATCATAATAATTGTGAGTAAGATTTGTAAGTAATAACTACTTTAAAACAAAAATAAGAATGATTGGTAGGACCTGGGTATGGTGGAGCATGGCTGTAATCCCAGTGACTCCAGAGGCTGAAGCAGGAGGATCTCAAGCAATTTAGCCACACCCTGTCTCAAATTTTTAAAAATAAACAAAAAGGATTGGGGAATCTAGCTCAGTGGAAAAGCACTCCTGAGTTCAGTCCCCAGTACCAAAAAGTAAAAAAGAATGGTTGACAGGAAAAATTGATCACCACGCATGCATGGTTGAGACTTCACAGTTGATTTTACAATTAGAGTGTGGTGGTGTGTTCAAGTCTTGACCAGTGTTGGACATGCTAAGAGTAAGTAATAAAAGACTTTAGCTAGTATCACTGAGAGGTACTACCTCCATCCCATCCCCACCATGTTTGAAGATGGAAAAGCAACATCTATATGCATGCTTTATCTATGGATATAGATTTTTAGGTTAAAGACGCTTACATCTTGAACTCAGAAAGAGCCTTCATTCGATCTGAATGATAATGTCATGCTATTTAGAGGGGATTGCAAGTTTTGATGATATTTCATCTTCTTCAATATTTTTAATCTCCTCCTGAGAGATAGGAACATAGGAACTAAACTTGTTCACTAGCTTCTTGAGTACCACTGTGTGTCATACCAGAGCTGCTGATAAATACAATTCCTGACATCAAGAGGTGAATGTCTGCAATGTAAAATTCACCTATAACTAAGTTAGAACTTTAAAAAATTAAATTACTGGCTGGGCATAGTGGCACACACCTGTAATCCCAGCTTCTCAGAAGGCTGAGGCAGGAGGATCACAGATTTGAGGCTAGCCTTAGCAATTTAGGGTGACCCTGCATCAAAAAGGGCTGGTTTTAGCTTAGTAGTAGAGTACCCCTGGGTTTAATCCCCAGTACTACAAAACAGCAACAAGAACAGCAAACCTCAATTGCATAAAATATGGTATCTTGGGTTTGCAAGATTAAGAAAACATTGGGGAGGGCCTTGATGACTAGGTATTCTGAAGAACTGGAAGCCGATTACTTTTTGGATACATTGCCACTTATTTTGCCATTTTTGTTTTCTATTTACTATTTTAGCAGAACTGCAGTAGAATAGTAAGGTTTTACTTACTATTTGAGATACCAGGTTTTATTTCATCTAAATGCTGGGAGAAGCAACCAGCTATGGGCCCTGAGCATTTATACCAACACATTTTTTTGCTGAGTCTGCCAAGAGTGCATGACCCTGATGATTGTTACCCAGGCTGTTGTGCTTGCAGCAATCCATCTTGAGGGATTAGGTAGCATATTGCCCAAAATAAAGAGGCTTGTTTCTGTTTAATGCAATAAAATCCCAAACTCAGTGTTCCTCTACTGATTGGCAAACCCACTACATGTGTGGCATCTCTCTTGATCCCTCCAAGTCACCTCTCTCCATGGGATTTGGGGAACAAGGGAATTCAAAGCAACCATGCTGACATTTCAGCTACTGCTGTGCTGAGTTACGAAGTCCTTTGTCTATGACCTAGGAGTCTTGTTGTATCTTCTCCCAGTACCCATGAAAAAGGAATAGGTAAGTAAAGTCATAGAAGCTTCACAAATCTTAACACCTAACATTTCATTTTCTTCTAATAAAGTACATAAGAATATCAGAAGTGTAAAACTGGGTTGCTCACTAATGTAAATTAGAACAGTAATGGATTAGGTGCTACCATGAGTACATACGTAGTGCACATTTAATTCATGTGGCATGTTTTATAAGGCGCAGCATTTTACAGTTCATGCTTGACATACATTCTTTCATCTTCATAAAACCTTATGAAGTAAGTGAGGAAAGAGGTGGTGACCCCATTTCAAGAGATGAAAGGGTTCATAAGTGTTGGAGCTGAAACTTGAGTTTTGTTTTCACTGAAGATAACTAATTGCCTCCCTGTCATAATTACACTCTCACAGTTTGTTTCTTGCAATTCAATTTTCCACATTTCAAAAGGGAGAAAGCTGGCTCCCAATTCAAAAGGGCCTTGAGCACAAGAGAATTTGCACGTGTTTTGAGTTCATAAGCTTGTTAGTATAAAGAAAATTCATTGTCAGTGAAATTTAATGTCACCAATTCAAGCTTCTATTTCCAAAGGGCTTATTCTACCTACCTTTCCCATATTTTACACACTGATAACCTGAATTGTGTTGTTCTGTCTCCCCAGAAACTTCCAGAAATATGAGTGATGCATTCCTGATGTGGAATTTTTTTTTTCTAATAAAACAGTTGATTCAGTAAAATAATCTATCTCACTCTATCCCTGCTGCCTTGGACTATGGAAAGAATGGTCACTTTGCCCCAGTGTCAAGTCTGATCCATCACAGTAGAGCCATGTGTCTGTTACCATATTGTACTAGCAACAAAGTTTCCATATTTCAGCAGTAACTAACCAGTGAGCTGACTTTTGAATTAGGGAGGTAGTAAAAATAAGTGTCTAAAAGTTATTTTGATAAATAACAACCTTTTAAAGAAAAGTGTTGAGAAACCTGCTGCTGAAACTATTTAAAATGAAATTGACTGGGCTGGGTGGGTAGCTCAGTGGTAAAACACTTTCCTCGCATGTGTGAGACCCTGACTTCAGTCCCTGGCATTGGAGTCGGGAGGGAGGAAGGCAGGCAGGCAGGAAAAAGGATTGACATAAGATGACAACAACACCACCACACAGAAAGCAATGACTTTTTGAGTTGGTTCTAACAAATGACAAACCTCTGATTTGGGTATGTTACTATTGATTGTGCAGAAATAAAAAGGGTTATAAGAGAACAGTGAACAATTTATAGTAACAAACAGGACATTCTAGATGGAATGGACACATTTGTAGAAACAAAATCTATCAATACTGAATCAGGAAGAAATAGAAAATTTGAATACATCTATAACTACTATTATGGTTTGGATGTGAGGTGTCCCTGAAAAGCTCACGTGTGAGATAATGCAAGAAGGTTCAGAGGACAAATGATTGAGTTTTTAGAGTCTTAACTCAATCAGTGATCTAATCCCCTGATGGGATTAATTGAATGGTAACTGTAGGTGGGTAGGGTGTGGCTGGAGGAAGTGGGCATTGAAAGGTACCATTTTTTTATCTGGTGAGTGGAATCTATCTCTTTGCTTTCTGACCATCATGTGAGCTCTTCCCTCCACCACACTTCCATCACGATGTTCAGCCTCACCTCAAGCCCTGAGGAATAGAGCTGGCTGTCTGTGCACTGACACCTCTGAAACCCTGAGCCCTCAATAAACTTTTCCTCCTACAATTGTTCTGGTCAGATCTTTTAGTCACCACAGTGAAAAAGCTGGCTAAAACAAACACTGAAGAGTTTGAACCAGTAGCCAAAAACTTCCCAGCAAAGAAAAACCCCAAACCATAGTTTCATTTGTCAATTCCACCAAACGTTTAAAGAGGAATTAATATGAATCTTCAAACTCCTCCAGAAAATTAAAGGGTAGAGAACACTTCCAAACTCATTTTAAGAGTTCAGAATTATTCTATATTAAAGCCAATAAAGATACTACTTTTTAAAAACTTCAGATTATCCCATATAAATACTAACACAAAACTCTCAACAAAATACTAGCAATCTGAATTCAGGATATATTGAAAGGAGTAGATACATAGCCAAGTGGGATTTATTCCTGGAGTTACAAGGAAGATTCAACATATCAAAATCAATCAATGTAATACATTAACAGAATGAAGTAAGAAAAAACACAGTCATCTCAGTTGATGCAGAAAAAAATTTCTTACAAAATTTAACAATCTTTTATGATTAAAAACACTAAACCAGGAATAAACAGAAACAATTTCAACACAATAAAGGTCATACATGAAAAAGGTGTGGCTGACATTATACTCAGTGTAGACTGAGGGCTTTTCCTCTTAAACAAGAACAAGATAAGAAAGTCCACTTCACTTTGTTTCAGCATAGTATTGGAAGTTCCAACCAGAGTAATTAATCAAGAAAAAGGAATAAAAACATTGAAATTCAAAGGGAAGAAGTAAAATTAACTTTGCAAATGGCATGCTCTTAGTACTTGGAGTTTCCTCTGTGTGGAAGTCTCCTCCTGGACATCTACAGGCCTTCCTGTGGGTGATCAGCTCTCTATTCCAGAGAGAACTTTCCTGAACTGCCTATATAAGATAGCAACTCTCGCTGGGCACGGTGGTGCACACCTCTAATCCCAGTGGCTTAGGATGCTGAGGCAGGAGGAACCAAGTTTAAAGCTAGCCTCAGCAAAAAGGTGGGCACTCAGCAACTCAGTTGAGACCCTGTCTCTAAGTAAAATACAAAATAGGGCTGGGGATGTGACACAGTGGTCAAGTGCCCCTGAGTTCAATCCCCAGTACTCCCAGCAAAAAAGAAAAAGATGGCAACTCTCCCCAGCACACAGAGCATTCCTGCGTCTCCTTTTTATGCCTTATTTCGCCCATAATATTGCCAACTGATACATTAAACATTCATTCACCTGTCATCTGTCTTCTCCTACTTAAGCTCCTTGAAGAACAAGCACTTATTTTTGTTCACATAATATCCCCAGTGCCGAGAACAGTTTGTGATAATTGGGGCTCAGTATATGTGCATCAATGAACGATTCCATTCAATGAAATACCAGACAGTGGTTAAAAGGACATGAAGATTCTCAAAATACACTGAAATCAATGAAAAAGGGCAGTTGATGAACCCAAAGCTAAGAAATCTGAAAGGATATATTATACTTTTCATTAGGGTGGTATACTTTTCATTCTGCAGAGATAGAAGGTCAAAGTTGTGTGTGTGTGTGTGTGTGTGTGTGTGTGTTCACTTTGTTTTATATTTCAACGTATTAGAAATGTGCCAATTCTTCTTGGTATTCTACTGAAATAATCAAACATTTAAATATCTATATAGATATTTTTCCTAATAGCAAAACACCTGAAAATAGGGTCAACAACCAAGAATCCAGTAAATTTTGAAATAGTCTTAAACAACAGCCTAAACTTTTTACAAATGATCTAGCCAAAAGGCCAAGAAGCAATGGATGAGATAATTTAAAATCCATATATCAGCAAATAATAGCCTGCAGACTAAACCCAGATGCTCCCTCTTGTTAAAGGTTTTCCTGGAGTAGAGCCATGCTCATTTTTTTCCTTATTGTCAACGGTTGATTTCCTGCACCCACAGTGTTGTGGAGTTCACAGACCATAATGGCCCACAAAGCTCAAAATATTTTCTTTCTGGCCCTTTCCAAGAAAAGGGTGCTGATCTCTACACAACAATATAGAAGTTTCAAACAATTTGTGGGAGAACAACATGGGAAATATTCATGATATCTCTTTATTCACATATTAACAGATATATAAACATTTTAAATGAAATATTTGTAATGATTAAATATATGCATTCCAGACTAGAAATATGTATGCATATTAAGTTACAAAGATTCCCCTTGTATGGTAAGAATAAAAAGATGAGATTATTTCCTACTTTAAAATGTTCTGTATATTCAATTTTTCTACAAAAACTTAATATTTTAAAAATCAGAGTGAAATATTTACTTTAAAATATCTAGTTTTCTGGAGTGTCCCTGAGACACTTCAATCTGTTTGTTACATTTCACAATGTTGTACACATCCTTTAGTTAATAATAAAGTTATATTTTTAAAAAGTTAAATTGTGGGGCTTTACTATTGTCTTCAATGTAACTAAAGAGTATTAAAGTCACCTAAGGAATAAATGCGAACTGAAGTTGACTGTAGTTTATGTGACACGAATGATAACGATTTCTTAAAGTTCAAAATGAGCCCCAGGTATATTTTATTGAAAAATAAACCTAATTTGAACCTTAAATTTAAGTGAATGAATAAAATATCAGTTTTCTTCGAATATGTTCTTGCCTAAAGAATAGGTAAATTTTCAATGTCCTTTCTAAAATGTGAGTCTTAACAACACTTGGAAAAGAACCTTCATAATTAGGCACAGGGCCAAGTCTCATCTCTGGAACCAGGAAGTAGCAGCCCTGTGCTAGCTTTGTTGAAGCAACTGGCTTATATTTTACCTTGTATATACTATTTTTTCAATTTGATTGGCTAAGCATGTTATTTTAACCAAAGGCCAGATTCAACGTGCTGCAAATCCACATAAGCAGGAGAATGTTAGGGACTGGAGGACATAGAACATGTGTATTAAACCCCTGATTTCACCAAGTAAAAAGAACCAAAGTCAGAACTTTAATGATATGTCTGTGGCAACCCAATTAGATTTGGACAGAGGTCCCTTGTGGTTTCTATGATGGTTTCTGCATAATAAATAGGGAGAAATAGGAATTTCAGCAAGGCTTAGGTATACACAAAAATAAAATGTGGAGAATCAGTAACATTTACAACCAGGGGAATTAAGAGAATGTTATTTTTTAAGAGGAATGTATCTCTTTAATAACATTTTTTTCATTTTTCTTTATTTACATACTAAACCTCTAATTGCTATTGTCACTTTAACAACATACATGTGGGCACCCACCTCACAATAGGTACTTCTCATAAACCAAAACTACTGTCTTTTTACTTCACCATGTCTTTTTTCTCGAAAATACTGGTTTCTATTTATTATTTTTTATTTGTTTTATGGAGATATAATTTATTTATTTATAGTAAAATGCACACTTCGATTTTGACAAATGCATACACCCAAGTAACCAATATCCTGATCAAAATGTAGAATGTTCCTACCACCCCAGGAAAAGTTCTCCTATTCCTTTCCTGTCAGTCAACTTTCTGTTCTGATTTGTATCACCATAGGTTAGTTTTTCCTGCTCTAGAATTTCATATAAATGCAGTTATTCAGTATGTACTCTTTTTTGGTATGGCTTTTTTGTAATTTTTTTCAGTTGTAGATGGACACAATACCTTTATTTTATTTTTTGATTTATCTTTATGTGGTGCTGAGGATCGAATCCAGTGCCTCACATGTGCTAGGCAAGTGCTCTACCACTGAGCTACAACCCCAGCCCGGGCGTATTCACTGAGTGTATGTTTTAAGATTCATCCATGCTGTGGAGTCTACCATAGTGTACCCCTTTTTATTGGACAGGAGCAGTTTATTGAATAAATATACCAGTTTCCCTCTCTCCTGACCCCCTCTTTTGTTGTACAGCACTTGGACCATTTCTGGTTTGAAATTCAGAAAAAAAAAAATCCCAATCCTGGCACTACTTTGTCCAAATAAAAAAGTTTCAGGAATTGGCTTCTGTTACCTTTGAGATTCCACCTTCCATTAATAGACAGGTATTTCAAGGGCTCCCCTCCCTTCATGTCTTTTGCAGCTACCACAGTACATACATGTAACCAAGCGGGTAGAGGGTAATGAGGGTAATATTGAAGATGGGTAAGTGTATTAATTCAGCACTCGAAGGCATAAATGCTAAGTATAGGAAATAATGCCCTGTCCAGTCTCACAATCTGATCTCAGACATGGTTCATAAAACTTCAAGCGGTGGGGGAAAATGTCAGTGATAGCACCAATCTGTTGAATTTAAGGTATCAGGCCCAATAATAACTACTATAATTACAGCTTGTACCTAATTCACTATTAATAAAATGCTAGATATTGTGCTGATCATTTCACTTGAGCTTTATGCTTAACATAGACACATTTATTACCTCAGTTTCAGGTAAGGTACTTGGGAGGATGGAGAGTTTATATTCTTGAAGAAGTGCATAACCACACATATAAATAGAAGACATTCAGGTATATGTGAAGCAAATCATGTGAACTGAAAGGATATGAAGGTGTCAATTATTTTTATTTTGTCATTTTTTATACCTTTATTTTGTTTACTTATTTTTATGTGGTGCTGAGGATAGAATCCAGTGCCTCATACATGCAAGGCAAGCGCTCTACAGCTGAGCCACAACCCCAGCCCCTATTTTATCATTTTTATTGGTGCATTTTTATAATACATAATAGTGGGATTTGTTGTTACAGTCTCACACATGCACATGAAGGGGTTAATTTTTAAATGATCAGTGGGATTATACAACCAAGTAGTATGAATAAATAACACTTCTCCTTTTTTAGCATTTTGCAAACACTTCATAATCCATAAGCCCTCTCTGTTCGCATTCACTGACTCTGCAAGAGTGTGGTGAGTGGCATGTACCTCCCAGGGAATTACAAACCAGCTGGACAATTGTAGTTTTACAAATAGGGTAATTTAACACCACTCTTGATAACAAAATAATAAGTACTTAGATATTTTAGTTATACAGTTACCAACAGTTCTGGCCCAAATCCATGTAAATCCAGAAGGATTTCAGTGGGAAAGTGACTAGTTTAAAATGTCTAGGGGACTCAATAAAATGATTTTTTTTTGTTAAAGTTTTATCGTCTTTCTTGCTGTCTATCCCTACCCCAAAGATCTTTTTTTTTTATTGTCTTCCTATACTGTTACTGATTGTTATTGTATTTTTCTATCTAAAAAAGAGAAGATAGAGAAGGAAATATTCTTCCCCTGGCAAGAATTCCCTGAATGCAATTTGGTGAAATTCATCCCTGAGAAGCACCCTCATGTATGGGTTACCCACAGTATTAAGAGGAACAATATAGCTTCCTGCACTGATCTAGGGCTTCCACAACAAAGTGCTGAGACTGGTGGTTAAGAACAGAAAGTAATTTCCTCACAGTTCTGGATGCGGAAGTTAAAGATCAAGGCGTTGGCAGGCTTGGTTTCTTCTGCAGTCTCCATGCCTTCTTGCTGACCTCATATAGTCTTCCTCTGTGTCTCTGTCCTAGCCTCTTCTTCATACAAGGACACTAGTCATATTGGATTAACGTTCACGCATATGAACACATATGACCTCATTTTAACTTTTACCTCTGTTATCAAGCCTTTCTCCAAATACAGTCACATTCTGAGGTACTGAGGGTTAGTTCTTCAGCATATGAATTGGGGTGAAAACACACAATGCAACCCACGATACTTCCTCTCTGCCTCACAGAGCTGTTAACCTAACAAAAGTAAGTGAATATTTAGGAAAACACCATGTGTGTAGTAGTAATATCACGAGAATAAGGCTGTTAGTGTTGGTAAATGAGGTATAGCTTCAAATAGTTTAAAAATATTTGTGAATTGCTTGTAAGAAAAGACTGAGTGGCTACCACTATAGAGAGCAGGGCTATGAAAAAATGAGATCCTATGTTGAAGGTCATATCTGAAGACAGAGTTTAGATTTTAAAAATTCTTTTAGATATTAAAAGAACACGAAAAGTAATCTAACAATTAATGGCTAGTTACAGAAGATGCAAGGTGCGTTTTTGTTTTTTAGGGGGCACAACTCCAAGCTTAACTTAGGAAAAACAGGTTAAAAAAATAGTGTGAGAACAGAGTGGTCTGGAAATTTAACATATCTTACTGGAATCACTTGTTTATAGAAACAAAATAGAATGGACCATGGACGGAAGAGAGCTCATTATGCTCTGGTCACACCTTTCTAAGTGCAGGGCGATCAAACTTCTAGAGTATGGAGAAGGAAAAGGATCAAAATATTGGTCTGACAGAACAACTCTATGACCAATCTAAGAGAAACTACAGGGTTCGGTCTGTTAGAAGACGGAAAGGGAAGCACCCCCGAGCCATTATCAAGAGAGACTGAAGAAGGACTTTGTTTTTAAAATATTACGCAATTTATATTTTAAATTGCAACCTCAGCATTTCAGGTTTGGTCTAAGGCCAATCACAATACTGTCACCTTCCGCAACCGATTGCTTTTGTTTTTATATTACAAGTTCTTAAATCCTCCAAGCAAATTCTTTTTATATTCTTAGAATAAAGTATTCTGCTTGTCTCAGGTCAGACGCAGAAACAGACGCGAGAACCTGTTTGAATTTATGTATTCAGCAGACAAGATGAGGGATGCAGACGAGATGAGTGATAAACACAAACACACCACACACACACACACACACACACACACACACACACACCGGCAGTTAGTGCTTCAGTTAGTGCCTAAGGTCGTGTTGCAGCATCCTAGTTTCAGGGGCTGTCACCATCAAGCCCGACCTAAACGGGGGGTGAAACTTTGGGACAAATCAGAAGGCGCGACCAGTTCACCCGCCGACCTCCTCTCCGGGCTCCGCTCGAGCGCCGCTGATTGGAGGAGGCGGGGAGAATGTGCTGGGTGCAGCCAATCCCGGGCGCTCTCAGCTCTCCAGGCCCCGCCCCTGACCTTCCAAGGCGGAGCTGGCCGCGGGCGAGGGCGGGCGTTTGCTTACACTGAGCCTGGGTCACCTAGAGGAACTCGGTTGCTGCGGGTGCTGACGCCGGCGTGTGGAGTATGTCCTCTCGCGGGCAGCAGCAGCTCCCGGCTGACGACCCGCCCTGGACGATGCATCTTCTGCCTGCGACTCGGGGACTGCTGCGGCTGGACCCGAGCGGCGGCGCGCTGCTGCTGCTGTGCGGCCTCATCGCGCTGCTGGGCTGGATCTGGGT
>NW_026000057.1:37621756-37728712 GCF_001458135.2 Marmota marmota marmota
TCTGGGTGCGGTGGCACCGGGCGCGGGATATCCCCCCGGGTCCCACGCCCTGGCCTCTGGTGGGCAACTTTGGCCACGTGTTACTGCCGCCCTTCCTGCGGCGACAGGGCTGGGTGAGCCACACTGCGAGGGCCGCAGGGATGGACCCCACGACCCAGGCCCCGCAGGTGATCCTGGCAAAACTGGCTCGTGTGTACGGCAACATCTTCAGTTTCTTCATCGGCCACTACCTGGTGGTGGTGCTCAACGACTTCCACAGCGTGCGCGAGGCGTTGGTACAGCAGGCGGAGGTCTTCAGCGACCGCCCGAGGGTGCCCCTCATTTCCATGTTAACCAAGGAGAAGGGTGAGCAGGTCCCCTTGCCGCCGGGACCTGGGGTAGGGGTGAGGGGTCAAGGGTGTGTTTAGATGGCATTCCTGCGGCAGATGGGGCTCCAGGTGCGCCCAAACGGTGATGCATCGAGCCCCTTCCTGCCACATGCACACAACCCGTCGCACACCTGCATCCTGTGGGGGCAGCGGCCCTTCTACCATCCTGGGTCTTTAAGATTCTGCCAAGTTTGAGGGATGCATGGCTGTTAAGATTCCAAGATCAAAAGTAGGAAACCCATGGGGAAGTTGAGTGAAGGGGGGAGGATCACAAGTTGTGTGATCCCAAAGTTTAAAACCTTTGGCCTTGTTAGGAGGGGAGAATAGCTGGGCGTGGTGCCACACGCTTGTAATGCCAGAGAAGCTGAGGAAGGAGGATACCAAGTTCGTGGCCAGCCTCAGCAGCTTAGCAAGACCGTGCCTCCTCTCAAAATAAAAAGGACTGGAGATGTACTTCAGTGGTAAATAAAACACCCTTGGGTTAAAAATAAAAAATAAAAAAGGATATTCTTTTCACTTTATGAGTTTTGAGGGCAGAAGTTTAAGCAGAATTATTTTCCCTTAGCATGTCCAGAAAACACTCTCAGAGTCTGTTAGCAAATCTAATGCTTTGATTCATAGCATGTTTGATTCCTGTTTATGGGAATCTATATAGCTCAGTTTTGTAGTTCAGAAAATATGATGTCTGTTGCAGTGGAATAGAGTGTCCTCTTACCTCTCCTTTACCCCCCATCCCCTCCAACACACACCTTTGTTTTTTGTTTTGTTTTGTTTTGTTTGTTTTTTTTCAATCACTCTTCTCTTTTGCCTTATTGGCTGGTAGGTCCCAAACTTCTTTGTCTCAGTCACTCTTACCCACCAGTCAGTGTCAATTTTAAAAAATTTTCCTCCTGCTTCCTGTACCCCACTATCAAGTGGTTAGGCCCCCTTGTTAGAAGCAATTTCATTGCTCTTATAGTTTTCCTTCACTGACTTACCAAAATGGAGACTACATAATTTTGTAACCTTGGTCCTGCATGTAGGGCTTCATCACTGGGCTGACATGTAGGAGAACAGAGCTATTGCTGTCTGGCACCTGTAGGAGCTCAACAAGTATTTAAGTAAATGAACTGGCATTCCCTGTCTGTGGCAGGAAGAGATTCTGGGGTTTTTTTAGGAGCTGATAACACCAGAGTTTTATATCAAGATTTTAAACAATTGTAATTACCATAATACCTTAATTGTGCCCCTGAAAACAAGTTAGACCTCGCCCTCTCTGTGTCTTCACACATGCAGCTGCTTCTACTTGGGATTCTCCTGATCTTGGTGACTGCTTGGACAAATCCTACCTGCTTTTCTTTTTAAATACTGGTGAAAGACACATAAAATTTACCATCCTAACCATTTTTAAGTGCACAGTTTAGTGGTATCAAGTATATCCACATTACTGTGAAATCTGCCATCCATCCACAGAACTCTTTTTTACTTCTTTCTCAGAACCCATTCCCCTTCCTTGGTCCAGCCTCTTGTTACTACCATTCTCTCTCTCTCTCTTTTTTTTTTTTTGGTACTGGGGATTGAATCCAGGGTACTTAACTACTGAGCCACATCCCCAGCCCTTAGACAGGGTCTCTCTGAGTTGCTTAGTGCCTTTTTAAATCACTGAGGCTGGCTTTGAACTCACTATCCTCCTGCCTCAGCCTCCCAAGTTGCTGGGATTACAGGCATGTGCCACTGTGCCCGTCTCCTTTTTGTCTCTGTATATTTCATTACTCTACATATCATATAAACAGAATCATACATTTTTCCTTTTGCAGCTAAAAATTTGCACTTGGTATAATTTTTAAGGCTCATACATATTGTTGTATATATGAGAATTGCCCTCTGAAAACTAAATAATATTCCATTGTATGTATATGCCATATTTTGTTTATCCATTCATCCACTGATGAACTCTTGGGGTTCGTCCACCTTTTGGCTACTATGAATAATGCAGCTGTGAACATGGGTGTGCAAATATCTGTTTGAATTAGTGCTTTCAGTTCTTTGGGGCATACATCTAGAATTGGAATTGTTTGATCATATGATTCTATTTAATTTTTTGAGGACCTACCATACCATTTTTCACAGTAGCTGCACATTTTACATTCCCACCAGCCAGGCACAAGTGTTCCAATTTCTCCATATCATTGATACTTATTTTCTTTTTTTCATACCTACTTTTGAGACTGTGTTTCAATATTACATCTTTAATACTGTGTTCTCTGACATGCTTCCCTGTCCCTAGGTAGAGATGAGCTTCCCTTTTCTCTATGACCACAGTTTCCTTTTAAGACCCATCCCATGCCCCTCCAGTCAATCCACAAACCTTGTTCATTCCAACTGTAGAATAAAGGGTACTGCACCTGCCTTTTTCCCTCCCCTCTGTCAGAATCCAAGCTATCATTATTTCTCATCTGATACTTCAAAAGCTTCCCGACTAGGCTACTTGTTTCCATGCTGTTCTTTTTCCATACTGCAGCTAAAATTATTATGTGCGTGTGTATTTGTTGTAGATGAATACACAAATACCTTCATTTTTAAATCTTTTTATATTTGTTCTAATTATTTATTCATGACAGTAGTCATTATTTTATTCATTTATTTTTATGTGGTGCTGAGGATCGAACCCAGGGCCTCACACATGCTAGGCAAGCACTCCGCCACTGAGCTACAGCCCCAGCCCCCAGAATGATCTTTTTAAAAATCATGAAACCACATCTCTTTCCAGCCAAAGCTAATTTTCTCCCAGTTCTATACTTGACCTACTATGCCTTGTAGAATCTGGCTTCCGCCTGCCTTTTTGACTTTTATCTCTTTCTTTTTATTGTCCATTTACAGATACTTATTGACTTATGATTGGTAACATTCTGGTAGACACATTGTAAGTTGAAAATATCATAAGTCAAAAATGCATTTACTACAACATCATAGCTAAGCAACGCAGCACACTGTAGAGTCTTGGTCATCCGCCCTCCTGAGCACATGGCTGACTGGGAGCTGCAGCTCATCGCTGCTGCCCAGGATCTTCACGGTATCATACTGCACATTGCCAGTGTAGAAGAAGGTAAAAGTTCAGGGACTGGGAGTGTAACTTCGTGGAAGAGTGCATTCTTTGCATGTACAAGGCCCTGGGTTCAACACCTAGCATGCACACACACACACACACACACACACACACACACACGATTTTCAAAGTATAGTTTTATCTGAATGCCCATTGCTTCTGCACCATCATAAGACAAACCACAGTAAGTCAGGTACCATCTGTGCTTGTACATGGCAGCCTGGCCTTCCTAAGCACATTCCTGCCAAGCCTGTGCCAACCCAGGCTACTGCATTTGTTATCCTCAGCATCAGAATATCTTCACTTGACTGACTGCTTCCTATCCCTCACACCTCTCAGGCCAATTGCCACTTTTCAGTTTCGTTTTAGTCACTTCCTTTATTTATACATACCACCCTTTATTTTCTCTCATTCGTGTATCACTCATTACAAACTTTAAAAGTATTTAGTCTATTCCACCCCCATTCACCACTGGAATGTTTATGTAGAGGGCAAAGGTTTTGTTCCTCTTGTTAACCACTGGGACTCACTGCTTGGTATAGAGAGGTAATCAAAAATGAACGAAGCATACAAACATCTGTTGATACACTCATCACACTATGTTGTAATTGGTGTTGTGTGTCTATTTCTTTCCCTGGATTTCTTAAAATAGGAAGTCAGTTTTCTTCTTTCAGATCCTAATAGTTTTGTGCCCAGCTCTTAACAAAACAGTTTGTCACGGTGCTGTTTGGTTAAAATCTATGATAAGGGTAATTTCTAAGCATTACTTGGATCACTGCTTTGTTTAGGGAAAGAGTTGGGAGCCTAGGGAAGTACTTCAGCTACAGCATGCATTCCTCCAAAAGACAGGAGTTTGTAGGCAATGCTGCTCTGGTGGATATGTGCTGAGTGAATGCTGTGAAAGATTTAATGATAGAAATTTGTGTGGCTGGTGAAAATATCTGATGAGATAATGCAAAGGGAGGACCATATGATACAAAGATGCTTGTGGACCTAACTTGGAACAGAGAAAGATCATTTGAATAAGAAAATGTAGACAGTGAAGAAACTTTTTCAAGAGTGAAGTGGAGGGCTGGGGCTGTACTCACTGGTGGAGCACTTGCCTATCATGTGTGAGGCACTGGGTTTGATCCTCAGCACCAAATAAATAAATAAAGTTAAAAAAAAAAGAGTGAAGTGTCAACAAAATAAAATGATAAATTGCCCAGAAACTAAGATGTGTAGATCAAAATAGAAAATAAATGACATTAGGACTAAGAGGCCAATAACATTATTAAATATATGTGACATTTTGAGAGAATTTGCTGCTAAAGTTGGTGAAACTAGCAGAGAAGGGGATGTGTCATAAACAGGATGTATAAATAGTTGACTCAGCACTTGCAAGAAAGTTCTAGAATGTGAGGTGATATTTATTATATTTTTTTTCTGTTCAAAATTAGACCAGTTGACTAGACATGATTAGACAGCTCAATAGCCCACGAAGATATTCTGTATTAGCTGTGTCTCTCACTATGATTAATCTACCAGATTCTTTTCCTGCCCAAGAAAAGAAAAAGAAGTTACAAAATGAAAGCCAAGGATAGCAAAGCAGTGCTTCACTTTGAGGGTGGTTGTTTCTTCAATGTGCATGTCACATTTTATTATTAGTTATTTAAAATATAAAATTCAGTAAGCAATATAAATTTGTTCATTCTCTGCTCAGATTTGCTCAGATTCTTTTTTAATTTGTTCTAAGTATTTATACATTACACTAGAATGCACTTGGACACATCATACAAAAATGGAGTATAACTTCTCCTCCTGGTTGTACATGATGTGGAAGCATATTGGTCGTGTGGTCACATATGCACATAATGCACATAATGTCTAATTCATTCTAGTATCATTCCTACCCCATACCCCCTCCCCTCACTTCACCTCCCCTTCCTTCACTCCCCTCTGCCTAATCCAAAATATTTCTATTCTTCCCAATTGCACCTCCCTCTATTGTGAATTAGCATCCACATGTCAGAGAAAACATTCAGCCTTTGTTTATTTAGGATTGGCTTATTTTACTTAACATGATATTATCTGGCTCTATCCATTTACCAGCAAATGCCATGATTTCATTATCTTTAAGGCTGAGTAATATTCTATTACATGTATATATACCATATTTCCTTTATCCATTCATCTGTTGAAGGGCATGGAAGGGCACCTAGGTTGGTTCCATAGTTTAGCTATTGTGAGTTGAGCTGCTATAAACATTAATGTGGCTGTGTTCCTGTTGTATGCTGATTTTGAGTCCTTTGGGTATAAACCAAGGAGTGGGATAGCTGGGTCAAATGGTGGTTCCATTCCAAGTTTTCCGAGGAGTCTCCATACTGCTTTCCATATGGTTGCACCAATTTGGAGTCCCACCAGCAATATATGAGTGTGCCTTTTTCCCATATTCTTGCTTTTAGCCTGCCACCAGCACAGGCTTCATAAGTGAAGGTTCGGCTACATGAGAAATCCAAAAGGGAGTCTGAATTAAAGACACAGACTCTAATTACCTTTAAACCAGCTCCAGGACGGCTTCTCGTACCCCCAGCCTCAAGCCACCTGTTAGAGTAGCGAGGTTTACTGAAGAGGCTAGCGAGAAAGAGAGAGAGAACACACCAGGGAGTGGAGTTTTATTGGGGAACAAAAAATTCTGAGGAAAATCCCATCCAATGAAAATTAGGGGGGCAGCATCCCAAGGTCAGGTGAGACGATTGGGTCTTAGGGGTAGTGGCCAGATACACCTCCACACGGACAAGCCCTTGGACCTGAGAAGGGTGGGGAAAGCTCTGGACACAAAGATGTCTCTGAGCAAGCGCCTCTCACCCAGCCAGGGAGGTAACTCAAATCATGTGCGAGGATGGCCTCCCAAACTTGCCAACATTTATTGTTGCTTATATTCTTGATAATTGCCATTCTGACTGGAGCGAGAAGAAATCTTAGGGGTTTTTGTTTGTTTGTTTTTGTTTTTTGGTGTGGGGCTTGAATTCAGGGACACTCAACCACTCATCCCCAGCTCAATTTTGTATTTTATTTAGAGACAGGGTCTCCCTGAATTGCTTAGTGCCTTGCTGTTGCTGAGGCTGGCTTTGAACCCATGATCCTCCTGCCTCAGCCTCCCAAGCCACTGGGGTTACAGGCATGTACCACTGCACCCAGCTCTTAGAGTAGTTTTGATTTGCATTTCTCTAATTGCTAGAGATGTTGAACATTTTTTTTCACATATTTGTTGATCAATTGTATTTCTTCTGTGAAGTAAGTGTCTGTTCAGTTCCTTAGCCCATTTAGCTTTTTTTTAAATTTAATTTTATTTTTTTTTTTAGCTTACATACACTGGATACTTAAAGTATCTTTCTACCTCTAGCCTTTTACTTAAAAATATTATGTTTAATCCATTTTTTGCAGTATTAAAGTAAGTGGAATACACAAAATGGTCTCTATTTTACTGCTGATAGAAATTGGTACTTTTCATTTTTTCACTCTTGTAAGCATGCTGCCACACATATTTGTGAGGCACTGATTGTGAAGGTGGAAAATGAAATATTCATTTGATGGTTGAAAACTTTGGCTCAGACAACATCACTGACAAAAATGGAGGAAAGCACTTAATATATTAAGAAAGTGCTAGAGGCTTGGAACAAGAGCCCAAGCAAATTGCCAAAACCATAAAAATGGAAGGCAAAGGAGATTTTGAAAATTTTCAAAAAATAAGGAACATATTACTCAGTATTGAATACCTCAAAGAAGGACAAGATGCAAAGTGAAATTACGAAGTGAAGATGAATAGAAAATAAAATTTCATCTGGGTAATTTGAAAATTAATAAGGAAAATAAGTTGCTGAATGTGCAGAATAGTTGTCTGCTACTTGTAGAAAGAGGGCCTGGATTCCACTAATAGGAGCACCCCTGTGACCCTGCAGAAGGAACCACTAAGTGTCATCAGCAGAGAGCACTCTCTCTGTTCCACTAGGTAGAAAATGCACATGTGGTCAATGTAGAATTGTATGTCTAATATATTTTAAGTATTTCATTATTATAATAATAAATGCTTGTTATTGGAAAATAAGACCTGGGGAAGAAAAAAGTTAAAAATTATCTATGGTTAACATTATGTTGAGATAGTCATTATTGATTTTTTATGTATTACTTTCCAGTCTTGTTTGTATTTGTACATATATTTTAAAAATATATTTGCCTACTCAAAATGGAATCATACTCTTCCTAATCTTTAACATTTCTTCTATCTCTGAAAGTATTATGAGCATATTTCCATATTATTAAATATCTCCTATAAAATTATTCAGAGCTGTGTTGTACCCCTTGAGAGGATGTATTGAACTCCATTTAGCCTGTTCTTTATTCGGTTGGAGGTGGGGTTTTGTGCTACAGCTGCCTGGCCACCTGTTCCAACCATGAGGCTACCCACTTCTGAGGAACTTTTTATCTGTACCCTTGGTTCTCGTTCTCTTTAACTGTGGTGGGAATGGGAGATGCCGTAACTTAACCTGAGCTCATGTCCCTAACCACAGCATTAGTTGAGGGACAGATTGATTAAAAGATGGATTGATCAGGATATTTCATCTCTTTCTAACAGTGGTTAGTCTGGTGCAGAACTCTGAAATTCACAGCTGTAGTTTTTTGTTTGTTTGGAGGGAGGGAGGGAGAAGTTCTTTTTAGTTATACATGACAGTAGAATTCATTTTGATAAAATTATACAAGCATGGAATATATCTTATTCTAACTAGGACCCCATTCTTGTGGGTATATATGATGGTAGGGTTCACTTGGGAATTTTCATATATGTACATAGGAAAATTATATCAAATTCCCATTGTACTGTCTTTCCTAATCTTATCCCCACTCCCCTCACTTCATTCTCCTTTGTCTAATCTACTGAACTTCTTTTCTTCCCTTCTCTGCCCCCCTTTTTGTGGTTTATCTTTCACATATCAGTGAAAACATTCAACCTCTGGTTATTTAGGATTGGCTTATTTCACTTGGCATGATAGTCTCTAGATCCATCCATTTACTGGCAAACGTCATAAAGTCATTCTTTTTATAACTTGAGTAGTATTCCATTGTGTGTGTGTGTGTGTGTGTGTGTGTATCACAATTTCTTTATCCATTCAGCTGTTGAAGGGCACCTAGCTTGGCTCCAGAGCTTAGTTCTGTCCTCACATAGTTTTGGGATAAGAATTTGTATTCATAGTTGAGTCTGGACACCTTGAGCCATGAAGTAAATAGTGTCCCAAATTGGTATCACCATGGGATACCTGACTGAAGCATTTGAATCCTTCCCCCGAATTTTTCAATGAAAACAGAGGGCTTGGGTTGGGGATATCACTCAGTTGGTAGACTGCTTGCCTTGCATTCACTAGGCCCTGGGTTCAATCCCCAGCACCACAAAAAAAAAAAAAAAAAAAAAAAAAAAGAAAGAAAGAAAGAAAGAAAAGAAAAAGGAAATAGAGGGCTTTACTTTGGTTGTGAGACTGGGAAAAAAGTAATCTCAAGGGATCACCTGTTTCAAGGAAAATCTGGTTTGAAGTTGGAAGGCAGGAAACTTCAAGAGAAGGGAAAGGTGGAAAGGGTTCTGAGGTGGCAGTACCCTCCCTTCCTGGGTCCTAGTTTTATGGCCTCATTGGTCTTTCTGGTAAACCAGTGTGTTTTTTCATTCTTGACCAAGAGTCCTGATTTTTGGCTTTGGAGTCATTTTTATTTTTTAACATTATTATCCTGCTGCAAATGATGTTTTTGTCTACATCTATAATTACCATTGTTTTTCAGCCCTAAGAAAAAAGATGTCAACAACTGCAAGATGTGGCTGACCCTCTGCCAAACACTCCAAAGATGAAAAGCCACTCTGGCTGTCTGTCCTGCAGAGCTTGTGATCCTGAGGCCATTGATTCCCATCCCTGCCTCTCACCTTGGGCCTTCTCAGCCACCACCTCCCTGGTCCCCTCTTGTCTGTTGAACTTTGTTGCCATCCGCTTGTCATAAAAAATGTCCAGTTCTCAATCTTAGCCTCTGTTGAGACATTTCCTCCACTTCCTTATTTTATTGAAAATGTTATTAAAATTAGGCTGAAAAGCAAGTCTCATCAAATGTCAAAAATCAGTATTAAAAGCAAACAGCAACAAAAACAGCAACAAAAAACAGTGGAAGACAGATTACCTCAGGTAGCCATTAAGGCTTGTAGAAAAAATTATTTATTCTCAGTGATAAAAATACCTGCAAATGGAGCTAGTGGCTCAGCGATAGAGCGCTCGCCTAGCACGTGCGAGACCCTGGGTTTAATCCTCAGCACCCCATAAAAATAAATAAATAAAATAAAGGTATTGTGTCCAACTACAACTAAAAAGTATCTATTTTTTAAAAAGCTTCAAATGATAATTGTGCATTGCAGCTAAAGTGGTACCCAGAGATAAATGCAGAGCTTAAAATTATTGCTTGACATAGTGGCGCATACCTGTAATCCCAGTAGCTTGTGGGGCTGAGGCAGGAGGATCACAAGTTCAAAGCCAGCCTCAGCAAAAGTGAGGCACTAAGCAACTCAGTGAGACTCTGTCTCTAAATAAAATAAAATAAAAAAATAGGGCTGGGGATGTGGCTCAGTGATTGAGTGCCCCTGAGTTCAATCCCCAGGACCAAAAAAACCAAAAACATTGATTGAGGACGGGGCGGTCTGAAAATTAATGAGTTAGAGACCAACTTTATGTACTATAAAAAGAAAAGAGGAACAAGTCATTTTAATTTTAGACAAATGCTTTTAGAAAGCCTACACCCTGGCTCATTTCAGGAGGTCAATATATCTAGAAAAGTACAGCATAAAACAAGGAACTTATAGGCCATTTTCCTTTATGAGCTTTTTTTAAAAAAAAAAAAATAAGAAAATACTTCAGCAATGTTTTGTTTTTAAAAAGCTTTAAAACATCTTAACCAAATTTAGATTTATCCTTGGATTGAAAGCAAGTCCAACAATCATAAAGAAGTCAATTAAACTTCTTTAAATTAACCTATAAATGCATTTTCAATAAAAATCCCAAAAGCTTTCTTACAGAGCAGACAAGCAGGTTTTAAAGGTTTTATGAAAGAGTAAAAAGGCAAGAATAACCCAAAATAATTTTGAAGAACAAGGTTTTGAGGGAGGAGAGGGGACTTCCTTATTAGATTTAATACATATTATAAAATAAATGATTAAGATAATATGGTTGGGACTGGGTTGTGGCTCAGTGGTAGAGTGTTCTCCTAGCACTCGTGAGGCACTGGGTTTGATCCTTAGCACCACATAAAAATGAAATAAAGATATGTGTCCACCTACAACTAAGAAAATAAATATTAAAAAAAAGATAATATGCTTTATCTTGGGTGTGGTGATGCATGCCTATAATCCCAGCAACTTGGGAGGCTGAGGCAGGAGGTTCTCAAGTTCAAAGCCAGCCTCAACAATTTAGCAAGTTCCTAAGCAACTCAGCAAGATCCTGTGTCTAAATAAAATACAAAAAAGGGCTGGGGATATGGTTCAGTGGTTAATTGCCCCTGGGTTCAATTCTTAGTATAATAATAATGATAATAATAATAATAATAATAATAATAATAATAATAAGCTTTAAACAGTGATAAGTAGAACAATGTAGCAGAATAGAAAACCTATAAACTGATGTTTTAGTCAGTGTTGTTGTCAATGTGACCAAAATATCTTACAAGAACAGCTTGGGGGTGGGGAGAGTTGTTTGGGGCTCAGGGTTTCAGAGGCCTCAGTCCATGAAGCACACATCATGGAGGAAGGACCCAGTGAGGAAACACTGCACAGCTCATGTCAGCCTCAGGAATCAGAGAGTGGGAGAAGGGTGAGGGGAGAGGGAGAGGTTAGGAGTGAAGGGAAAGGGATGCAGGAAGAAAAACCCTCCAGGACACACCAGTGACCCACCTCCTCCAGCCACGCCCCACCTGCCTACAGTTACCACCTACTCAGCCCATGCGATCTAGGATGGACTGATTAGGTCACAACTCTCTTAATCCAATTATTTCAACTCTGGATATTCCTGTATTAACACAGGAGCTTTTGGGGGACACCTCAAATCTAAACTATAAGAACCAGTGTGTAGGAAACCCGACAGAGGCAGCGTTACAGATGCCAGGGGTGAGAGAGGTGTTAAATGAATTGTGCTTGAACAGTGGAGCATCTGCATGGAGGAAAAAAGGTTTAGTTTTATGCTTAGGTAGAAACACCTAACATGATTATAATTCCAGGCAGAGAGAATTGAACATAAAAAAAGCTGAATTTTAAATTTTATAAGAAAATAGTGTCTCTCTGAGCTCATGGCAGGAAGATATTTCTAAAGTAAGGTATAAAGCACGTATCATAAAGAAAAAGATTGATAAATGCAAGAGTGAATCTTTCTGTTTGTCAAATACCGTAAGTGGGGGGGTGAGCAGGTGGTGAGAGATCTGCCGTGCACCTAGAATTTATAAGAAGAAAATTGTACAGTTGATCAGCGTAAACCCATAGAATAAGAAGCCAAAATAGGCTGGTAACCATATGAAAAGCTGCGCTGAGCCACAGTTAACCCTCAGAGACATGCAAATAGAAATCATGAGGTATATCTCAGTCCTCCCATTGGCAAAAATAATAATGTTGACAAATATCAAGTAATGGCAACTTGGCAACTATTTGGAACAAATGAGAATGCTCATATACTTCTGGTGGGTACATTTTTGGTATGCTCTCACTTTGGAGAGTAACTTAGCAATGTCTACTCATGTCAAAGATGTCCGTACTTTATGACATCCATCAAGTCTTAGCACTGTCTTCCAAGTTCAGAGGAAGTGCCATAGTGTAGAATAAGTACATTTTCAGACACACAAATTGTTAGAAACTGGCCTTCCATGCATCCTTTCTTGGAACTACTAGAGAAAGTACTTCAGCAAAATTTGGGAGTAAAACAAGAAAGAGGAAGACATAGGAACCAGGAAATGATTCCGACACCGAAGACTCCTAAGGGAATCCCCAAGTGATGACGGGAAGCCTAGGGATCAGCCACTTCAGAGTTGTGAACACATTTGGAAGAGTCCAGGAAGGAACACGGGATAGACAGACCATCTGATTTATTTGACCACATGGATGCTTACCATTGAAAGGCATTTTATAAAAGTATTAAAGAGTATGAGAAGACTTAATCACCGAGCAGGGTCTGTATTTCATTCTCAACTGTACCTGGCATCCTATTTCCTAGCACAGAGTAAGCATTCAGAAATGATATGGGAAGGACGAAGAACTGGCTGAAATGATAAAGCACACCATGAAAACCAGGAGGATAAAACAGGTGACAGGAAACGGGAAATATTTGAGAACAACTGATACATCTGGGAATAATATTGTTGGGTTTGATGGTGGGAGATGAGCAAGTGAGAATCAAATAATCAAGTATTTGTAATGAACTTAATGAGTGCAGATGTTTTTAAAAGAGGGATGTTACCCAATAGCTAAACTATGGAACCAACCTTGGTGCCCTTCAACAGATGAATGAATAAAGAAACTGTGGTATATATATGCAATGAAATATTACTGAACCTTAAAGAAGAATGAAATTATGGCATTTTCTGGTAGATGGATGAAACTGGAGAATATTGTGCTAAGAGAAATAATATATGTACTTTATAACTCCATCAATCAAGTCTTAGCATGGTCTTCCAATTTCAGAGGAAGTGCAATGGTGGAATAAATACATTTTCAGGCATGCAAATTGTTAGAATAAGAAGCTAGAAGAGGCCAAAAATTATATGAAAAAACTAAAGGCCACTTATTTTCTCTGGTATACAGATGGTAATTCATAATAAAGTGTGGGTAAAATAGAGGTATTTTGGACTAGACAGGGAAGTGAAGGGAGGGGAGCAGGTATGGATGTAGGAAGGATAGTAGAATGAATCAGACAGTATTACCCTATGTGCATATACGATTATATGACCTGCATAACTCTACATCATGTACAATCAGACAAATTAGAAGTTACTTCCATATATGTCAAAATGCATTCTACTGTCATGTGTAATTAGAACAAATTTAAAAATATATATTTAAGATAATTATTAAATATTAAAATAAATAAATAAAAGAGGAGTGTTACCAACAACTGATATTTAAGATTACCTGCCAGTTGCAAGATTCTAAACATTGAAGGCTAGTAATTCTAATCCAGTTGTGCTGTTCATTTATTCAGCTAATAATTATCAAGTTCCTCCTGTGTGCCCAGCAGTATTCTAGAAGCTGGGATTTTAATGGTGAACACAATCAGATATAGTCTCTGCCCTCAGGTCCATCTGTTACCATACTTATCCCTCTGTTGCTAATGTTTAGAATGTAGATGATTTGCTCATGGATGTGTCTGCCTTGATATATTTGCTTTTTGTGGGGGTGAGGTATAGGCTATCAGGAATTGAACTCAGGGGCACTCAGTCATTGAGCCACATCCCCAGCCCTATTTTGTATTTTATTTAGAGACAGGATCTCACTGAGTTGCTTAGCACCTCACCATGGCTGAGGCTGGCTTTGAACTCACGATCCTCCTGTCTCAGCCCCCCAAAACCCTGGGATTACAGGTGTGAGCCTCCACACCCAGCTTGGTTTGATAGATTTTCTAAGCATGGATTCACTCTTATGAAATAGAAAGATTTTTAAATGCACATACTAGTTTGGGACATTGAAACTTTGCTCTTCTTGTTACCAAGAAGTATTATCAATAGTAAAATAGCTCTATAGCAAATTCTTCCAGTTGAAGTGGAAGTGATTTTCGTCGTTATGAGAAACATAAACTATCTCAATGACTAAATTTTGTTAGTCATCCTTCTTGACCGGTGGTGGTCTTTATCTGTTTATGAACTTTGCATAAATGCTCTGAAACATGCAGAATATATGCCCCTGCAGGTCCTGTTCAGTCTTGTTGTGCATCCTTCTCTCTCACCTTCCTTTCTTGGGTGTCCTTTTACAGGGGTTGTTTTCGCACCTTATGGCCCAGTCTGGAGACAACAAAGGAAGTTCTCTCATTCCACTCTTCGCCATTTTGGCTTAGGAAAGCTTAGCTTGGAGCCCAAGATTATTGAGGAGTTCAAGTATGTGAAGGAGGAAATGCAAAAGCAGGGAGAAAATCCCTTCAGCCCTTTCCCCATCATCAGCAACGCCGTCTCTAACATCATCTGCTCCTTGTGCTTTGGACGACGCTTTGATTATACCAACAGTGAGTTTAAGAGGATGCTAGATTTCATGTCACGAGGGTTAGAAATCTGCCTCAACAGCCAGCTCCTCCTGATCAACATATGCCCCTGGCTGTATTACCTTCCCTTTGGACCATATAAGGAATTAAGACTAATTGAAAAGGATATAACCACTTTCCTTAAAAAGATCATCAAAGACCATCAAGAGTCTCTGGATGCTGAGAACCCTCAGGACTTCATAGACATGTACCTTCTGCACATGGAGGAAGAGAGGAAAAATAATAGCCACAGTAGTTTTAATGAAGATTACTTATTTTATATCATCGGGGATCTTTTTATTGCTGGGACAGATACTACAACAAACTCTCTGCTGTGGTGCCTGCTGTATATGTCATTGAACCCTGATGTGCAAGGTAACCGATGAATTCTTCATTCATAGCAAAACCAGATTATTGAAATCAGGATTAACAACCTTCAAGCACTAAGCAATATCTTCAGGCTGGATGAGGAAATAAATGCTTGCATCCCATAGGGAGTTGGTGCAAAGTACATGTGAAACCCCGAGTTTGTAGACAGTAGGACTCCTGTCATAACTGCCCCCCCCCCGCTTTAATCTCCACAGGTCTGTTACCTATGAAATGTACAGTGGTAGGACATTTTGGAGCTGAAGGGGATCATAACACTCCTCTGAACCTACTCACCATGGTTTTGAAAAACAGAAGACAGAGGCCTAGAGCGGCTCATGAAAGTAGCACAGCTGGTTGCACCACGTCAGGACCAATAGATAGTGAGCACTGGCAACAGGAAATAGGAGAAAAGGAAAGGGTGGTGCATTAGTTTCTATGCTGCTATAACAGGATATAACCTTTGGTTTTTATTGTTGCTGGTGTCTTTAAAAGAACACAGATTTGTTATCATTTGGTTCTATACATTAGAAGTCTGACATATGTCTCACTGGACTAAATATCAAGATGCTGACAGTTCTTTTCCCAAAGCCCTGGAGGAGAATCCATTTCTTTGCCCTTCCTAGCATTCTTGGCTTGGCTCCCTCCTCCAGTTCACAGCCAGCATGTCACAACTCTGGCCATTCTTTCATAGTCAGATCTCCCTGTGCCTCTGCACTCAACTGGGAAGTCTTTCTGACTTTAAAACCTGTGTCACTTAACCATGAGACGTGTTCTGAGAATGTCTCATTAGGTGCTTTCATCATTGGGCGAGCATCACAGAGCGCACTTAAAACAAGACAGCCACAGTGTCACTAGGCAATATAATCTTATGGACCACTGTCCATGGGTCTGTCGTTGGCTGAAACATCATTATGCAAAATATGGCTGCACTGGTTGGGCACATCCACATAACCCAGGATAGTCTCCCCATCTCTAGGAGCTTAACTTAATCACATCAACATGGTCCCTCTTGTCAGGTACCATGGTTTAGGTATAGTTTGAAGGTGTCCCCCCAGAGGTTTATGTGATGGAAGCTTGGTTCTCAGTGTGCAGAGTTGAGGTGGTGGAACCTGTGAGAAGTGGCACCTAGAGCAAGGTAATGGAGTTGTGGGGCTGCACCCTCTAAGGGATTAATGTGGTTCTCATAGGACAAATTAGTTCCTGCAAGGGTGGGTATTATAAAAAGAGGAGGTTTGCCCCCTGAAACCTTTTGGCTTCCTGTTTGCTGAATGATCTCTCCCTCTCAGATGTGATGCTGCTGTGATGCCATTTACCATGTTGTGATGCAGTTGAGGGGGCCTTTACCAGATACCAAACAGATGGGGCTAACCTGATCTTGGACTTTCAGCCTCCAAAATTCTGAGCTAAATAAGCCTCTTGTCTTTGTAAAGTAACCAGCCTCAGGTATTTTGTTATAGCTACAGAAAATGGAAGAAGATATCATGTAACATGTCATATTTACAAAGTACCAAAGGTAATATTAGGGTATGGATATCTTGGAGGGGCTGTTATTTTTCCTACCATGGGTGGAATTGGTGCAGACCTATATTAATTACTGCTTAATAACAGATCATCCCAAAATTTAGCAGTTTAAAACAATAACTATTTTCTCATGTAGTTTTTGAGGGTAAGGAATCCAGGAACAGCTTGTCTGGGATGATTCTAGTTCAAAGTTTCTCATGGAGTTGCAGTCAAGATGTTGGCTGGGCCCACAGTCGTTTACAGACTTGGCAGGGACTGAAGCACCCACTTCTAAGTTGACAATCCACATGACTGTTGGCTACAGACTACTCTGACCTTTTACATAAGGATACTTAACTTGGCAACTACCTTCCCCCAGAGTGAGTGACTTGAGAGAGTGAGTGGCAAAGACTAATCTCAGAAGTGACCTTCTCCCTTCTCATTGATCACAACTTGTACCAACTTGCTACACAAAGTGTGAGGGGGAATGCACTAGGATAGGGACCCTGTGTTAGTCAGTTTTCTGTTACTGTAACAAAACACCTGAGACAATCAACTTACCAAGAAAAGTTTTATTTTGGCTCATGGTTTCAAAGGTTTCAGTCCATGGTCAGTTGGCTCCATTGCTTTTGGGCCTGTGGCAGAGCAGCATGTCATATAGGGAGCACGTGGTAAAGCAAAGCATACCTCATGGTCAGAATATGAAAGAGAGAAGAAGGGGCAGGATTTCACTACCCTCTTCAAGATCACCCTTAATGAACTAGAACTTCCCACTAGGTACCACTTAAAGTTTCCACCACCTCTTAGTGACACTATGGGGAAAAATCCTTTAATTCATGAGCCTTCAGGGGATATTCCAGATCCCAGTATTTGCAAACCCCATGGAACAGGGTTCACTGGAGACCATCTTGGGCTAACACTATTGCTACAGTCAGCTTAGAGAGTCAAGCTCTTGTTTGCATGAGAGTGTGATTCGGGGTGCTCCTGAATCCAGGTGCTTACTCCTTTGCCCCTTTATCTGTTCTGCTGTCCTCCTTTAAAAGTCCCCGCTAGCAGGTTCAACCTCCTGGGGATAGCTGTCTCCACTGCCCTGCCAGCTAGTCAATCACGTGTAAGTGGTAAAGGAAAGTGTGCATGGGTGCAGGCTCAACTTCTGGTCGATTCTTCCCTTTTTATGCAGAAAAGGTTCATGAAGAAATTGAAAGGGTCATTGGTCCCCATCGACCTCCTTCCCTCACAGACAAGGCCCAGATGCCCTACACAGAAGCCACCATCATGGAGGTGCAGAGGCTAACCGTGGTGGTGCCACTCGCCGTTCCTCATATGACCTCAGAGAAAACAGGCAAGTCCAGGGACTTTCTCCTTTGGATGCCCTTGGGGGGAGCACAGCCCCCAGACCCTGCAGAGCTGGGGTGAGAGGCACGGTGGGCACTGGAATTAGCATTGGCCCTAGATAATGGACTCTCCAGGGGATGTTTCAGCCCTCAGTTGTCCGTCATTAGTTACACTGACATTCCAGCACTAGCTGAGTGTGATTGATAGCTCTCCAGCCTTCAGAGCATTCATGCTTATCCTGGCAAAACAAAGAGTGCCACCATTTCAGTCAGCTGTGTTGGCAGGAAAAAAATTCCAGAATTAACAAAGGCATCTCTAGTCCTCATCGTGGAAGTCAGAAGAGCTGGTGTAAATGTGAAATTAAGGATTTAGCTGGAAATTACCCCACTTCAATGCTTTAAATTCTGCAATCAAAGTATAAATATTAAAGAATCAGAAGGAGCCCCTCTGATTCTAGGGTCTCTCATTTCAACTTCTTATTGACCGTAAAATATGCCCAGTTGGTCACTTCCAGATGTCTTTGAACATCCCTATTAATAAGGAATTTACCTTCTTTAGAGATAGTGCATAATTCAGTGGGCTTGAATGTACTACAAGACAGTTGTAGCAAGCAGTTACTTGTAAATGATGTTGGATCACTTAACCATTTTTTGGTACAAATTAGATACTCTCCAATGTGCATGGTGTCTTTTGGGCATTGGCCCTAGATAATGGACTCTTACAGTGCATACTAACTTGTTAGCTAGTAAGAGCAGGGGCTGACTTTCCTGTATACCCTTTATCTTCACTTACCTTCCTCATCAGATTGATCTGTAGATGTAAAAGACCCTGTAAACAAATATGTTTTATATGATTCTCAGGAATTTGTAATTCTTTGGGAAAGTTCATCTGTGATGCTCTATTGTTTTTGTTTTTGTGTTTTCACTTAATCATAATGTTTTTATGGTTTGACTGAATGCATTAACTCAATATCTATCAGAGTACTTACTGTGTCCCATCTTTGGCTAGATCCTGGGATGGTATGGATAGAAAGATGCCATACTAACATGTACCCTAAAGTTCCTCACAGTTTACTCTCAGCCAATTAAGATGGCAAATATATATATATATATATATATATAACTAGATTTTTTTTTGGTCAGATAGTGGTATTTAGGGAGAACTATTAGTGAACTAATAAGTACGTTGAATAACACTGTGGGCTTTTGTTTGTTTGTTTGCTGTAGTGCTCCAAGGGTACATCATTCCTAAAGGAACATTGATCTTACCCAATTTATGGTCAGTACACAGAGACCCAACCATTTGGGAGAAACCAGAAGACTTCTACCCAGATCGATTTCTGGATGACCAAGGACAACTTTTAAAAAAAGAATTCTTTATTCCATTTGGGATAGGTCAGTCAAACTTTTGTTTTGTTAATGGTATAAGTCTAAAAAGAAGTAGAACTTTGGTCTGGGAGCACAGTAGAATAAGTGCTCTGTTACAGCATGCGTGAATCCCTGGGTTCGATTCCCCAGTTCCACACAAAGGCGGGTGTGGGGGGAGGCAGAACTAAAAACAATCTTTTATTGTTTTATGTTGTTTTAAGAATGCCTCTTTATTGACAAGATAATGTAAGAGGCAAATAATTTAGATAATGCATCTTCTCTAAGTTCATTTCAAATTTTTAAAACAAAATAAGAGCTGGAGGTGTATCACACTGGTAGAACATTTTACTTAGTGTGTGCAAGGCCTTGGGTTCAATCTTAAAAAAGAAAAAAAGAAGGCAGTTGGTTTTTGATCTTTAAATATGCCTTGAAATCTTCCTTTCTGGACTGTCTAGGCTATTGTTTAGGTCCCACGAAACCATTGGAGTTAACTTGTGACCTGTAGGCTGGTGGGTGAGGGGTGTTGTCTAATCTCACCAGGTCCTTTGGGGTTTCCAGATTAGTAATGTGGATCCTTTCTATGGAAAAGGAAGGTTCCAAAGAATCTAATCTGACTTTTCCCCCTTTAATCTTCCAGGTGACAGTAAAGAAAAGACATAAGTACGTGTGGAAAAGACAGGGTAGCTGCCCATTGGATCTGTCTGCGGTTCCTGTCTAGATGATAGGTTTTTATTAGTAGGAGTGAAAGTGTGAACTTGGTATACAAAAATTTTGATTAATATACACCATGGGAGATTTTATGGTATAACTGGCAATTTTAAAACTCTCCCATGTGCATTTAAAGTACTTAACTTAGAGATTTCTTATAAATTTGTACTTGTAGAAATAGTAAAAGGGATGATATTATAATCTTTACTTTTTTTCTGATCTCATTTTTTAGGGAAGCGGGTGTGTATGGGAGAGCAGCTGGCAAAGATGGAATTATTCCTCATGTTTGTGAGCCTGATGCAGACTTTCACATTTGCTTTACCTAAGGATTCTAAGAAGCCCAACCTGACTGGAAGATTTGGTCTAACGTTAGCTCCTTATCCATTTAATATAATCATTTCAAAGAGATGAAGCACACAGATACCTAAAAAAGAGAAGGTAAACAGATACCTAAATATGTGTTCTTCTAAATCTGACTACTGCAATTGACAGTGGGTCCAGCGCCTTAGCGGATCCAATTTAGGCTCAGATAAGAGAACAATAGTTGGAGAGAGGTTAGAGCTCATGGGAGCTTCCATCTTGGAGGATTCCTCAGCAGGATACTTTAGTCACTTTAGTAACACATGTATCTAATTTACCAAGTATCCGATCAGGAAGCAGGAACTCCGGATTTTAGTTGTCATGGCATCCACCTATGAATATATCTTCTCATCCCTCAGTGCCTCTATCATCCATCATGTTACAATGAAGGTAGCAACACTTGCCTTCTCTCTACCTCTCAGCACTAAGGAAGGTCAAATGCCTCATATTTTTCCAATTTGACCAAGTCTAGAGATGAAAATAAGAGGTAGAAGATCTACCTCCCAACTTTTTAAGACCTCCAACAATATGAAAGTGGCATCCAGCCTTGGACACTGTCATCAGAATGGATGTGGGTGTAGGTTAGAGTCCTCTCCTGTTCTCCCTGCCACCAGGCTCTCTATGTCTGATCCTTGAATACTCTCAAACACAAATACAGAAAGGTGTGTTTATTCTTTATTAAAAGAACTACATTGTTTCTTAATAAAGAAGATCCCTCCAGAAGAACAGTTCTCATCCCAGGTGGTAACCCCTTCCAGGGATGTTTGGAAATATATGAGTGCATTTTCTTTCTTTCTTTCTTTCTTTTTTTTTTTTTTTGGTTCATCATGATGATGGATGTCCTGCTCCTGGCCTTCTACTGACATGCAGGATGGGGATGCTGTATGCAAAGTGGTCCTGTGCAATGAAGAGTTGTCCTGCCCAGTATGCTGGTATTTCCTCCAGTGAGGATGTACTTCAAAGAATAACTGGCCCTTTCCTTGATTAATATTCTTTATGTGGAAGAAATCATGATAGAATATGAGCAGCTGTATTTTTGAGCCTTTCCTAATGCTTTGTGTGTGTTTATAGTTGCCACATTAAAAGGGTGCCAGGTTGTAGCTAATAAAGCTGAGGCCTAGTGAACTTAAGGCATCTGGTGAAGAAGTGTCATCCCTTGGCACCACTAGTTCTTGTGATGGAGAGTGCTCTCTGAGCCACTTATCAGTACTACCACCTCTTGAGCCTGTAGCTCGCCCCAGTTAGCTGGGGCCCTTTTCAGCCCAGACTGACTCCTTGAGGCAAGGATGTAGCACTGTTGCTCTCTTTCAGCCCCTTGCCCGGTCCACATGTGAATGAATTTTAAGAAGGTTGCTTAAGGGAATATCCCATCCCATTTGAATGCTATAGGTTGTTTTTTTGTTGCTTAGAGATGATGTTAAAAAATCAGTATGTATTATTTATTAATGTTGGTTTAAGCCAGCTTTTAAAAAATTACTAGACATTTGTTCATTTAAAACAACCATTCTAAACTAACTTAGAATGATGCCTTATGTATTTAAATATAACAGAATGTAAGCTCCCAGCAGCTAGAGACTGGGCCACATCCATGGGCCTCATACTTACTTTCCCCAAGGAGGGAAGGAGTGACTGCTTTTACTCCCATTAGCAAAGAAGGCAAGAAAAGAGCCAAAGATGAAATACTGAACTTGACTCTGTTTTCCAGACCAGTAAAGACACCAGATCTCAGTTACCTCTGACTTCTTGATCTGTCATTAACCACTTTAGGTACTTAGATCTTCTTAGTCCATGAATGGCATTCCAGGGCAATTCTGAACGTGAGGCTGGATTTTTCCTTTGAGCACATTCCTAGGCAGACTCCTGCATGTTCAAGGAGTGAAAATAATTCTGCTTAATAAAAACCCAAGAAAAGATGGAATATTATGTAATCAACTATTGATTTGGTTTGACTCTACATTCTTTGTATTATCTATATACCATTCTTTTGCTTTTTATAAATATAATTAAGCACTTGCAATACAGGTAGATGAAATACAGGCTAATCTTTAGGTGCCTTAAGAATTTTTATTTTTAATAAAAAGAGAAAAGCTAATAGACTAAATGTAGAGGAACTGGAGAGGTTGTACAGATTTTAGACAAGGCAATACTTGTGTAGATTGATTATCCTACACTGCAATGGGACAGTTTGTTCCTGAAATGAAATTCATATGCTTTTTTGAATGGAACTAATAACAGCATTAGCAAATTTCTTACTCTTTATAGATGGATTTTCGGTATTCCTAACCAAAGAGTTTGTTCTGTTTTCCATGACATTGTGTCAGAATCAGAAGTTTATTAAACTTTTAAATACAATGCCTCTAACTGTAGCATTTAAAAAATATCTTTATATGGCACATGACTGAAGGACTGTTGATATTTTTCTCATACACTGACATTCTTCAATTTGACATTTCATGGTTTTTCTGAACTATGAAAGTAATTGTACTCTATTTTATAATTCTGCCTAATATCTAACTTTTAGTCTTCATATTTTATACTTTTGGGTGCATTTATTAAACTTTTTGTTTTTATGGAGACAGTGTCATGTCTGATTTTTTTGTTTTATTTTAATTCCTAACAAAGTTTTGTTTTTACCAAATGGCATGTTAAGAAATGACAGAGGAAACAGACCTTCAAAGAGAGATGGCCGCAATACAGTATTGGCATGGTCTTTAGACAGGAGGGAAATTCTTTTAAAAATATGCCCTCAGAGTAAAGTTAAGTGATTCTATCACAAGATACAGAAAGATAAATAAGGAAGCCCAAGTTTCTCGTATCTCACATCCAAACCCAGCACCATATAAGAGAAAGACAGATCTACAAAGTGGCAGAGTACTGAGTGCTTGTCTCTTGACCTTACCTAGGGAATGTCACCTCAAGATGTGCATTGGTGTGCTGATTACTTAAAATTATGGTACATGAGGATCCACAAATGCTGGATGGGGATTTCTCTGAAGTTCCATTATCTACTTAAAGAGTAGATTGATCAAAGAGGAACACAGTTGCCTTCCATCTTTTAATTGAAATACAATTAATCCAACAAAAAGACCATAATCAGAGCCCTAGAAGCTGCCTGGTGCCTTGACCCTCTGCATCAGTACCCCTCTCACTTCCTGAAGATCAAATAGGCAGTTTATTTTTTATTTTTCTTTTTTTTTCCATGTTTTTATTGATGCATTATAATTCTACATAACAGTAGGGACTTAGGGTTACATACTTACACAAACACATAATATAACTTATAATTTGGTCAATATCATTCCCCAAGGTGGGCATTTTTTTTAAAACCAATTCAACAGCATATTCAAAACATTGTACTATGCCCTAATAGGAACTATCCCTGGGATGCAAGGATGGCCCAATATGCAAATCAATCAGTGTGATACACCACAATTAAGAATATAAAAGATGAAAGTCACATGATAATAGATATAGAAAAAAAACTCATGACAAAATTCAACAAAATTCTTGATTATAAAAACACAACAAAATAGGCTCAGAAGGAACTTAATTCCAACACAAGATTTTATGTGTAAATCCCACAGAATACATAATCAATAGGAGAAAACTGAGAGCTGTTTAGCTAAGAGCTGGTACAGACAGGAATTCTCACCCTCACCACTGTTATTCAACTTAGTACAGGAAGCCTCAGCCAAAACAATTAGATAAAAATAAAAAGAATCCAAGCTAGAAGGAAAATTTTCTCTGAATGTGACATGATCATACATTTAGAAAACCCCAAAGACTCAATAAAAAGCTGTTAGAATAAACCAGTAAAGTTGTAGAATACCAAATCAATATGAAAATCAGAAAATCATCCCAAAATCAGAAAACCAAATTTATATTAACAACTAAAAGAATAAAATACTTAAGAATAAACTTAGCCAACGAGGTGAAAGACTAGTATATTGAAAATGATGAAACACTGATGATGGACATTAGAGTAAACACAGATAAGTGGGAAGATATCCCACACCCATGACTGGAAGAATTAATATTAAAGACCACCATGCTACCCAAAGTGATCTACAGATTTAATGCATTACTAACAAAATCTCAATGGCATTCTATACAGACTAAGAAAACACAATCCTGAAAATCATATGGAACCTCAAAAGATCACAAATAGCCAAAGCAACCTTGAGCAAAAATAACAAGGCTGAAGGTATCACACTTCCTTATTTCAAAATATAATAAAATGCCACGGTGATCTAAACAATATGGTGCTGACAGTGAAAACAGATATGTAGATCAGTGAAGCAGAAGAGAGAATCCAGTGATGCACTTACAGCCAACTTGGACTCACAAAGGTGCCAAGAAAATGCAATGGAGAAAGGCTTGTCTCTTCAGTAATTGGGGTTGGGAAACTGGACATCCACGTGCTAAAGAAAGAAATCGGTGCCTTTATCTCACGAGGCATGAGAAAATCAACTCAAAATGGATTAATGACCTAAACATAAGATCTGAAATTGCACTTAAAACTACTGGAAGAGGCCAGGCACGGGGGTGCACGCCTGTAATGCCAGCGGCTCGGGAGGCTGAGACAAGGAGAATTGCAAGTTCAAAGCCAGCCTCAGCAGTGACGAGGCGCTAAGCAACTCAGTGAGATTCCGTCTCTAAATAAAATAAAAAATAGGGCTGGGGATGTGGCTCAGTGGTCAAGTGCCTGTGAGTTCAATCCACGGTTCCCACCCCCCCTCAAAAAAAACTACTAGAATAAAGAGGAAAAAGAAAGACTTCCTGACATTGTCTTGGCAGTTTTGGGATATGACACCAAAAGTTTAGTCAAAAAAAGCAAAAATAGACAAGAAGGATCACATTAAATTTAAAGCCTTCTGAACAGCAAAAAAAAAAAAAAAAGGTGAAAAGGCAACTTATGAAATGGGAGAAAATAGTTGCAAACCATACATCTCATGAGGGGTTAATATTCAATATATATAAGGAACTCACACAACTCAATAGCAAAAGAACAAATAGCCCAATTATAAAATGGGCAAAGGTCCTGAATAGACATTTCTAAAAGAAGATAAACAAATGGCCAACAGGTACAAGAACAGGTGTGCAACATCCCTAATCATCAGGGAAATACAGAGTGAAACACAACCAGATATAATACCCATTAAAATAGCCATTATTGAGCAGGGCATGTTAGGACACTCCTGTAATCCCATTGGCTTGCAAGGTTGAGGCAGGAGGACCTCAAGTTCAAAGCCAGCCTCAGCAATGGCAAGATGCTAAGCAAGTCAGTGAGAGCCTGTCTCTAAATAAAATAGAGCTGAGGATGTGGCTCAGGGTTCAGTGCCCCTGAGTTCAATCCTTGGTAACTCCCCCCAAAATAGCTATTATTGAAAAGACAAGAAGAAAGAAGTGTTGTCAAGAATGTGGAGAAAAGGGAATGATAGGAATGTGAATTGGTACAACAATTTTGGAAACAATATAGAAGTTTCTCAAAAAATTAAAAATAGAGCTGAGCATGGTGGCCCATGCCTGTCATCTTGGCACCCCGGAACACTGAGACAGGAAGATTGCAAGTTCAAGCCTAGTCTCAGCAACTTAGTGAGGCCTTGTCTCAAAATTTAAAAAGTAAAAGTGGCTGGGGATGTGGCTCAGTGGTAAAGTACTCCTGTGTTCAATCCCCAGTACCAAAAAAATATAAAACTACCATATGATTCAACAATCCCCCTTCTTGCTATATACCAAAGAAATTTAAATTAAGATCTTGAAGATTTATCTGCAATTCCTTGTTCACTGCAGTATTATTCAAAATGGCCAAGAGATGGAATATGTTCACTCATGGATAAATGGATAAGGAAAACCCGTCATATACACAAATACATAGAGAGGAACATTATTCCACCTTAGAGAAGAAGGACACCTAGTTGTTCAGTTTAAATATATACAGCTTTTATTTGATTATACCCTGATAAAATTATTAAAAATTATATAAATTGTCTAAATAAGGCATTTCTCAAAAGAAGATAAACAAATGGCCAAAAGAAAAAAAAAACACGTGGAAAAACTGCCCCACATCACTAATCATCAGGGAAATGAAGTCAAAGCCATCATGAGATATCATCACACCCCAGCCAGAAGAGTTATCAAAACCAAATGCTGGCAAGGGTGCAGAGAACACAGAATTCTTTTACACTTCTGGTGGGAAGGTAAATTTAGTACAGCCATTAATAGGGAACAACATGGAGATTCCTCCAGAAACTAAAAATAGAATTACCATATGCTTCCTCCGATCTACTTCTGGGTATGTATACAAAGGAAATGAAATGAGTATATCAAAGGGATACCTGGATTACCATTTATGGTAACACTGTTCACTCTAGCATCAGCTAGATGCTTGCCAATAGATAAATGGATAAAGAAAACGTGGTATGTATACATAATGCAATATCATTCAGCCTTAAAAAAAAGAATGAAATCCTGTCACGAGCACCAAAATGGATGGAACTAGAAGACACTCTATTAAACAAAATGAGCCAGACACAGAATTACCTCATGTTCTGTCTCCTGTATGAAATCTGAAAAAGTTGACCTCAATGAAGATAAGAGTAAAATAAAGATTACTGTGGTCTGGGAGAAGGGGAGATAGAGGGAGGTTGACTAATGGGTACCAAAATACATTAGAGAGGAGGAATAGTTCTAATGTTCTACTATACAGTAGGATGACTATAGTTTATAACAACCTATTATATATTTTATAAAAAGCTCAAGGAGTTTGAAGGCCCCAAATATAAAGAAATAATAGAGATAGGAATGCTCATTACCCTGATTTGATCACTGCACATTGTACACATGTATTGAATTATGTGCCCTAAAAATGTGCACGAATTTTATGTGTTGATTTTATGTGTTGATTTAAAGGAGAAATTTTAAAATAGCAAAACCTAACTCTGTAAAAGGTCATAGAATATCACAAAACTAAAGCAATAAATTTGGTGACACAAAAAATTGAAAGTTTCTTTATTTTCAAAACTACCTCAAATCATGAAAATATTCTACAGCCTTTACAAAAGTTTATTATTCTTAATATATAGAATGCTTATATCTATTATAGCACTGACTTACAAGCACTTTACACATATTATAGGAGTTCTACTACTGATTTTAAAAATAGGCAAAAACCAAAAACTTTTTATTCAAATGTCCAATAATATGAAATAATTTCAAACTTATCAAAATTCAAGTAATACAGTGAGATACCAGTTTTAACCATCAAATTCTAAAGATATTTTTGGAAAGGAAAATAGTAACTATTGGTAAGTGAGAAGCCTTACTATATTGCTAATTCAATATGGAGTGGAACTACACGTCTAGAGAAAATCTAAGAATATGAATCAAAGTATTTATTCCTAAATATAGAGGAATAGCTTAGATTGGATCCTGAAGTAGAATACTGACATTAATGAAAAAACTGATGAATCCAAATGAAGTCTGTAATTTACTTAATAGTATTATACAACTATTAATTTCTTTTAAAAAATATTTATTTTTTAGTTGTAGTTGGACACAATACCAATAAAATAAATATTTTATTTATTTATTTTTATGTGGTGCGAAGGATTGAACCCAGGGCCTCACACGAGCGCTCTACCACTGAGCTACAACCCCAGCCCACAAATATTAATTTCTTAGTTTTGACAGATGAGCCATGATTCTATAAGATGTCAAAATTAGTAGAAGCCAGTTTAAAAAAACGGGTTAACTCAATTCTATGAACCATTTTTGCAATCTTTCTGTAACTAAAAAATTATTCTGCCAGATGCTGTGGCAGAATACTTTATATTTCCAGTATGGTTGGGGTACTGATAGCACAGGGCCTGTTTGGTTCAGGATACTTTAGAATTCACCTGCAAACCGAAAGCCTCAATGGCTCTTAAAAGGGCATACGGAGCATTTTTATTTAAAAACTTATTTAGTCTAAAATGATGATAGACTAGGATTCTTTAATTAAAATTAATTTAATTAATTCTTTAATTCTCACTTACCAATAGTTACTTTTTTTAATTTAAGTTTTTAAACAAAAATTAAATTCTTTAATTTTTATTTAAAAACTTATTTAGTCTAAAATCTAATTATTTAATTAGATTATTTAATTACTAAAAGGGAATTTAAGGATGGTCTTCATATTTGAAGAAATGGAGAGACCAAAGTTAAAAGAGCAACTCACAGGATCTTGGCTCTACATCTAAAAACTACACATTCTGACCCTGGTCTAATTGCACTATGTGGTCAAAGAAAATTAAAAGCAAGATGCCAAATTTCAAAGTCTTAGAGTAATTAAAGGTAAGGTTTCAACTTCCTATTGTTTCAGTCATCTAAGTTACAATGTATTATTATTTTCTAATTATTTTAGTTGTTGATAGACCTTTATTTTATTTGTTTATATGTGGTACTGAGAATGGAACCTAGTGCCTCAGCAATGTCAGGCAAATGTGCTACCACTGAGCCCCAGACCCAGCCCACAATGTATTATTTTTAAATATTTTTAAATGTTAAGCTAATCACTAGTCATTCAAGAAATATGTTTAATTGATAGTATGTACCAAACACCTTTAAAATCTTTTAAGATGAAAATTTTTTTCTAAGTGAAAATCTATGCCTGTAGTTCTTTCAATAAGCCTGAGAAAGTTTCTTTAAAAATAAGAAGTGCAGGGCTGAGGATGTAGTTCAGTGGAAGAATGTTTCCCTAGCTTGCATGGGGCCCTGAGTTCAATTCACCTGCACCAAGCTGCAAAAAAAAAAAAAAAGTAGTAAAAAATGCTACTAGCATTAGATTTTATGCACGCTGTAAATTTACTGAAAAGCCTTCTGCTGCCCCCTTGTGGAAGAAGAAAGTTTACCAAGACTCAGATGCAAAAGTTACACTGGAAGTTGAAGAATTTTCTCCAGGAGCCTGGGATTAATACCGTTTAGTTACGTAAAGTGTCTATTTTTTCTGCTATGTTAATAAAAAATGTAATTATAAGGGGTCTGGGGCTGTGGCTCAGTGGCAGAGCACTTGCCTAGCATATGTGAGGCACTGGGTTTGATTCTCAGCACTGCATATAAATAAATAACATAAAGGCCATTGACAACTAAAACTTTTTTTTAATTTTTTTATTTGTTTTAATTAGATATACATGACAGTAGAATGCACTTATGTACTATGATATATCATACATAGATGAGATATAATGTCTCACTTTTCTGAGTATACATATTGTAGAATCACATTGATCATACAGTCATGTACATATATAAAATAATAATGACTGTTTCATTCTACTATCTTTCTTATCCCCACATCCCCTGTATTCCCCTCCTTTCACTTCCCTCTACCCAATCTAAGGTAATTCTATTCTTTTTTTTTTTTTGCATTACAATTCTTAATACACGTATATACTGCGATTTTTGTATCTCTGTATATAAAGTATGTTGACACCAATTCAAGTCTTCATACATGTACTTTTTATAATGATGTCCATCACATTCCACCATCCTTGCTAACCCCCTGCCCACTCCCTTTCCCTCCCACCTCTCTTCCCTATCTAGAATTCATCTATTTCTCCTATGTTCTCCCTCCCCACCCCACTATGAGTCATCCTCCTTATATCAGAGAAAACATTCCATATTTGTTTTGGGGGGATTGGCTGGCTTCACTTAGCATTATCTTCTCCAAGGCCATCCATTTACCTGCAAGTGCCATGGTTTTGTTCTTTTTTAATGCTGAGTAAAATTCCATTGTGTATATATGCCACATTTTTTTTTATCCATTCATCCACTGAAGAACATCTAGGTTGGCTCTACAATTTAGCTATTGTGAATTGTGCTGCTATAAACATTGATGTGGCTGTGTCCCTGCAGTATGCTGTTTTTAAGTCCTTTGGGTATAGTCCGAGGAGAGGAATAGCTGGATCAAATGGTGGTTCCATACCCAGTTTTCCAAGGAATCTCCATACTGCTTTCCAAATTGGCTGCACCAATTTGTAGTCCTACCAGCAAAGTATGAGTGTACCTTTTTCCCCACATCCTCTTCAACACTTATTGTTGTTTGTATGCAAATAGCTGCCATTCTGACTAGACCGAGATGATATCTTAGAGTGGTTTTGATTCGAGTTTCTCTGATTGCTAGAGATGATGAGCATTTTTTCATATATTTATTGATTGATTGTATATCCTCTTCTGAGAAGTGTCTATTCAGGTCCTTAACCCATTTGTTGATTGGGTTATTTGTGGGTTTTTTTTTTTTTTTTTTTGGTGTTTAGCTTTTTTAGTTCTTTGTATACCCTAGAGATTAGTGCTCTTCTGATGTGTGAGGGGTAAAATTTGCTCCTAGGATGTAGGCTCTCTGTTTCACCTCATGGATTGTTTCTTTTGCTGAAAAGAAACTAAAAAATATATATATTTTTTTTTAAAAATGTAAGTATAAGGAAAACAATAAAACCTTGCTCTCTTCAAGAACATCTGACCAGGTATAGAAAGGTAAATTGTAGACGAATTCCCAAGGGCCCACAACTCAGGCCTTTGGTGAGAGTTGCCACCTCAGGCCTATGGAGACCAGTGGAAAGCGGGACATAGTGGGATGGTGAGCACAGGACTAGGAGTATGGTACCCCCAGACCCAAGCCTGACCCCTGCTAGTAACTCACCTTTTGACCTCTTTGGAGCAAAGTTTATTTCTCTATCAAAGATTTGGGGAGATGATAACTCCCATCTCTCTAGTTTCACTATTCCACCATCACAGTCAAGGCTTTAGACTATCACCTTAGATAACACTTTGGTTACAACTTCATGAAGAACCATTAGCAAGACCACCCAGTTAAAGCCATCTCAGATTAATTCACCTAGGAACTCAATGAGTTAAGTTTTCAGCCTAAGCTTTGTGGTAATATGTCACACAGCAACAGAGAACTAACACACTCTTGAAGTAGCAGCCAGTATAATCTCTTTAAAGTAGAAGTCTACCCAGATCTTGGTTCTGATACCATTCCCACTAAAAGGAACCAGAGCTCCTCAACAAAATGACTGGCTTTGGAGCTAAGGCAGAGTGGGCATCAGGTGAGTCTATAATGCCAAAAATTTAGGAACTGCTTGAGAACATGATGGGGAAATATCTCAAGGAACCATTGTGGGTAGTTCTTACTAGTCAATTCTGGCTCCTTTTGAATACCAAAATAATTAAATGCATATTGTACAGTAAGATAACTATGGTTAATGACAATATGTTATATTTTTGAAAACTGCAAAAAGAGTGAATTTTGTATTCTTACCACAAAAATGATAACCCTGTGAGGTGATATATTGGTTAATTATTTAGTTTAACACTTCCATAATGTATATACTTCAAAATATCATGTTGTACATGATAAATACATGCAATGTATCAATTTAAAAATACTAATAATTTGATACATTAAGGAATTATACACCTTTGGAAAGATTAGGAATTCATGAATCCGTACTTCTAATAAAAACAGTAAGAGTGTGGGCTGGGTTTGTGGTTCAGTGGGAGAGCACTTGCTTAGCAAGTGTGAGGCACTGGGTTTGATCCTCAGCACCACATAAAAATAAATACATAAAATAAAGATATTATGTCCATCTACAACTAAAACACAATAATAATAAATATTTTTTAAAAAACAGTAAGAGTGGACAAAAGATATGAAGAGAGATTTTAATAAAGAAGAGCTATGGGGGCTGGGGTTGTAGCTCAGTGGTTGAGTGCTTGCCTCACATGTGTGAGGCACTGGGTTCGATCCTCAGCACCACATAAAAAAATAAATAAATAAAACAAAGATACTGTGTCCATCTACAACTTAATTTTTTTAAAAAAAAAACAATCTATGAATAGCTAATAAGCATGTGGGAACATAGTCAACATCATTAGTAAATAGGGAAATGCATTAAGTGTACCTTTTCACACATATTAGTATGTTTATAATAAATAAGAGAAAATAAGTGTTGGTGAAGATGTGGAGAGAAGGGAACCCTTATACACTGCTTGTAGTTACATGAAATGGTGTGGTTGCTTAGGAAACAATTCTGTGGTTTATCAAAAAGTTAAACTTGAAACTGCCACACCTCCCAGCCATTCCACTCCGATCTAGCCAAGAGCAATGAAAACGTGTCTATATAAGGACCAGTATGTGAATGTTCGTACCAGCTTTATGCACGTAGCTCTAAACTGCAAACACCCTAAGGTGAATGACTAGATAAAATGTTCTAGTTTGGTATAATAGAATTTTATTCAGTAATAAAAAGGAAAAACTACCAGCTGTGTGATGGTGGTGTACACCTGTAATCCCAGCAACTGGGGAAGCTGAGGTGGGAGGATCACAAGTTCAAAGCCAGCCTGGGAAATTTAGCCCAAACTTGTCTCAAAATAAAAATGACTAAGGATGTAGCTCAGTGCTCTTATATTCAGTTTCCAATACTAAACATAAACAAATAAATAAAAATTTAAAAAATGCTATCCCAAGAATGAGACTTAAAAAACATTCTGCCAAGAGACACTACATATTATTTGATTCCATTTATATGAAATATTTATAAAAGGTCAATCTACAGAGATGGAAAGTAGATTAGTGATTGTTTGGGAATAGGAAAGACAGTAGAATGAATTGGATTTAACTTTCCTATGCTCATATATGAATATATGACTAGTGAAACTCCACACCATATACAATCAAAAGAATGGGATCCTAATTAGAATAAGTTATACTCCATATATATATATATATATATATATATATATATATATATATATATATATCAAAATACACTCTACTATCATGTATATTTGAAAACAACAAATGAAAAACTGAAAAATAAATAATAGCCTTATTGAGATTTATTTTACATATCATAAAACTTGGGCATAAGAATGGAGATTCACTTTAAATGGGCATGAAAGATCTAATTTGGGGAATGAAAATGCTCTACAATCTATTTATTTTTTTATTGTTTTTTTAATTGATTTTATTTTTTAAATACATGACAACAGAATGCATTACAATTTTTATTACATATATAGTGCACAATTTTTCATATCTTTGTATATAAAGTATGCTCATGCCAATTCATGTCTTTATACATGTACTTTGGGGTTTTTTTGCATTACAATTCTTATTAGACATATATATCACAATTTTCATATCTCTGTATATAAAGTATGTTGACACTCAATTTGTGTCTTCATACTTAGACTTTGGATAATGATGTCCACCACATTCCACCATCCTTGCTAATCCCCTGCCCCCTCCCTTTCCCTCCCACCCCTCTTCCCTATCTAGAATTCATCTATTTCTCCCATGCTCCCCCTCCCTACCCCACTATGAGTCACCTCCCCCTTATGTCAGAGAAAACATTCAGCAGAAAATGCTCTACAATTTACAGTAATGTTTGTACCATTTTGTAAAGTTACTGAAAAAAATCATTGAATTTTGTAAAATTGAAATGCCCAAGTTTTATGCTATGTAAAATAGATCTTAATAAAGCTGTTATTTTTCACTTTTTCATTTGTTCTCTTTAGATATACATGACGGTAGAGTGTATTTTGACAAATATATATATGGGAAGTATGACTTATTCTAATTAAGATCCCATTCTTTTGATTGGATATGATGTGGTTTCACTAGCCATATATTCATATATGAGCATAGTTATGTCCAATTCATTCTTCTGTCTTTCCTATTCCCATCCCCTATCCCTTCCCTTCATTTCCTTTTGTCTAATCCAATGAACTTCTATTTTTCCCCTCCCCAACCTTCTTTGTTGTGGGTTAGTATCCACATATCAGAGAAAATATTTGGCCTTTGTTTTGGGGTGGGGGGACTGGCTTATTTCACTTAGCATGATATTCTCCAGTTCCATTCATTTTCCCATAAATGCCATAATTTCATTTTTCTTTATGGCTTAGTAATATTCCATTGTGTAAGGCTATTATTTTTTAAAGAGAGAGGCATGGCAACTAAATGCAATACCTCAACCTAGACTGAATTCAGTACTAGAAGGAAAAAAAAAGTCTCGAAAGTACCTTACTAGGTCAACTAAATAAATTGGAGTATAGATGATAGATTAGTTTAAAATGTGTATTAAATCATTGAGGTTGATTATGTTTATATAGGAGAATTACTCTATTCTTAAGAAATACATACTGAAATATTATAAAGGATCATGATGTGGGTAATTAATGGTACCCTCAAATGGTACAGAAATTATATCTGTCTATATAAAGATAATAGATTAAAAAGAACAGATGATAAAGCAAATGTGGTAAAATATTACTAATAGGTGGGTCAGTATAAGGAGTATAAGAGTTTATTTGCTTTCTTTCTTTCTTTCTTTCTTTTTTTTTTTTTTTTTGGTACTGGGAATTTAACCTAGAGATGGTTTACATTTCTATTTTGAAACAGGGTCTCCCTAAGTTGTTTAGGGCCTCGCTAAGTTGCTGAGTCTGGCCTCAAACTTATGATCTTCCTGCCTCAGCCTCCTGAGTCACTGAGATTACAAGTATGTGCAATGTGCCCAGCTGCACTGTTTATTCTTGAAACTTTTCTGTAAGTTTGCAATTATCTCCAAATAAAAAAAAAATGAAAAAAACTTGATTGCAGTTGTGACTGTGAATATCATAAAAAGGTTCACCTTGATCTGGCTCCTTATTTTTCCAATTTCATCTTCATTGACCCAAAAGAGCCCCCATGTTTTAATTATTCTATTTCCGGGCCACTCTCCCACCTCTCTTCCTTTACAATCTTGATATACATTTTTTTTTCTCCGTGTGGAATGCCATTTTAGCTCTTTCTTTGCCTGAAAACCTTCTAATCATCCTCCAGTCTCTGCTGTAATGTTTCCACTATCATGTACTAGCTTAGCACACTGGCTGAATCATAGCTTGCACACAGATAGAACCAAGTTCAAGATATGGCTCTCTACTGAGGCCTATGAAGCCTCAGGCAAGTTATTTTCTACTCTAAGTCTCAGTTGACCCAAGATAAAGATAAGAATAATGATATACCTTTGAAGTGTAACGGGAATAGATGGGAAAATACATGTGGGACACTTATCACATAGTCTGTCAAATTGAGCATTCTTTAAATGTTATAGGGCATTCTTGCCCACCCACCTGTTCACCCTATTTCCCACCTGCCAACATCACTGTCATGACTTAGTTCCATTTTTATCTCTCCTACTATGCCATGAGCCCTTGAAGAGCAAAGACCACATTCTGATCACATCTGTATTTTTCAGCACCTAGTGTCATGTCCAATAGATATGAGATGAGCAAAAACATTTCTTTCTCCCATAAAGCAATGTTACTTCCAAAATCAATGCTTTCACTTTTAAAAGTAAATCAAAGAGCCACTATCAGCCTTCTTTCACTCTAAATGCTTGGCTCTAACGAAAGTCTTAGAATTATAGTCAAAACATTTTAATTTGGGATTGACCTTTAATTCATTTATAGGAAATCTGGCAATTGGGCTCTTTATAAGAGACAGTTTAGAAAGTTAGGATACTTTGGTTATTTGTGGCTATAATTTAAGGTACTTGGAAAATAACAGAAGAAACTAGATGAGTTTAGGGGCTGGGGTGGTTGCTCAGTGGTTAGAGTGCTCGCCTAGCATTTGGGAGGCACTGGGTTCCATCTTCAGCCTCACATAAAACTAAAGTGAAGGTATTGTGTCCATCTATAACACACAAACACACACACACACATATGTGTGTGTGTATATATACATATATATACACACATATATATTTTTTTAAAAACAAGCTAGATGAGTTTGGAGTACTGGGCCAGGATTTAGAAGTTTGGTCTTCATTCTGTGAACAGGAGGAGAGCACAATGGTCCTCTTTATAACTTGTGACTATTGACATGAGAGGGAGGTGGAGTAGGGCTGAAATGCTGGGAAGGCACTCTAGAAATGGGAGCAGCCTCTACACAGCAGATACAAGCTGACTGCTGTCCTGGGTACCAACCCAGAGGAGATGAAATCACCACCTTGTGAAGATACTAGCAGGCACATGTTCATGGCAGCATTATTCACAATAGCCAAGATATGGAAACAAACTAAATGTCCACTGATGGATGAATTGATTGTAGAGATCAGGTTTGACATGACTACAGGCATGTTGGTCCTAATTGCCATTTGGCTCACCAGATGACCCTGGCTTCCATCCCAATCCAAACAAAATTGTTAAGAGAATTGACAGAGTGTATGATGTTGGCCATTGATATCCTGTTTCTTTTTTTTTTCTTTTAGTTGTCAATGGACAATTAATTAATTAATTAATATGCAGTGCTGAGAATCAAACCCAGTGCCTCACACATGCTAGGCACAGGCTCTACCACTGAGCTACAACCCCAGGTCCACTGTGTGGTGAGCCGCTTCTGCCGTTTATGCAAATTATGGTCGCCATTACAAGATGGCGCTGGCTCCGCTGTGGTCTGTGACAAACAACTCCTTATTTGGGAGAGTTGGCGCATGACTTTTCATCACCCTATGAGAAAGCTCCACGTGGCTGCTTTGCATTGGGGCTTGAGATGCTTTATTAAGGCTGGGAGGGGCATCCGAGAGAGAAGAAGAATCCGAGAGGGAAGAGAAGAAGAACTATCAGGGGCCTGAATAAAACTGCTGAAAGAAGATTCTTGAGTTGCGTCTTTCTTGCGGGCAAGAAGTCGCGACACCACTGGACTATTTCTTAACTGACGTTGGACATGTCACTAGTTTTTGAGAGAGTCCAGGCACATTCTGGTGGGCTGTGGCCCATCTTTGTCTAGCTTAGCACGAAAACTACTTCCTTCTGCCTTGGGATATGGGGAGTCTTCCGTTCAAGACGTGCTGCTGTCTACAAGTCCCTGGTAAATTACACTTTGTGTGATTTTGGATCTGTCTCTTTCTTTGGTGTCTCAGCCTCTTCTGCCTTTGGTGGCTGGTTCTCATACAAGAGATAGGACATTTCAGAAACAAGATTTTTTAAAATGTGGTATTCATATACAATGGAATATTATTCAGTCTTAAAAAAGAAGATCTTGCCATTTGTCAAACATGAATGGACTTAGATGACACTATGCTAAGTGAAAGTGAAATAAGCCAGACTCAGAAAAATATTTCATCGTCTCACTTATAAGTAAAATCAGTATTTTTAAAGAGCATGAATGCACACAGAGAGAATGAAACAGTGGTTAACATGATAGGAAAAGAGAGAAGAAATGGGAAGTATAAGTCAAAGGATACAAAATAGCAAATATGTAGTATGAACAAGTTTAGAGATCTAATGGATAACAGATCTAATGGATAACAGATCTAATGGATAACAGATCTAAAGTTAATAAAACTGTATTGTTTTGGGAAGTTTTATTAAATACAATCTAGCTGCACTATCCCCTTTTTTACATTTCTTTTAAGAGACAGATTCTTCCTGAGTTACTTAGGACCTTGCCAAATTGCTGAGGCTGGCTTTGAACTTCTGATGTTTCTGCCTCAGCTTCCTGAGCCCCTGCACCACTGCACCCAGCAGTAAGCCATTTCTAAGGTGGAATTGATGGCATTTGATGGCCAATTAGATGGGAATGTAGTGGTAAGGGGGAAGAACACTCTTGGTTGGGATCATCATGGGAAGGCATTTTGGGGAGTGGGAAATGATAGCCATAAATTTTGATAGGGTTACATTTGAAGGATGGAAGAGGTTTCCAAGGAGAGATAACCAGTAGAAAATTATAAGTGAATGTTTGTGTTTGAGAAATCTGAGTCTATAAGCTGGAAAACAGGATGTTATAGAACACATGATTCCTACAGAGTCATCAGGCAGAAACATCAGGAAGGACTGCCAGAAACTTGCAGCTCTGGGGTTTATTAGTAAAGATGTCCAGCTAAATCCATCTGCTTATTTATTTATTTATTTTTGGTACTGATGATTTAACCCAGGGATGCTTTACCACTGAGCCTCATCCCCAGCCCTTTTTATATTTTTATTTTTAAACAGGGTCTTGCTCAGTTGCTTCGGGCCTCATTAAGTTGCTGAGGCTCTCCTGGAATTGTGATTCTCCTATCTCAACTTCCTGAGTTGCTTTGAGGTCAGAGGAGGTTCAAACCCAAGCCTGGTCAGTGATTAGGTGATAACAATTCATAAGAGACTTTACTACTCAAAACCTGACCTTCCTTTTTAAGCTTTAGGCAAGGATAACATGACAAGGAGAGCCTTAGGGTTGCTATGAAGAGGCAAACAGCATAGTGGTCAAGAACATGAGCCCTGAAAACAGACCATCCTGGGTTTGAATTCTGCCAGTGCCATTAATTAGCTGTGTAACCTTGGCTAAGTGTCTGAATCTCTCTTGGCCTGTTTCCTTATGTGTTAAAGAACTGTGTGCCCTTGGCACAAATCATGTAGGATTATTGTGAGGATTTAATAAATTGATTCACACGAAGCACCTAGAACAAGGGGGATCATGGGAAAGGGCTCAATATATGTTGGCTGCTACTTCATGCAAAACCATTTAACATAATTAGCAAGTAGTATATAAAAATTTCTCAAAAGGATGACCACTATTATTAGTTATAGTTGTTGGTAAGGCTAATACACGGTTAGCTTTGAAAGTATGAGTAAGAAATGACTTCAGCTTGTTCTTGGAATTGTATTTCATCTCTCTGCAGAAAGAGTGAAGTACTGGGAATCGTAACCCTGGTCACTGAATCAACTCAGAGAAAACAAGCAATAAAGAACAGAGTAAGAGAGCTGAGGTTGTGGCTCAGAGGTAGAGCACTCATCTAGCATGCGTGAGACACTGGGTTTGAGCCTCAGCACCACATAAAAATGAAATAAAGATATTGTGTCCACCTACAGCTAAAAAAGTAAATCTTTAAAAAGCAGAGTAAGAAATGACATTTTTATTTTCATTCCATAATTCAAAAATTGTAATACTTAAAAATAGACAACAAAGAAGCATTATTTAACAACATGCATGGTAGTGGGCTCTGAGTAGATTCTTTACCTCCAACAAAGCATTGTGAAGAGCTAAGCTAACACTCCATCTTGACACTGGCAGGTGACCGGCACATAGACTGAGGGATAGGATTTGTTAACAACCAGGAACATTAAGCAAGTTGTAAGCAAAAACTATGAAACAGTTTTCTGCCATAAGAAATCTAGAAATTGTTCAACCGGAGAGTCAACATTAATTTTTCGCTATTTCTCAAAAAGTCAGAAATCAATCAATAGTTTTCCATAAATAAGACAATTACAACTTGCTTAATGATTCTCACCTCCATTAATGTTCCTGGTTGTTAACAAATCCTATCCCTCAGTCTATGTGCCGGTCACCTGCCAGTGTCAAGATGGAGTGTTAGCTTAGCTCTTCACAATGCTTTGTTGGAGGTAAAGAATCTACTCAGAGCCCACTACCATGCATGTTGTTAAATAATGCTTCTTTGTTGTCTATTTTTAAGTATTACAATTTTTGAATTATGGAATGAAAATAAAAATGTCATTTCTTACTCTGCTTTTTAAAGATTTACTTTTTTAGCTGTAGGTGGACACAATATCTTTATTTCATTTTTATGTGGTGCTGAGGCTCAAACCCAGTGTCTCACGCATGCTAGATGAGTGCTCTACCTCTGAGCCACAACCTCAGCTCTCTTACTCTGTTCTTTATTGCTTGTTTTCTCTGAGTTGATTCAGTGACCAGGGTTACGATTCCCAGTACTTCACTCTTTCTGCAGAGAGATGAAATACAATTCCAAGAACAAGCTGAAGGTGCAAGTCAAGAACTACAGAAATTCTTACCAGCTTCCAAATGTCCAAGGCCACACTTGAAAAACAACTTGCTGTCCTAGCAAAGGAAGAATGATTCTATTGTAACTGTCTATTCTATTGTAATCTTACCAGGACTGGGCAGGAAGAAGAGCATGGGTGGCCCTCTTGCTTCAGAAGACTGTAAATGGGCTAAAACTCTCAGTATAAATTATCTGAAAGGTTATTTTCTCAACCATTTTCTTTGACAGGCAAGGACATTAAAGCCAAGAAAGGGCAAGTGGTTGAAGAAGGTTATACAGCTCACTGGTGACTGCTCCAAGACTTCTGAATTTTCACTACAGCTCTCTTTCTTTACTTCACACCTTCACATACCATAGAGGACCTCATATTTGTGAAACACTAAAAATACCGCAGTAGTGATACAGGCTGAATATTAGTGTTCCCACCAAATTTATACTTTGAAGACTAATAAGAGAGTAATTGGACGTGGGCCTTTCAAAGATAATGAGGTCATGAGGGCAGGCCCTCATGAATGGGATGAATTCCCCATGTAGCTAACTTGCAGCTTCTACCTTGTGAGGTTATACCAAGGAGGAACCACCTATTAGTCAGGAAGCAGGCCCTCACCAGACATAGGATCAACAGGTGCCTTGACTTTGGACTTCCCAGCCTCTAGAATTGTGAGAAAGAAGTTTTTATTGTTTAGCAATAAAAGAGACTCAATTTATAAGACCTTTGACTTATGGTATTTTGTTATAGCAGCCTGAATGGATTAAGACAAGTGTTATTCTTTCTTTCCTGAGGAAAAGAAATTGTACATCTGAAAACGTACCATATTTGGGCATCATGTTGTACATTACACGCAAATTTCATCCTATAAAACATCATGACCACACTGTACTTAGGTTGTATTTTGCCTTTCATTAGATAAACTTGTAAATGAGGATTAATAGTTAAAATCCACTTAAACGCTCATCCTCCCAGTCTACCATCATAGTTTCCCCTCTAACCACACTTAATTCCTCATCTCCTTTTGTTGTTGCAGTATGGGTCTGCCTTTGCATTTACTGCTTCTCCTGCCTAGAATTATCTTTTCTTTATAAAATTTCCAAATTATTCCTGTTACTAGGTTTCTTTGTGTGATATTCCTTTCCCATTTCTAGTTCCAGAGGTTTTTGCATTTTGCTACGGTGTAACACTTAAAGGATTCTACTTGAATATAACACTGTCTCTTCAGCCAGTAGTGACCTCCCAAGCCTAACAAGGTGCTCAAAACATGCTTCCCCCATGTTTTTGCAGTATTAAATATAAAGATCAGATCAAAGCAATGGTACAAAGGATTCACTATATTTACTTTCAGTTGGGAGCAGATGACTTTTGTTTGGATGGTGAATCTGTGGGTTCTTTTATACATTAAAAAGTAAGTAAACTTATAGAAATTCTGTATGACTACAGCACAATAATTACAAAGTATTCGCAAGAGAAGATTTGCCTAGAGTGTATCAAGTCTTCCATTGCTAAGAAAGATACTCTTCCTTTGCTTTCTAATCTTATCAGTTCCTCTCCAGAGGTTGCTCTTTGACCACAAGCTCACTGCATTAACTAACTTTGAAATAGATAACTAAAGGTCAACTCTCCTTTCCTTCCCCGGGCCTGATCTTTGATTTGGAACCGACGGGTCGCCAGACATTTGATACGAGGGTTGGCCAAGTGTGCTGCCTTGGGTTTGGGAGCCAGGCGGGGCGGAGCGCCCCTGAAAGCGAACCCCAGTAGAGTCCAGATGTTCAAATGCGGGCGCCTGACGTCTGGGCCAATGGGCAGAGCAGGCGCGAGTCCACGCCTCCGTTGACGTCAGGGCGGCGCCGCGGCGCGCAGGCGGCGGGGCCGCGGGGTGCCCGCCCCCAGAGGTCCGCTCGCCGCCTAGGCCGAGCTGTTCTTGCTTAGTCCTTCGTCTTGTTTCGCCGTCGCTGTAGTCGTCCCTGCACCATGGCTTTCGTAACCAGGCAGTTCGTGCGCTCCCTGTCTTCTTCGTCCAGCGCTTCGGCCTCGGCGAAGAAAATTATCGTCAAGCACGTGACGGTCATCGGCGGCGGGCTGATGGGCGCCGGCATAGCCCAGGTGAGCGGCCCCACGGGCAGCGAACCACGCTCGCTCCGCCACCCACCCCGAGACGAAAGCGCCGGCAGGTGGTGGCCCTTCCGCCGGAGTCGCGGGGAGTTTTCACCCGCCCCTCCGGGTGTAGTTGAACTACGTTACGTCTGGGCCGGTGAAGGAACAGCCAATCTGTGTCTCCCCGAATTCAGTGTTCTTGGCCCGGTCCCCAGTTCCTTCCTATCTGAAATTCCAGCCTTCCGCAAGGCCCCATGAAGGTTCGGTGGAGAGTGTTGGTGAAGGCAGTTTGGAACGGGGCCGTGCGTCAAGTTACAGGGGCACCAGGTTCAGCATAACTTGTTTGATCGCTGCCTTGCGCAAACAGAAATTTACTTTCAGAGACATGCACTGCTATCAGTTTTAAGTTTACTTACCAGCTTTTAATAATAATGCAGTCTTTGTCAGCAATTTTCTTCCCTACACGGACTCCCCGCTCTTCCCCGTGTTTCCTTCGTCTGCTAGGTTATAAAGAATAACAATAGTCACCACTTTTCTAACACTTTGTAAATTACACTCTCCTAATCCGAATTCGTGGAGGCCTGGAATTCCGCCTAAGGCTTCTGGAGGCAACTTTGACCTAGTGCCCTCAGTGCAGAGAAATCTGGGCTCTCTTCCGACGCTTAGGACAGTGGGAGCTGGAGATAAAACAGTGGAGAGGACTGAAGAAATAGAAGATTTTTTTGTTTGTTTTGTTTTATTTTGTTTTTTGCAGGACTCTGCTCTGTTCCAGCTCCATGATTCAGGTTCAGAGGTGCAGTTGATTATATGGATACAATGCTTTCAGTTTTTAGGGTTTTTTGTTTGGTTTGTTTGTTTTTTGTTTTCCACAACCAGTTATGTTCCCACTCATGTCAGAGAATTCTGATTTGCACATCCTAGCTGCTTATCATTAATTTAAGTCCTTTGCCCTTAAATTGTTGGGGAATGGAGGAGCGGTTATTGTCACCTAATTTTTCCTTTGGAGTGTTCCTAAATTGCACTAACTATAGTCACGAAAGAGTTTAATTTTTATTTATTTATTTGTCTTTTTTCCAATTCATACTTCCATGTTACTTAACATTTTTTTACTATTATTATGTGTCTTTATTTCCCCTTCCTGCAATTTTTTTGCAATATGTTAATTTGATTGCATTTCCCCCTAAAATCTGTATTTCTGTAGTGTTTTATCTTTCTGATTTTTACTGTCTCCCATTTCTTATGAGATCATGGTTTTGGACATATGTTGTTCTTTTCATTGTACAGATACCCTGGCTGCTAGGTTTTGGTGTCCTCATAAACTCCATTATGTGTGGCATGACAGGAATAAGTCCCTTCAACCTAAAAGTTTTACACATATTACAGAAAAAGTTCAGTGAGGCAGATGCCTGTAATCCCAGTGACTAGGGAAAATGAGGTAGGAGGATCATACCTTTGAGGCCAACCTCAGCAACTCTCTGGGAACCTGTTTCAAAATAAACAAATGAAAAAAAAATATATATATATATATATATATATATATATATGGGTTGGGGATGTAACTCATTGGTAGAGTGCCCCAGGGTTTAATCCCCAGTTTAGGTGGGGGGCATGTTGTATTTCATGAAGAGACAGAAGCAGCACCTCAAATTATAGGCATGATGTTGGAACTTTCACCTAAAAAAAGAGAAAGGAGAAGTGACTGACATTAAGGAGATACATAGATTTGATAATTTAATCCTTCATTAGCTGGACCAGGAAGTGCCTTTTGAAACTTAAAGGAAAAAAAGAATGCTATTTACCTACTAGGTTGGAAAAATAATAAAATTGTTATTCCAAACGGTAATGAAACCCAAAAGCCTAAATAGTGGACCATCATAAGAAATAGTAGTTCCATCCTTAATGTAACAGTTTAAGAGATCCTAGTTATTTTAGGTGACGACTCTAGTCCTATAAGGTGTCAGGAGAAGAAATCACTAGAAGAGAGTCTCCTGGAGTTCAGAGGGAGAAGGGGCAGGGGAGCTCAACTCAGGACAGATAGAGCCCTTGGCATACATGAAAGAAAAATTCCAGTAGGAGTCAGTAGAGGCACAGAGATCTATTTAAGAAAGCAAACAGTACACTGTTCAAGGGAGAATGCAGACCATCTTGAGAGTGAGAGACAGTGGTTTAGGGGTTTCTGGCTCTTGTTTTAAATGAAGGATGTAAGGTATGATAAGAAAAGGTATGTAAAGTTGCATCATTCTTATTATTGTAAGACAATTTATGGTGGTCTGATCATTCTCAGGATCCTTAGCTGACTTGGTCTCTGTTATTTGAGCAATAGGTAATACTAGGAGGTTCCCTAAATTATAGGTTCCTCAAAATATTTGTATTTCTCTTTGCTTAATCTATTAAAGTGTTAATCCATTATTTAACAGTGCTTAAAGTGATTATGAGGGAATGAATTTATGGTCAACTTTAAGATTTATAGATTTCCCCTAAAATTTTGGAGTGACAGCCCTGGTAAAGAGACTGGCTTGCTATGTGGAAACTCAAATTAAAATTATATTTTCTTGTCTTTCCTTTATGTCTTCTTTCTACCCATTTTAATTTCTTCTACTTCAGAGGGAAAAGGTGCTTTCCTGTGAAACAAATCTATGCAATATTTTCAGTGGGTTAGATGATCTCGTTTTGCATTCTTCCCTGTAGCAAGCAGTCTAGGCAATAGTACCTCATTCTTTTTGCTTCTGGATCAACAGCTTTGGCAGAGTAAAAATCTGTTTTGCCTATTCAGTTCCACTGACATTACTTGATATGTTTTGTATACAGATGGATGTCAGTATAGGCAGTTGGATGGTCTGCAGGCCAGCTGTATCCCACACTGGTTGTGGTAACATTGGAAAGTTAATATACCTCTGTACCTCAGTTTCCTTGTCTCTAAAGTAGTACTGGCATGGAGGAATATGGAAAGGATTAAATGAATTAGCACATGTCAAACAGTTAGGACAGTGTCTGGCAGATGATAAGAGCTCATTGTTAACTGCCTCTGTGATTTTTATGTTCAGTGCAGTTATCTATCCTGTTGCATGTTTTGCCTTGTGTCCCTTTCATTCCTGATCTTTGCTACTGAGGTAGACACCTAATATTAAGATGGAAAATATTGGTCATAATTCCGTTACATATTGTAAATCTCACCTGATACTGCAGTTTGTTTAGGGAATCTCTGAAATGAGATAAAGCACCTTTCATCTACCACCTTAGTAAAGTGAGAAAAGTGCAAACCCAAAAACTATTGTCTTGATTATAGTGCTAATCACATTTCGGTTCATTCTCCTGAATTCTTGCTGAAGTAGTTTTAATTTTAATCAAGTGGCAGGTCTGTTTACAATTTTAATTTTTTAATTTATCATTTTAATGTGTTCTAGTTTTTGCTGAGCAAGGTGAAAAAATTCTGAACAGATTTTGTAGGCACCTGATGTATTTCACAAGCAATTAAACAATTTTTAGACAAGTGAGGTCTGTGCCTAATTGCATTTGACCAGAACATATGCCATTAGTACAGATGTAGTTTTAGAGTATCTACTTGGCCTGTCATTGTTTTTTTGTTTGCTTTAAATTAAAAGAAAAAAAAAAATCCCTTAGACTGCAGGTTAATGTTTAAATAAGTTAACTTGTTTTATGTGTGTTGCTTGTTATAGGCTTCTGACTTGGTCTTGATTGCCAATTTATCTTTAGCTGGATATTTAGGCCAACAAAGAAATTTGTGCATTAAATAAACCTTGAGTGAGGACAGGTTGTCTTTTGCTGGTTTCCCTCTTTCCTTTTTTTTTTTTTTTTTTGGTGGGGCTGGGGGAGTTATCAGGGATTGAAGCAGGGTTCCCCAGCTTTTTATTTTGAGGCAGGGTCTTGATAAATTGCTTAGGGCCTCATTAAATTGCTAAGGCAGGCCCTGAACCTGTGATCTTCCTGCCTCAGCCTTTGAGTGACTGCATTACAGGCATGCTGGGATTGTAGGCGTGCATCATCATGCCCAGCTTTGTTTTTTGCTTTAAAAGGGGGGAAGGAGCCCAGAAGAAAGAAAGGAAAGAAGCTACTAGTTGTGCATTTCTCCAGTTCATGGAATGAATCCTTTCTAAATTTTACTTAGTCCATTGCCTTTTTTCATACAAGGAGTCCAGATAGCTCATACGTTTCTGTTAAATTATTGGTGAGAAGCCAGTGGGCTCCCTGGGACATTTCAGAGACTTTCTGTAAACCATGTGCGTGTGTGTGTGTGTGTGTGTGTGTGTGTGTGTGTGAGAGAGAGAGAGAGAGAGAGAGAGAGAGAGAGAGAGAGAATATGAGTGTTATGAGTGTTTTATGCTAGAGATTGAACCCAGGCCAGGGCCTAGTCTATCCTAGGCAAGAACTCTACAACTGAGCTACTGAGCTATATCTCCAGCCCATTCTTTTTAGGATATTACACTTCTTTGGGGAAGTGAGAAAGTTTGCACCTTAAAGGAGATTAGGGGTGAGTTGTCTCACCCAAAAAGTGTGTGTATGTGTATGTGTGTGTGTGTTTATTTTCCCCTTTAAGAAGCCAAAGTTGCACATTTCTTTTGGAGGAGAACTCCTTAAGCTATTGAAACTAAGTGGGGGCAGGGGGAGCATTCTAAGCTACAGGTGAATATTCCCCTAACCTTTGTGTTCCTTTGTGATGCTCCAAAAGGACTCAGACTCAAAAACTTCTCCCCAGCCACTGAATTTATTCACCCTGTTCCCCCTGCTCCCAGCTCCGAACTTTCTGATTCTGAATGGAGGAGTAATCATAGTTATTTTGTACTTTTTAGCTTTATTCATTTCTATTGGGACAGTGAGTATAGGGCTCTGTTGAAGTTTGCTTGAAAAACAGTGCAGAGACCTAGAAGTTTCAGGATCCATAGATATTGGTAGTTACCTGACTGTAGGATCTCATTTGGACTGTTCATTATGAAAGGGATATTTTTATTCTCAGGTGTTAACTTCCTGCTCAGGAGTATGGCATATATCTGTTTGTCATACTTCCCTCATTTCTTGAGTTGTTACTTAATTCTTTATAGGGCTGTTCTCTGATCATCACTGATGTACTGCTCTACCTATGTATTGCACATCAGTCATTGAACTCAGGGTGGGTGTGGAGATACTGTTGTTCCCAGAGGGTGAGAAGAGGTAGGACTGACAGGCAAAAATAAATAAACAAACAAAAACCAAATAAATAAATAAATAAAAATAAAATGCTGTTATTGAATGTATTTGGACATTTTGTAGAATAAGAAATGGCATTTTAGTCACGTTTTGATTTTTCTCTGCTATCTCCTAGATCTGCTTGTTTGAGTTTCGGGTTTCCTCCCCTTCCCCTCCTCTTCTCCCCTTATCTGCCTTAAATATACACACTTCATTGCCTAGCTCTACTGAGAACACAGGAAGATTATGCTGCTGCTGTCTATTCTGTCTCTCCAGTTATGCTAGAGATGCAGTAATTGTTTCTGATAAGTGGTGTTCTAAGCTTGAAAGTAAAGGCCTTGAAATCCGTGCCAGAGTTTAGATCCCTGCCCTCCTTTCCTGGCTGTAAGAACATTGGGCAACTCACTTACTCCTTCTTTCCCTAGCTAGAAATAACAGTATTTGCCTCATGTTGTGAGAATTAAATGTTAAAATACACTAATAAGAATTTATACAGGCACAATTCTTATTAGTGTATTCAGCAATAATTGGTCAGTACATGTTCACTACTTTATGATTTGGCATATCTAAACTGGTGGCCTATTTAAAGTCTCTTATCTGCCTTTGAAGCTATTTGATACAGAAATACGGGGAGTTCAAACAATTTTGGAAATTTTAAATTTTACCTAAGTGTTTTCTTGAGAAAGATAATCTTAATGCCCCATTGACTTGCTTTGGGGATATTGCCATGCATTCATACTCACAAAGCATTTAGAACAGAGCCTGACACTTAAAATATCCAAGAAATATAATGTTTTATTCTTTGCATAGCCTTTTGATATCTATTATTTCATGTGACCATTCTAATACCCCCACAGAGATGATACTTGAAGTCAAGGGTGAGAGGCAGAGCTGGGGCCAGAACTGGGTTCCTTACACTCCTATTCTGTGGATTGGAAATCCCTGAGACTGAGAAAACCATAGCTGTGTCTGATCTCTGGCCCATGCTGTCTTATGGGGAGAAGAATGGCCAAAGGATCCTCTTGGTATCCTGAATCAACAGTTATCAGCTTGTCTTCTTCTCAACTCTAGACTAAAAATTAGAGTCACCTGCAGGTCATCTCCATCTGTATGCTGTACTACCATTGTCTTTCTGCCATTATGGACTCGTCACCTACCCAAAATTAAATCATCATGTTCCCTTTTCTTCCCCTTAAAGTTTTTCCCACAGGGTATCCTTTGGTTATTGCTATTACTGTTCTAGCCTCATGTACTCTGCAACTGAGGTCATGAAGTGTTTTCTTTATCCTAGAAAAGGCTCTGTAACTTTGCTATCTCCTCTGTGATTCTTAGACCAGGCATATTACTTGAATTGTTGTGGGGGTGTCTGTGTTAGTCTTTTCAGCAAACACTAAAGGAAAAAACCTTATTATAACACATTATCATATTAATCTTGGTGGAGAACAGTTTAGATTATAACTCTTTTCTGCCCAAAGTGTCTGTCATGCAGCGTCTTTGAGGGATTCATAAATGTGATTAAGACTTAATTGTTATGATTAACATGTTCAGTTAACCCTCCTCTTTTTCAGAATTTGTGGGAGGTCTCTGTATGACCCCTATTACCTAATACTTCCTCTGTATTAACCAAACCTAGATACTTAGTATTTTTTTTTTTAAGGTGTAGATGGACACAACACAGTGCCTTTATTTTTATGTGGTGCTGAGGATCAAACCCGGGTCCCGCCCGTGCTAGGCGAGCGCTCTACCGCTAAGCCACAATCCCAGCCCCTTAGTAATTTTTTTTTATATTTAGCAGACTTATAGTCCAAATTGGGGGGCACATTTTCTTAGCTTTTTAGAAATACGCTTTGGGAGGACAGCCAAGGCATTTAACTGTTTTAATAACAAACCAGCTGGCTATGGTGGCAGTGTGGTTGAAAGCCTCAACAGAGAACCCTTGCCTGATTTGTTGAACTTAGTGAAGACTACTTTGTGCTGATAGCAGAGTCCAAGGTCTTACTCAAGCAGAGATAATCATAAACCCAGAATCGCCAGTTCACAGAGTTGCACCTGATTTATGACCCATTTTCTTCTCTGGAGCAAATCAAGAAGACTGAGAAAGGCAGACCTTCCTGTGAAGGGACAGCAGCCCTGGCACAGTCAGCTTTGGAGCATTGACTCTGTGTCCTTATTCAGAGTTCAGGTGTGGTGGATAATTTGTACCACTTGGGGATATTTTGAAGACCATGCCATAGCCCTCCTTTCTGGTGTGGAGTTGTGTTGTTGGTGGGAGAGGGGAGGGAAACCAGTCAGTCACTGGACCAGTTGCTGACTGGTTTTTACATATTCATCAGTTAAGCTATGCTTCAGAGAAACTGCTTCAAATCTGGTGATACATTTGCAAAAAATATGTAAATCTAGCATGCTTTTGCTTGGCATGCTTACTGATCCTGTGGCCAGAGTACTTTGGGGACTTTGACAAGCATTCTGTTCTCTTGGCTTATTTTTAGAACTCTGAAGCACCCTTGTCTAAAAATATTTCCTCTCTGGCTGAGCCTGCCTTCCACTGGGCCTAGAAAAGTCATGGAGCTGAGGACATAGGCTTCAAATAATTTTTTTCCATTGCAGACTACTTGTCTTCAAGGTCTTGGAGTGTGTAAGTCACTGTAATACAAGACAAGAATTCTCAGTGGGCTGATTTAAATTATTGTCACTGAAGTTCAAGTGCCAGGAGGAGTCTTCTTCATTTATTGTAAAAATTACAATAAATTATAGATGTTTGAAGGAGGAGAAGAAAGGTTATTTTTCTTTTGTGGTCTCCTTTTCCATTACCAGATATCTCCTTGCCAAAAAGTTAGCAGTAACTTAAGTGATATCATTACATAATTCTAGAAACATGAGTTTCCTTGCATCCAAGATACATGAAATGCTTTTCTAAATAAGAGCTCTTACTAATACAAGTATCCTCACATTATCAGAAAGGTTCTCAGTTACATCAATAGAAAGAGCCATCAGATCTTTGGTGTCTGTCTGTATCTAGGTGATTAATTGTTCTGTGATAGTTTCTGTTTTCTTTCTTCACTGAAAAGAAGATGTTATGTTAGATTAGGTCAGTGGGTTTTTTGTTATTTTTCTTTATTATCTGTTTTTTCTTAATTATGGTAATTTATCATTTTAATCATTTTCAAGTGTATGATTCAGTGGCATTTGAGTACATTCACAATATCATGGAAGCATCATCAACATCTGCCTCTAGAACTCTTAATCTTGCAAAATGGAAACAGTACTCATTAAATAGTTTTTTGCCATTTTTTCTTCCATCTCTGACAACTGTTGTTCTACCTTTTGTCTCTGAATTCAACTATTTTAAGTACTTCAAATAAGTGGAATTGCTTTGTATTTGTCTATTTGCAACTGGCTTATTTCAGATAGCATCATATCTTCAAGGTTCATGTGCTAGATTGCTCTTTTTAAGTGGAATAACACCCTACTGGATGTGTATCACACTTTGTTTATTCCTTCATTCATCAGTGGACACTTGAATTGCTTCCACCTTTTTTTTCCCCCCTCGTGACTAGTACTGCTTGAACATAGGTGTACAAATATCTGTTTCAGTCCTTGCTTTCAGTTCTTTGGGGTATATAACCAGAAGTGGAATTGCTGGATCATATGGTAATTCTGTTTTTAATTTTTTGAGGATTTTCCATTCTATTTTTCATAGTGGCTGCACCATTTTCCATTTCATCAGCAATGCACAGTGGTTTTTATTTCTCCATACCTTGCCCAAACTTTTTTTTTTTGTAATAGTCATTCTAATGGATGTGAGTAATTCATAGATTTTTGTACTATGCTCTCTGATGGACCTCAGGGGTCCCATGAATATTCTTAGTGTTACCCAAACTGCTTTTCTATGACTTATTTTACATTATTGGTCTTTTGTATTCTTTCCTATGGAGGATTTCACGGCTAAGAGAATTTAAAAGATACCACTAGTTGATTTTGGCTACCACATCAGCTGATCTGCTCTACAAATTGCTGGTCTTGATTATCTTTAATAACCCTGAACAATAATAAAAAAAAAGAAAATAAAAAAAAAATAAATGCTTTTGCTGATCTCTGACCTTAAGGTAGTGAAAGCTAAGGGTCTTAATTCCCCATGTGGTAAGAGGAAGCTGTGTTGGAGGGAGTGAATCTGAGTTTCTGTGGCCATATCTGACCTGGCTCACATGGGCCCCTCTGCAGCCTAGGGCCTTGCCCACAGCCCCTTTGATAAAAGGAACAAGATGTGTTAACATGCTGGAGTGAATTAAACACAAATTCATTTTTAAATCACAGGGGTAGGTACAGTGTATAAAGAATGTTAATTGCTCTTTAGGCAACATGTGTCTTCCAGTTCCCCTTTTGCCTAGCATTCCAGACACCAGTTCCAGAAATCTAATCTGCTCACCAAAATAACGGAGACTTTTGTAACTTTTTTATACTTTATTATTGGCTGAAGTCTGCTATTAGCTCCTTTTTTTCTTATTTTCAAACAAAAGTGATTTCTCATTATTTTAATTTTGCATAATTTTAAAATAACTTGACATTTATGTAAAGTTTGTTTTCATAGTTAACAAAACCGGTCATGATTTCTTGAGAATTTATTTCTAAAACAATTTGCATATTGAGGCCTTTAAAAAATAGACAAGGCTGGGCTTGGTGGTACAGGTTTGTAATTCCAGTAACTCGGGAGGCTGAAACAGGAACATTATGTGTTACAGGCCACCTGTGCAATTTAAGAGAACTTGATAAGGGCTGGGGATGTAGCTTCATTGCAGAGTGCTTGCCTAATGTGTGAGGGTCTGGGTTCAATTCTCTGTACTACCAAAAAATAGTGGAAGGGTTGTCCATCGTTCATGTATTCATAAGAAGTATGAAAGGTAAGATGTGATCGCTACTCTTGAGGAGCCTACTGTGTAGAGGAAGAAATACAGGTATGAATAACTAATTGTAATAAAGACTGCCTGCCTGTCATGTCTGGGATGTGACTTACTATAAATGAAAATTTTAATAGTTTGGATACATTACCTTAAGGTAAACATGTGCATGTGCAGATACACACAGTACAGTGGATCAAACCCAGGGCCTTGCTTATGCTGAACATGTGTTCTACCACTGAACTATATCCCCAGTCTGAGGAAAGTCTTTTTAAATACAAAAGATGTGATGTGACATATAGAATAATTCTTATGGTAAGGAAAAATGGACATTAAAAAAGTATGAATATATATATGTGTGTGTGTGTGTATGTGTATGTGTATATATATATATACATATATAGTTTATGAAATTTATATTTACTGGAAATTCAAGTTGGGTTTCAGATAGGGGTAAGACAGAACAACCCTGAAATGGCATTTATAGTGACAGCAACTTTAGAATCTGAACTAGTAGATGATGTAGCAGCCCTTTTGAAAAGGTTCTGCATTGTTATCTTGAATTCACAATCAAAAGTTGGTGTTGATCAGTTTTTGCATTTCTGATTTATCATTCTTCCATCACATCTGGAATTTCTCTTACATTCTGGTTGATTAATGACCAAACTTGAGAAATTTTTACATAAAAGAACCTATGGCCTTTTTATCTTTCATTTTCTGATCCTGTGGTTTGGGCTACTATTATATTATTGAGCAGCCATTGGTAGCTGGTGAGTCATATTAGCATAAACTTCTGTTACCCTTTTTTTTTTGCCACCCCACACACTATTTTGAGTCCTATACAAAAGATTTGTTATATCTATAAATCAGTAGAGGCACAAAGAAATGTCTGCTAGGGGTAGGAAGAAATTTCATTAAAGGACAAATAACCTCTGTATTAGATTATGAAAGATATAGGGAAGGCAGCAGTGAGGGAGAACATGCCTGGCAGAGAAAACCACACAGGTGAGGGCATGGATCTATAAATTGGCACAGAAGAGGAAGAAGTGTGGTGTGTCTGGTTTGTATTTGGAGCTCAGTTTATCATGCTCCAAATTATTTTTTATTTTACAGTTATTGGGTACCTGTCACCTGCAAGGCATGAGGGAGGAGCCCTTGTGGCCTATCCATCTCTTAAAGGCTTCACTTTTTAATACTACCGCATTGGCAGTACCTGACTTTGAATGGGACATATTCAAAGCATGGCATTGAGGGTTTTGCTTTTGCTTTTTTTTTTTTTTTTTTTTAAATATTTTTAGTTGTAGATAGACACAATACCTTTATTTTATCTGTTTTTATGCAGTGCTGAGGATCAAGCACATGTGCTAGGCACGCACTCTACCCCTGAGCTACACCCCTAGCCCCAGTAGTGAGAATATGAATTTAGGAATATGAATGTGAATCTAGCTCTAGTCTAGAACTTGGCCCTCAGCATACCACTGTGCTACTTAGTAATGGAAGGACTTTGGTGGTGAAGCCAAAGCCAGCTTTAGGTAGTTGAGGAAGTTGCCTCATCCATTTTTTTCTTTCTTTTTAAACAGAGTGATTTCCCAGCCTGTTTGTAAAATTAAAGACACAGGTGGGAATACCTGAAAATGAAAACTGAAAGGAGAACAAGTCTTGAGATCAGAGGTGTAAGATCAAAAACAAAACAAAATACAGTTGACTCATGAACAATGCAGGGATTAGGGACCCTAATCACTGAGCAATTGAAAATTCATGTATAATTTTTGACTCCCCAGAAACTTGACTACTGTGAGCCTGCTGTTGGCTGGAAGCCTTACCTATAACATAAAAGGCCTATTGATACAGATTTTGTTTGTTGTTTGTATTATATACAGTGAGAACTATGCAGGAACCACAGAGATCACTTTTTACTATGATAATATGGCTTATTGAAGAGACACACTGCTCACCCAGAGACTTAACAGCAGCACTTGAGCCCACGGCAGTCACACCTGGACACTGTGAAATGATCACAGCAGTTGAGAGAGTACTACAGTTTATTGTATGCAGCTGTGATTTAATATTGCATCTTTGTTTACATTTCTCTCCACTGCAAATGATACCATGTGTTTGTTGGTTTAGATTTTGATATATTTTAACTTTTTATAAAAGATTTGTTTATATTTTATGGTAGTAGGTGATAAAATAGACAATTATATATTTTATGCATTATTGGCATAACTAACTTTTTGTGGTTTTTTTTTTTTTAAATATTTCTAGGAAGGTTTGTCTGCCACCTTTTCCAAATGGTTACAAATCTCCAAAGAAATCTTATAAGTAGGTCCATTCCATTCCCAGCTGTGCTGTGTAAGGGTTAACTCTAGCCTTAGAAGGCTGTACCTGGGTCCAATTATAAGCCTTAGACCCTTGTAGCCTAGAGAGGGGAAGGGGCAGCCTAGAATACAAATAATAATCTATTGTAGTATGCTAAGAACTGTTATAGGTGTTTAAATTATATGAACTCACTGAATCCTCCCCAAAATACTTTTGCCCCAGTTTTACGGTATTGGACAGTTGACAAAGGTTAAGGTATATTTTCCAGTTCCAAGTTGGCACATGGGTGCCAGAATCTGGCCCTGGCTCAGCTTGTTGTTTGGGAATATTGCCCTTAGACCCAGCCATGCCTTGCAGGGTCAAGAAAAGTAAGCGAGCAGGCAGTTCCAATTTCAAATCCCAGTCACATGTCAACTTCCAGTTTGCTTATTGTTACAATGAGAGCAGCATGCCTCCCCCCAATGGATGTTATGAGGATGGAATGGAATACTTTATGAGAAATTAAGCTTTTTGAGAGCAGAGAATTTGTTTATCATTTTATCACTGGAGCCAGCTATCAGTGGCTCAGTGGTCAATGAAGGACAGAACACAGTACTGTGTCCTGTATGGTGCTCTAAATGGTCCATTCCATTCCTAGGAATGCACAGATGTGGGGACAGGTGTTCAAAAGCTCTCACCTTCAAGGAAGCAGGATTTGTCCATGGTCTTTGATCATTTGATAAAAAGCATTTTCTCATATCCTCTGCATTTCTTACCTGAACTGTCCAGAGGTTTCCCCACTGTCTGGAGCGTTTGTGTGCACCAGTGTAGTTGTGTGGCTGCCAAGAAAAGCATAGCCCTTGTTCTGTTTTTAGCTTCACATCAACATATAACTGAAAACTGTGAATGAAGACTTAATCATGTTGAAACTATTGGGATTTTATGTTATTTTTTTGGTACTGGGAATGGAACCTAGGGGTACTTTACCACTAAACTACACCCCCAGACCTTTTTATCTTTTATTTTGAGGCAGGATCTTTCTAACAGGCCTCAAACTTGGAATCCTCTTGTCTCAACTTCTGAGTCACCAGGGTTATAGGTGGGCAACAAAGATCCTGGCCAGAACTTGGAATTTTATTGAAGAGGAGAGACTAGAACCCATGACCAGGAACCATCATATATATCTTAGGAAAGAGGTTGGCCTCAACAGCAATTAAGGATAATTTTTACAAGGAAGAGTGAAGAAAGAGTGAAGTTAGATGGAAGAGAGAGATTTTCTTTTCTTTTTTTGGTACTGGAGATTGAGCCCCGGGGTGCTTTCCACCAAGTCATATCACTCGACCCTTTTTATTTTTTTGTTTTGAGATGAGGTCTTTTCTAATTTGCAGAGGCTGGCTTTGAACTTTCTATTTTCCTACCTCAGCCTTCCAAATAGTTGGGAATTAAAGTGTGTGCCACTGTCATGGTGAAAGAGATTTTTAAGATCAAAGCCAAAAGCTAAAGAACTTGAGTAAGCTATAGGAGTTATGAGTTTTATACTTCAAGACTTGGTTATCTTGTGGAGGAAGGAATATGAGCCTGTGGAGACAATGTTTAAGTTGGACTTTCAGAAGATGAAACAAACCTCTATTGAGGGTTGGGAACGTTGAGCTTTGGAGGCTGGAAACCCAGTTGGGGAGAATGTTGCTGAAGAAATAATATGTCTCTAAATTGAAGTTTAGGGTGTTACGTAGTACAGAAAGAGGAATGTTGAACCAAATGTTAATATGGTGTTCAGTTTAAATATTTATTTGATATTTTAACTTGTCACACCTTTCTTAACATTTGCTCTTATGGTTATCAGAAAGGTTAGAGGAGATCACATTATTTTTCAAACTAGGGTCTTTAGGCTTATTTTGGGGGATTCAAAAGTTCTATAGGAACTTTTAAAATTTGTGTTTTCATTGATAACATTAATAGAAGATATTATGGATGATATGACTGTTTATTTTTGTCACTAATGAGATCTGAGATATCAGTGCACTTTGCAAATTTATGTGCATAATATTATTTGTTCTAGGTAAAGCCACAGTACCTCCTCCAAGAACGTTTTGCAATGGCTTGAAGAAGGAAAGTTGTGGGAGAATGAAGCAGTCATAGGCACTTGATAATGTGCCAGAGAATTGAGCCTCATGATGTTCATAATATCTGTGCTGTAGATATTACCTAGCTCCTCTCTTTGGATGAATAGTTATCAGCACAATGGTAACTGATGAATTTTCCTGTTCCAAATATCAAAAACAATCATAAGCTCATTTAATTGAGATTTTAATATCATAATTATTCAATTTTTAAGAAAATAAACTATATAACTGTAAAATGATACTTAATTAAAATTGGCATTTGAAGTTGAATAATTGGTTAAATAAAACTGAGATTGATAGTCTTGATATTTGGTACAGGAAGGTACTCCTAGTGGGAGCTGTTATTAGGGGTGACAAACATCCATGGACTAACATTTCAGTTGGTCAGGGAATCTTTCAAAGAATATCTTCTCTGGGAGGTTCCACATTCCCTCCGCCCCTCGCCAGTATTGTGGCTATGGAGAAGAAAAGGGAGGTTGTTAGCTCAGTGGTGGTGGAGGGTAGCTAGTAGTGGACAAGCAAGCAAGGGTGGATGCAGGACATGGTAGATGCAAATGTGGCCAGAGGTCAAAGTTAGAAGAGAGCCATTCAGGAGAAGGGACTAAAACAAAAATGGGGCAGCAAGTGCAGAGCCTGACCTTCAGGAATTAAGAAACATGTTCTATTTAGGGAAGCAAGGCACCTTATATTCAAGAGTCCCAGGGAAAAGAGCACTGGTAGGGCCTGATCTTTCTTTGGGGAGTTTGGGGAAGAAAGCCTTCTGGATAGTGTCTTCATGATGATGTTTGGAACTTTTTTGTGGACACAGTGGTAGGAAGACTTGAAATACTGGTTTAGGGACAGAGATTTGCTGGCCTCTCTGTGGTTTGAGGATATAATTGGCAAAGCTGGTGTGTGTGTGTAGGTGGTGGGGGGATAGGAATCAGGACTAACAGGATTTTTACCTTCCAGCAAAATTGTTTTAGAGCAGTGCTTTCTGGGTACAGTGACTGGGCATTAAAATCATCTGGGGATTTTTTTTTAGTTTTTTTGATGCTGTGACTAAAATACGTGACGAGCAATGTAGAAGAGGAAAAGTTTATTTGGGGCTCACAGTTTCAGAGGTCTCAGTCCATAGACAGCCAACTCCATTGCTCTGGGAGCAAGGTGAGGCAGAGCATTGTGACACAAGAAATAAGTAGAGAAAGGCAACTCAAGACATGGCAATAAAGAAGCAGAGAGAGCTGTGCTCACCAGGGACAAAATATAAACCCCAGTGGCATACCCCTAGTGACCCACATCCTGTAGCCACACCGTCCCTGCCTACAGTTACCACCTTGTTAATCCATTCAAGTGGATTAATGCACTGATAAGGTTAAGGCTCTCATAATCATTTCACCTCTAAACTTTCTTGCATTGTCTCACACATGAACTTTTTTTTTTTTTCTTTTTGGTGCTTGGGATTTGAACCCAGGGCCTCATGCATGTCAAGCAAGCACTTTGTCACTGAGCCACACTCCTTCACTCATGAACTTTTGGGGGACACATCATATCTAAACCATAACAGGATATGTTTAAAAATGCCAGTGCCTAGGTGCCATCTCAGACTAAATTGAATCAGAATATATGCAGGTGGGGTCTGGACTGTGTTCATTTTAAATGTCCCTCAGCTGATTCTAATCTGTAGCCTGATTGGGCTACAGATCTTAGAGCAGAAGCTCTGAAACCTAAGTGAACATCAGAATCATCTGCAAGTCTTGCCACAGTGTGATTGAGTCTAGATTCTGAGAATTTATATTTTTTACAAGTCTGCAGCTGATGTTGCTGCTGCTGGTCCAGGACCCAGACTTTGAGAACCCTGTGTATTTAGTGTGCCTCTTGTTGCTTTTAAGCCTTAAACACTCATTTGTCTAAGTAGGTGCTCTGGTTTGTCTAGTAATTTTTATTAATATGACTAATTTAACTGAGGCCAAAAGATGCTTGTTGATGGTGTGTGTTACTGTATTTAGTGGCCATTAGACTTGAGACATGTTGTTTTAACTTCTGTACACCTCAGGTTTCCTCATTTATATAAAATGGAACAGTGATGCCAGTTTCATAATGCCTTTTTAAAAATTTGTTGTTGAACACAATACTTTTATTTTATTTATTTTTATGTGGTGCTGAGGATCCAGCAGAGTGCTCTTATGTGCTAGGTGAGCTCTCTACTGCTGAGTCACAACCCCAGCCCTTCATAATGTGTTTTAAGGAGTATTAGAACATCACTTTGGGGGAGAGAACTGACATGTAATTATTTAGTTAACTAGGAGGGACTTGTTAATGATACTATTACCAAGTCTATAATAGTTACCAAGAAAGGCAAGGGGGAAAGAGGATAGAAAAAAATTAGGAACATGAAATTTCTGCAAAATGATATATTATTATTGTATCTTGAAAGTGGGTAACTTCAAAAAACAGGACAACTTTCCTTAAACTCTTAATTGGATTACAAGAACACACTTCTGGAGTTAGGTAGTCTCAATTTGAATCATATTTGATAGATATGAGAGGCTTTGTGTCTTAACAACTTAGTGATCTTAGGCAAGTGACTCAACCTGTCCAGTCCCATTTCTTCTTTTGCAAAAAGTATGTTGTCTGCTTCAACAAGGTTTTTGGACCACTCAGAAGTAGTCTTGGAAAAATGCAGAGTTGAGCCTGGCACTTGGTAGGTGTTCAGTACATGGTCCCTGGTATTTTTGCTACATTTGACTTTTTTCTTTTTAAAGGATTTTTTTTTTTTCCTGATAATAGAAAGAAGGTAGAGAGACTTCTGTTGGTTCTCATAGGAAAAATAGGGCAAGTGCATTAATAATTCAGAAAGAAACAAGATGGCCTTCAGGTAGCCTGTGGCAGCCTACCTGTGCTTAAAATTGCCTCAATTTGCCAAGTCTGGAATGAGAATCTTGCAGCTTTTGTGGATTACATGGGAGCAAGGGCCAGACTGCCTGTATCCTGAGGCCATCTCTGTGGTAGCCCGATAGACTAATTCACCAGTAGGAGAGGAGTACTGAACCCATGTGAAGTAGAGTTCTAGAAGCAAAGAATATTGGGTTTATAATCCTGTGAATATTAAGCATCTAATACATACCTTGTGTTGTTTGTGCATTGTGTGCTCACTATGGGCTAGGCATTGGGATTTGCAGAGATGAATAAAACATGAAATTTTCCTCAGGAAGTTGCTGACTGTGTTTCTTAGCATATCTGTTAGAAATGAGATGGGAAAATAAACAGACCTTTTACACAATCACTGACAGGATCATGTGACACATGCACTTTGCTCTCCTGGAACGTTGCTTGGAGAGCTTTGATTTAATAGCTCTTTTTTGGCCACTGTCTGCACATATGTGTTGTCTCTGGTATGTGCTGCAGACACCAGGATGAGGAAAGGCAGAGGCTGAGTTGGCCCCGTGTCTTGTGTGTGTGGAGGTGTAGGGTGTTTATCAGAGGACTTTAGGTGGGAGTGGAAGGTCAGCATTTAAGCCCAAAATACTTTCTGGACATTTTTTTTCTGATTGAATTTTAATTTAGTTTTTTTTTTTTTTTTTAAGTAAATGTGCTTGCTTCTTTTCTTTTTATTATTTGAGGGTGTTTCTTCTCTAGATTTGATTCTGTTACAGGCTTAAAAGCAGTAATTATGAGGCTAGCATTATAGCTTATCTGTAACAGTCCAAATTATCTAGTGATGATCACAGTCAGATGTGATTATAGTAACTCAGAAAGTAGCATTCTAGAGCCACCACCTGTGATACCACCTGCCCCATCTGCTGAGGCCACTTCTTCAAGGTTACTCCTTAGGACCCTGGGCCCATTGTAGATGTGTTCCTCTCCTCTAGCCTAATGAGATCTGATCCCTGCCTGGATTGCTCACCATGAGGCTTTTATTTTGTGTGACATCCCATGTACAAAGTTTTGTATCAAAAAATTGTGTTTGTTTTTCTCAGTGAGATTATAAATTCTCAGTAAGAGAGCACAGCTCCCATTGTCTTTTTGTGTTTCCGTTCCCTTCGGCTTTGGCACTATCTTGTGTCAGATATACTCAAATCTTCTTCCATCTCCTTGAAGACCTGAGAAAGCCTGAGTGGTGTCTTTTGGAATTGGAGTGAGAGCAAGTAGATCAGTACTTGGTGGCTAGCAATCAGGAATCCTGTTTGACCAAGAATGACCTAGAGGAGAGGTCAAGAGGAATAAAGTGAAAATCACTTGTGTCATTCCAGAGGTGCAGTTAGAGGAGCCAAGACAAAACAAAAAGACTCCAAGGCAGCAGCACCTCTGCTTGCCCATGCCTTGCGGATGATGTACCTGGATCAGTGACCATCACTCCTGCCTGTCAGCTGTGGCTGCTGATGGCCACCCATCTTAAAGCAATTCAATTTCCTTACCAGCTCCAACCAGAATTTGGGATTGATTTCTTAGTTTCTGTGTTAGAGTTCCCCACTAATCTCCAGCCCCACCAAGTTTCGGTGACTCACTAGAAGGGCTCACAGGGCTCAGCAAATAGTCTTACTCATGATGATAATTTACTCCTTCTGCTAAAGGATAACAAAAAACACAGACAGCCAGAGAGAAAAGTGAATTGGGTAAAGTCCAGGGGAGACTTCCAAGGGCCTTTTCCCAGTGTAGTCACACAGGACATGCTCATTTGCCCCAGCAACAAGTTATAACAGCACTTATGAAACACTCATCAGTAGAGCTAACTAGAGACTCAAGTGTCCAAGATTTTTGTTGGGTGTGTCAGGTAGGCGCACTCTGCTTTGCACATTCCAAAATTTCACATTCAGGTGGAACACAGGCATTCAGCATAAGCAACATCATTTTCACAAACAGTTTAGGCACAGGGGTACACTTGTCAGAGAATGGTAGGGAGCCTCACAAAATCCAAGTTTTGGATGCCAGCCAAGGGTCACCTTGCAGGCAGACTTCCTAAGGGTAGCTGTCTTAGGTGTGCTGTCTTAAGTCATTTCTGCATAGCCTCTAATTTGCTCTGGCCTTTCTACTTAGCATTTATTGATTTGGAAGTGCAGATTCCTATCAGATAATTTGAGTTGTTGTCTTGTTGGGCTTTGGTCTGTTGCCACTTAGGGAGAGACTTTAATTGGTCTTCTGCTTTGGGGACATTGTTCTACTTTAGGCTACCTGCCTGCAGCATGTGAAGTGCTTCTGCTGACAGTGGACTTGCCGCTTGCTTTGTCCTTTTATCATAATGACTCATCCCTTTGCCCCATTGCCCTGCTCTAGTTGTCAGACTTCTGTCCTGGCAGCTTTTTTCCTCTGTGGTTCCCAGGCAGGCTGTCAGGCCTTGGGGTGCTGATGCCACCCTCTGGCCCCACAGGCTCAGACACATACCTGCCCCATGTTTGAAACTGTAGATATGATTGAAATTGACTTGCATTTAAACCTGTCTTACCATTTTGAAACTGTTCCTGGGAGTCTTGCTTTGGGTTTTGAACCTCTTTGCCTTTAGGTTTTGCCTTTTTGTTTCTGTTTCTTTTCTTCTTTAGCTTTCTACTTTTAGTTACCTGGCCTCAAAAATTTCACATGATGACAATGGTTTGGGACTAATTTTTAAAACTTTCATCTCCTTGTTCTTCTCTGGGCAGATCCACTACAGCTAACCTGCTCCTCTGTACATGCTGTTGGTGCCCAGAGGTTCCAAAGCAGTGCTTCCCAGGGGTTTTCCAGATCCTCGGGGCCATCTCATTCGTTCTGGCCTCTTAAATCATGTTTGTTATAGGTCATATGTGTCCTCTTGCTTCTGTCTTAAGCTGATTCATTTACACTTGTCTGTAAGGTGACCTGATGGCCTATTTTGAACTATAGTTCCTATTCCATGGTCCTTGCTGAAGCTATTGGCAAATTGATGAAATACGGGTTGACTTTGTCACTGATTATGGCTAAACCAAGCTGGTTGTTTGTCAACTTGGTAGTTTCACTAAGTATACCTATTCTTTAGGATCCTCCCCCAACCAAGGTGATGTGGTAAAAGCAGGAACTCACCTGTCTTAAACTGGTCGATTACCAAAGACTTCAATTTCGTGTATATCTTATTGCTGAATAGCACAGAGCCTTTTTGTTGCAATGATTCTCTAAAGGTTGTTTTTGTTTGTTTGTGTGTGTGTGTGTGTGTGTGTGTGTGTGTGTTTTAGTACTGGGAATTTAACCCAGGGACACTCTGTCACTGAGCTACAACCCCAGCCCTTTTTACGTTTTTAAGACAGGGTCTCCACTAAGTTGCTGAGACTGGCCTCAAACTTTTGATCCTCCTGTTTCAGCCTCCCAAGTTGCTGGGTTTACAAGTGCATGCAATTAAGCCCAGCTTAAAGTTTAAAGTCTTATACTTGTTTCTGATTTAAGGACTGCAGAAAGATGAATCCAGGGGTTGAGCTCCCCAAGTCCTGCAGCTCAGAAGAAAAGGGCTGGTGTGATTGAGGAACTGAGTTTGAAGTTTCATTAATTTCACTTCACTTAAGTGGTCACATGTGGTAGTGGCTTCTGTATCGGACAGCATAGTGCTGGAGTCGTACAGGGAAAGGGTTCCAACGTGGTCTCCAAAACCTTGTTCAGATCCTTGCTGTGCTGTCTGCCTGTTGTGCCACCCTGGGGGTGCTCCTTAACTTCACAAGGGGGGTGCTCCTTAACTTCACAAGGTTGTTTTGAGAATTTGCTATATTCCTCATAAAGGTTTTAGAGGGGTGCTTGGCAGGAAGTATGAGTTTAGTTAATGTTGGCTTATTATGTTTATTCACTATTTTGGAGTGAAATGGTGGTAGAATTCATATGGCATATGGAACTGTTTTCTTCTTTCTTAAACTTTTATGTTTTCTTTCTTTTAACAAGAGATTCCTTGTTTTTTTGTTTGTTTGTTTGTTTTGTTTGTTTGTTTATTTGTTTTTGCTTTAGGTTGCTGCAGCAAGTGGCCACACAGTAGTGTTGGTGGACCAAACAGAGGACATCCTGGCAAAATCCAAAAAAAGTATTGAGGAAAACCTTAGGAAAATGTCAAAGAAGAAGTTTGCAGAAAATCCTAAGGTAATTTCTTGTTATCTTTGTCCTTAAGACTAGTCTTCTCTTCTCACTCATCACATTTGTGAGGGGTTTCTGCTCATAGTTTACTGTGGGTTTGTTGTTTTAAGTTTGTTTTTGGAAAACTCATTTCTTCACAATTTTAGACCAGTATAATGACATCATCAGTAAGCATTCAGGATGTGCTGATTAGAAAACAGGAGAAGTAAGTAACTATATTGTTGTTGGGTAGGATTTGAGGTTGAGGAAAATATTTCTGAGGTGGTAAACTTATTCTAAGGAAGATCGAGAATTTGGGACTGAGGAACAGCCATTTTTTCAAAAGAATAGAAGAGGGAGAAATAGTAATATTTTCTGTACTTGAAAGGTAAAACAGAATGATCAAATAAACATTATGTTTAGACGGAAACTTTTGATATCTTATATGCCTTCTTATGATAAACTAGAGAGGGCAAATCTAGGATGAGTCATTCTCACAGAACCAGGAGGAACTGTTAGGAGGCTGGGAACTCTAGCTTATTGACTTGTTCTTATTGGACCTTGTTGCTTTTCCAGCACATTTTGACTTGGGAGTTCACATTTAATTAGAAATATTGCACAAGTCACCCAAATGAATGTGTATTTCCTTTGTCACTTTGTTAGTTACTTAGATTGATTACCTGGAGGCTTGGTTGGATTTTTTTCTCCATATGCCCGTAGAGAAGATTATAAATAGGGAATTTGTTATTTGTTGCTTGTTGCCTTTTTAAATTTCATTATTCTTGTAAAATACATATGACATGAAACTTGTCATTTTAATCAATTTCAAGTACACAGCTCAATGTCATTAATTACATTCACATTATTATACACTCATCACCTCCATCTGTTTTGAAAACTGTCTTTTGTTTTTAACCAGAAACTCTGTCCATGAAGCAGTAACTTACCATTCCCTCTGTCCCCCAGCACTGGTAACTTCTTATCTACTTTCTGCCTATAAATTTGCTTCTTGCTTGTTCCAGATGCTTCATATAAGTGGAACCATTTAATATTTGTCTTTTGAGTCTTGCTTATTTCACCTAGAGTAAAGTTTTCGTGATGCATCCGTGTTGTAGCAAGTGTCACAATTTCATCCCTTTTATGGCTAAATAATATTCCATTGTGTGTATATACCAGAGTTTGCTCATCCCTTTATTTATTGATGAGATTAAGAGGCTTTCATTTTTTGGCTATTGTGAATAATGCTATAATGAACATTGTTGTTTTCATTTCTTTTGGATATATAGTTAATTTCTATATCTATGGGTCCCACATCTTTGGATTTAGCCAATTACAGATAAAAAAAACTCAAAAAATGTGTTTTTACTGAGAGTTATTCTCTGAACAATTCAGTATAAAATAATCTAGAAATGATATACAGTATATGGAAATAGGTAGGTTATATGAAAATACTGTGTCATTCTATGTAAGGATTGCAGTCTCCTCAGGGGTCCTGGCACTGACTCTCCTCCAGCCCTTGTCACCAGTATTGGGATGAATGTGTATGTATAATTGGAATTGTTGGGTTATATGATGGTACCATATTTAGCTTTGTGAGAAACTACCAAACTGTGATCCATAGTGACTGCCTTGGTTTATATCCCCACCAGCAATGTGTGAAGGTTCCATTTTCTCTCTATCCCAGGCAGCTCTTGTTTTTTCCTCCTTTTTTTTTTTCCATCATAGATATCTAAGGTATGCAGTAGTATCTCATTGTGGTATGATTTGCATTTTTCCCAATGTCTAATCATCTTTTAAAAACCGGAATTGTAGGCATGGAGATAATTTTATTCTCTTCTTGATGAAATCCAAAGACTAAATATCATAAGCAAGTTAAGATCTCCTTTACTTGTCCTTCATGTTCTCAAACATAGTGGGTGTTATGTTGAGGGTTCAAGCAGACAGTTTATGAGAATCCTGCTTGGGTTAAGAGTTAGCAAGGACAGAGTATGTCTGAACCCAGATAGGCTACATTTGCCCTTTTTCTTTCACTCTGCAGAGGTCAGCCTTGGGCTGAGGCTGTGGCCATGCCATAGGGGTAAAAAGATGTCCCGTATGCTCAATTTGCTCAGCTCCTGATTGTTAACTCTTCAGAAGTCTAGTCTGATGTTTTCTCTCCTCTGCTGGGGTCACCATCAGGTGAAAGAGATGTCAGTTTAACTTGTCTGGTTGACATACTTTTTAACCAGTGCTGACCAGTATAATAGCTACTAGTTATGGGTGACCATTGAGCACTTGAAATGTAGCTAATCCAAATATAGTCATGCTCTAAGTGTAAACTAGACACATATTTTAAAGACTCAATAGAAAAAAAATGTAAAGAGTTGATTACATGTTGAAGTGATAGTATCTTAAACTTAAATAAAGTTGATTTCATCCCTTAATTTCTTTTCATTTTAATCTGGCTAATAGAAAATTTAGAATTATCTCTTATCTCACAATTGTGTTTCTGTTGAACAACTGATCTGGCTGTTTATTCCGTGATGACTTTGGATGATTTTCTCATTACAACCGTTACAATGCCCTATGGACAAATTACATCTTGAAATAAAATGGCTGCTTATAGAGGCATTGCTTCTGTTTCTGCCCCAACTGAGGTCTGTTTGTGGAACCTGAAGTCACAGGAGACTACAAGATCTTTGAGAGCAGAGATGGTTTCTAGCTTGTTTTTGACGCATCAGTTGCTGGCACATGATGAGTGATTATTTTTTTAATATGTTTATTTATTTTTATGAGGTGCTAAGGATCAAACTCAGTGCTCACACGTGTGAGGCAAGCATTCTCCCTCTGAGCTATAACCTCAGCCCCATAATGAGTGATTATTATTTGACTGCTTAGTTTGGCTTTCCTCTACCTTCTATTAGAGGGGAGTAGTCTGCACCACTTCAAGATGGATGAGTAGTGCTGAGGTAAGTTTTTGTCCTTTTCTGGAAAGACAAATTGCAAGTTTCATAAGTATTCTGAGAACAAATAGTACAGTAGCTGTGAATAGCACTCCGTTTAGTAACTGGAGCAAAACTAAGAACTGGATAGATCATTACCAACAGAGGACAGTGATAGTTGTGTCAGGCATATGGCAAATGCAAAGAGTCTGGGTTTAGTACCTCTCTGTCCTGGACACCAATACTCAGCCCAGGCCTTTTATAACTCTATCTGCCTGGGACCTCATAGCTGTGCCCAGCTGTTCACAGGCAGACTGTGACCTGTCTAGAATTGCATCGAGATGCCATTGTCTCTAGGCAGAAACACAGTTTGATTTCTCAGGGTGTGTTCAAGTTGTGTCTGAGCATGTTGGTTTCTCCAGCCCTCCTTCCTTCTGTTTTAGGAGCAAGTCCCACCATTTTCCTGTGAACCCCGTGATTTTCAGCTCTCTTCTGTTTCCTCCCACTGCATTAGGCTGGTGATGAGTTTGTGGAGAAGACCCTGAGCAGCATATCAACCTGCACAGATGCAGCATCTGTTGTCCACAGCACAGACCTGGTGGTGGAGGCCATCGTGGAGAACCTGAAGGTGAAGAACGAGCTCTTCCAAAGGCTGGACAAGTTTGCTGCTGAGTATGTGACCCTTGAATGTTCTTGTCAGGTTCTGAGGGCTCCTTCCCTGGCCTTGAGCATTCCTCCTTGTTTGTTGTTCTGATACCAGGGCCACTTCTTTACTACCTTGCAGCTGTTCCAGAAGAGCCAATACCGTTTCCTTTGTCTTCCATTCACCCACTCCCAATTTGCTTCCTGAGGCTTGGGCTACCCTGACCTGATGCTTGTTTACAAATGAGGGTGAAATTGCCTGTTGTTAAGTGGACAGGTCCATTTAGGGACAGGCCTGTATGTTCTTTGCAGCATCCAGATCATGGCCCCTCCGTAGTGAGAATGGAGGAGGCTTCAGCACGTCCTTAAGAGTCTATCAGTTTCGTGTTTCTCTGTATTTGGGGTGAGCAGACAGAATGTTGTCATTAAAGGGAATGTCCTTCTGTCTGTATAGTTCCTCAAGACTCCTCTATTTTGAGTTTTTTCTGGGCTCAGTGAAAACACTCTTGGGAACATTTAAAGGAACACTGACTCCTTATCGGCTTTCACGGCAAAAAAGAGCCACCTGAGTTAGGTGTAGGCTTGCACAGGACCCGGGACTGTTCAGGCAGTGGCATCTCTGGATTTCCCTGAGAATCCAGAGCTTTTTATTACGTTCAACCTTTGGCATTTGGTGATTGTGATCCCGAATGATTGATTTGACATACTAATTGCCTTTATAGGTTAGACCTGAAAGGCAAAAATAATTCTCAGGGATCCACTAGTGAACAGTTGAGATATTCATATAATATCCTGCTAGAATGTCAACTCTCAGAGCTGTGGCACCTGACAGAAAAAAAGCCTGTCTTCCTGTCATCTGTATATCACTCTGCTATCTGTGCCTTCAGGCTACAGAAATACCTGACAGAAGACACTCTTGGTACTGGGGTTGACTCCCAAGTCAGCATGGAGCCCTCCTGGATATTAAAACACCTGCCACAGATAGGCATTTTGTCAAAGAATTTGACCTTTTTTACAAGACTGATCATTCCTAGCAACAGCGGCAGGCGTGACTGCTCTGTGGCTGTCAGTGGTGGGTAACAAGTACATGAGAGGAAAGTCAGGAGGCTGGACTTGTGTCAGCACCAACCACTTTATTCTCTGACCTTGGAAGATCCTCGATTTTAGGTTTAGGGCAAATAATTTCCAAGACTCTCAGTTACAACTCTCTAAAAGTGTCACCCTATCTGATGATAGGAATAGTGGCATGTATTGCACAGTTGTTTCATTCTTGTTTCCTGAGTGCCTGCTGTGAGTCAGGCTCTGTCACTTGAGCTCATGTAAAGCGGATGTGACACATGAAAGTAAAGGGATAACTCGTAGTAGGCCTGCTGAAGATGTGACTCCTTTGCTGGCCTTCAGCCATCCTTTTCTGCACTCTGTTTTCATTTTAGTTTACTACCACTGTTGAATGCTTCCTAAATTGTTTTCTTTCTTAAGCACATTTATTGAGAAATACTTTGTTGCTGAGTTTTTATAGTTAGATCTCTTAGTGGGAGAAGAAAATAGGTTCAAGTGATAAAGTTCCCAATGGAAGCCCTGATGAAACAGCTGCATCCGGAAAAGAACATGACTTCCCCAGCAGTAGAGGAAACTCTAAAGGAAAAGTCGGTGGCAACTACAGGCATCTGGAGCCATGTCCTGGCTCTCCCCATTCACAAAGCCTGGACTCCGATCTTCTGCAATCACCATCACCCTCTCTTGTCTTGACACAAAGACCTGAGTGTGATGTTAGTGATCATCATGCTTATGCTGTTATTTTCTTTTAGTGCTTTTAAAAGAAAAGTAGTTTGGGGTATCTGAGTATCAGAAAGAGAAAAACAAAATATGATATGAAAGAGTCATGTGTTTCCAGGAAAATATGAGTATTTTTTGTGGAACATAAGACAGACCTGTGCTTTAATATGTAAAAATCATTTAGTTTGTCCTGAAAAACAGCAGTGTGAGGCTGTTAGGAGCTGAGCCAGCCTGTGCTGATGGGGTAGGGACAGAGGTCTGCTGGCAGGATGTCTGCCTCTTACTGGTAAAACATGCCCTGGACACACTGGGACCAAGCTCAGGGTCCCTTCATTATTTTACCAAGTTTGCCTGCATGCTGCCTTTTTGTAGAGGAGTGGCCCTTCAAATGTCCTAAAAATGTCTTGTAAATGTGGTACCTATCACATTATAAGTGTAACACTAGTCTTTGAAATAAACCTTTTTATTTCTTATTTTTGGTACTGTGGATTGGACCCAGGAATGCTTTGCCACTGAGGTATATCTCCATCCTTTTTTTTTTTTTTGAGACAGGGTTTCATTAAGTTGCTTCGGGTCTTGTTAAGTTGCCCTGGCTGGCCTTAAACTTGTGATTCTCCTGCCTCAGGCTTCTGAGTCACTGAGATGATAGGCATGTGCCACCGAGCCTGGCTAAAGCTTTCTTTTCTTAAGGGATCCTGGGAGCCATTGCTCGCACAGCGCTGGGCACGTGCCCTCCCTGCCGACCTTGTGGTTCCAAGTGCCTGGCTGCCCTGAGTGCTGTGTCAGCCACACAGTGGATCTTCTTTCGTTACCTTCTCCAGTGGGGGATAGTTTACATTATTTTCCCCACTTATTAAAAAGCAAGAAACTTTGAGAACTAAAATTTTTTTTAATACTTATTTTTTAGTTGGGACACAACACCTTTATTTTGTTTGTCTGTGTGCTTATTTTTTTTATTTATTTGTTGTAACTAGACACAATATCTTTATTTTATTTATTTTTATGTGGTTCTGAGGATCGAACCCAGGGCCTCGCATGTGCTAGGTGAGAGCTCCACCACTGGGCCACAACTCCAGCCCAATAACTAAATTTTTAAAACCTTAGAAATGTCTTATTTATTTTAAAGAAAAGCCTCTTTGCCTGGCCTTTAAATTGCTTAACTTGAAAGTAGTTTGAGAAAAGTAGGTGTGCTTATGTCTTGAAAGGAAGAGCTGACCTGAGACAAGGATGCTGGAGCCTTATCTGTCAGCCACCTAACCCACATTGGCCTCTTCTTTCACCTCACTGTTCTCTCCAAATTATGGGTTTCTTCTTCCTTCCCCTTACCACCTCCCACCACTCTTGATTTCAAGCACATTGTAGTATTGTCTTGTAGGATATCAGGAACTCTCAAGAATCTGGTTAGTAACAGAACCACTGCCCATCCTGTTCTGTGACCAGGCCTTTAGAGTGGTGGTGATTGACATTAGGCTGATTTATGTAGTATTATCCACAAGGTGGTGCTATAGGAAAACTGAGAAGTCCTGTCTCCAAGGATTTGCCTTTCCTGCTTTTGGAACCTCATTTGAAAATTAAATTTGGTTTAAGTCAGCATGGACTTTTGTAAAATTAACCAGTTGATTTATACACACAAAAGAAGATGGAACTTTTCAGGAGACATTACAACATATATCATGTATATTCATGTGTCCTCCCTTCCCCAAGAGTACCTGTGTAACTTTAATACTTCTTTAGACCATGTTTGTTTTCTTTTGTTTTCATTTTAAATTCTCATCTAATGTAAAGTAAGGATTTTTCACTTGAGAGGAAAGTTCTAAGCTTGTGTTTCCCATCAGATGTTTCTTGTTGGAGATTTGGGATATTTAGTTTTTTTGTTGTTGATTTTAGATATCCATCTTTCTTTTTTCATTAATTGGATCACTTTGAGTTTCATTTTGTGACTGAGGTTGGTTTTGTTGCTTGGTCAATTAGTTACCTTCTTTTTTTGTTCCTCATATAACATGAAAAGTAGCTAATACAAGTAGATTGGAGAAATTAAGTTCCTGGAAATTAAGGGAAGATTGGTAAAGATTACATGTGCCTTTAGAAAAGGTAACCTACTTAATTTAAAATTTTAAGATTTAAACAAAACTGAGGCTACTTAATTTCAGCCTCTTGTGTGAAGATGTGTCTTTTCCTTGACATCCTCGGCAGGTGGGGACAACAGATCTGGCAGTAAGCAGGTACCTTGGGCATGGCACCTGAGCATGTTGCTGCATGTCTCCAAAGTTGGGACTCATTCTGATTCACCATTTTTCTCTCCACAGACATACAATTTTTGCCAGCAACACTTCCTCTTTGCAGATCACAAGCATAGCCAATGCCACCACCAGACAAGACCGATTTGCCGGCCTTCATTTCTTCAACCCAGTACCCCTGATGAAACTCGTAGAGGTCAGTGGGTATCTGCTTGTGTCTTGCTCTCTATTACTTGGCTTCTGAGTCTCCTGGCCCTGCCACTGGGGATTATGTTGGATGGGTTTTAATGGGAGGGTGGAAGATTGTCCTGTGCTTGTGCTTCTCTTGTCCTTTTCAGGGCCAAAGGAAGAAAAAGCACCTAGAAAGTTGCCTGTAATTTGTGTCTTTACAATCCTGTGTTTGGAGGGCTATGGAATGCTATTGTTATGGTTGTGGCATTGCTGAGAAAGGTATCAATCAGTTTGGGAGGCAACACTAAAGACCACTGGCTTGATGAGACCGTGGAGGGGAGACCCACACACATTCATACTGTCTTGTTGAGGTCAGCTTGCTCTATGCTATAGATAGAATTTTTATTAAATCTCATGTACTACCTTGTCCACCATTCCTGGGGTGAATTCTGGCCCCATATGCCTTAAATTGTCCCCAGAGGAGGCATATCTCTATGTTGTGATCAGAACTGTTCAGAGCAGCTTCCGATAGCCTGGGAGCCTCCTGTCCACAATGTTGAGAGGTGGAAGTAAAGGCCAGGCAGGATTACCTATAGTGTTCCTCTTTGGGCTGCTTCTGCTTGTTTGCTTAGAGACTTGGGTGTAAGGGAGATGGAGTCACAATAGACAATTTGCACCTTAAATGTGGCAACTTGCTCTTTACTGGGGCTAATTATAGGGTCAGAGGAGCAGCTGCTATTAAAGCAGCATTTGTTCCGAGGTTGAGGAGTTATTGCCGTGTGAAGTGTGGGGGACGCTGCCTGTGTGGAGTCAAGGCAAGCTTCCAGAGACTGACTGTGGCCTTACTGCCAAAGTGTGGACTCGGTCTGTCTGCTCACTGCGGCCTTCTTTCTCCTCCGCCCCCTTTCCTTCTTTTATTCCCTCACTGCCTACCTCCCCCAGTATAGCCATTTTGTAATCATCAGTCATAATGATGACTCTTAGACCTTTGTCTCAAGTGACAGCTCTGATGCTTCTTCAGCTTCTTCCAATTTACTCATTAGGCTGATTTTAAAGAAGTTTAGCAAAGAAAAATAGCATTTACTCTTACGCAGTAAAAGCAAAGAAATAGAATAAATTTTCAACATTTTAGTATGTAGGAACTAATTATTTACTGTATCATGTATACTTGTTTGGAGATAAAAACACTTTAACACACTCTGTAGAGTTACTTTAACTGCTAATAATGTTTCAACTGCATTTATCTAATACTGACTATGTCTTTAGAGATGTAGAATGTTGGTTGTTAACAGATAATGCTTAGCAAATGTTATTTTCTAGGAAACATTTTGTAAAAGTGCTCTATTTAATTTTTATTTTTTAGCTTCAGCTCTTATATATATGTTGCTGGTGGTGAGCACCAGAATGAATTGTGTGGTAAGCTGAGTGGCTCACCACCTTGGGACTGAACTTGTCGGAACTATAGATAGTCTCAGTGATATAGCAAGTGCTGTATCACTGAGACTATCTATAGCACATTGCTATATGTTGAACACATCCCTACCCTTTACAAGAACAGAACTTTATTGTTGACTCCTTTAACCCAATAACTTATTTTTAAGATTCCATAGTTAACATAGTTCCATTTAACTAGAATATGCCTAGCTCATTTTGTGTAGGTCTGATAGAGACTTTTCAGGAACAGCTTCAGGATTGCTGTTCACAGGGTCTGTGAACCTACAGGTCAGTTTCTTGTTGCTTTCGTCCTGCTCCTTGTCTTTGTCTTTCTGATGCTTGTTTCTGTTTCTACTCATTAACTTTACTCAGTGTCAGAACATGCCACCACACCCAGGCTGTGATCACCTAGAACATGAGCAGTCGTGATCCTTTGTTCTTTAACCCTGCATTGACATTAGCTCATTAAGCCAGGCACTTCTCTGGCCCTCCTAGGCAGGAGGACCTTTTTGTATGAAGATGCTCATTTCATAGGAGAGAGGTAAGGCACTTGCCCAAGGTGACATAAAGGATCTGATGTAAAAGCCATACCTCCTCACTTTAACTCTACTGGAAGTTCTTTACTGGCATTTAAATTGTGTGTGTGTGTGTTTAAATTCACCTGAGTCTCTACATTTACCCAAATCTAATTCCTTACAGGTGGATCCTATAAGTGCTTACTGGCAGTGTTCTTGGTACCACCTCCTCTCCACCTGAGTGGGGTAGCAGCTGTACCCTTGTGTGCACCACAGGGCAGGGAAGGAGGGCTGCTGGAGCAGGTGGCAGGACCTGGTCCTGTTGGCTTCCTCTTGGGAGGATTCTGTTCAAAAGCAAAGGGGGGTGTGGGCCCTAGGGCATCTGTGTGGGAGAAGGAGGAACAGTGGGAGGGTTTCACATCTAGGAGGCCAGGAGGAAATCACTCCTTGAGCAAATCACTCCTTTTGCTGGAGCTCTTTCTCTATAGTAGGAGAAAGTGAGGTTCTGTGCAGACAGCTCTAAGGGCAGTCTCCACACTCTCCTACCCTCCACCACCCTGAATGACTACTAAAACAATAAGAAAAGCCAGCATTTCCTGAGCCCTTCATACCTGCTCAGAGCTGTGCTTAGTGCTTTACCCCCATTTTAATTTTTTTCTCACCTCATTGAGATGGATAGATTGATTTTATTGTCAATTCACCTTGAAGAAACAGCCAGTAAGTAGTAAAACAGGGGATTTTTGTTTGTTTTGAGACATGGTCTTACTAAGTCCTTAGGGCCTCATTAAACTTACTGAGATTGGCTTTAAACTTGTGAATCTCCTGCCTCTGCCTCCTGAGCTGCTGGAATTACAGGTGTGTACCTCTGCACCTAGAGCAACTGGTATTTGAATTCAGGACTGTCTCAGTGACAGACCTGTAGAACTGTCCTGTACCCTCCCTCTGCCCAATACTTTCTCCACTTACATTGTAAGCCTTGATTTTTTTGCATTTTATAGTATTTCACTATCTTAAAATAGACATTTTGGTAAACATTTTGTTTTTGGCTTAAGATCTCTATTTTTATGCTGAAACTAAAATTGTTTTTGCCATCTATATGGACCCTGTTAAATCAGTGTTTCCTTGAATCATTCTATGATTCATTGCACTTGTTTGCTGCTTTCCAGACATAATTCTTTGCTTTACATTTCCAGGTCATTAAAACACCAATGACAAGCCAGAAGACATTTGAATCTCTGGTGGACTTTAGCAAAGCCTTGGGAAAACATCCTGTTTCTTGCAAGGTAGAGTATGGGTAGTCTATTTTCAGTTACTATGACAAAATACCTAAGGCAGACTAACTTCATAAAGAAGAGAGGTTTATTTAGCATACAGTTCTGGAGATTCAAAGGCATGGTGTTAGCTAGCATCAGCATCAGCTCATGGCTGATGGTGTCACATTGACCAGAGCATATACAGGAGGAATCATATGTCTATATAGGAAGCCAAGGAGAGACTCGGATCATGCCTAGGCTTTTTATAACAACTCATTCTTTGAAGAATTCATTCCAGAATACCAGTAATTCCTTCCAAGTGAGTTCCTGCAATAACCTAAGAACCTCCTGCTAGGCTTCACCTCTTAAAGGTTCCACACCATCTCTCAGGAGACCAGGCTCCCAAAACACTAACCTCTAGGGAGACAAACAGCATCCAAACTGTAGGTAGCTTGGGAGGTGGTTTCCCTTGGAACCTGACTTAGTTCAGGTAGAATACTTCTAATAGAATGATATATGAGAGATGGGGCACTTGTTTACTGCAGAATTGTCCATGAGCCATAAGATCAGGTTGTACCTTCATTCTGGTTTTTGGGCAAGGAAACCAGACTCCTGACCTGTGCCCAGGGTCTTCAGGTGGATAGTCTTGAGATTCAAATAGATCTTAGGGCTCCAGCTGAATAGAAGACTTAGGAGTTCTCTTTGGGCCCTGGTTTTTGTCTATAAATAAGCAGTTATATTTTCATACATGGTTTTTGTGGCCCACTAGCTTTATCTGCTGTTGGCCCTTGTGACTCGGGAACGCTTTATGTCAGTTACAGCTTGCTGGACACATACATCTGTAACAGAAACCTATGAAAAGATCTTTTGAAAAGAACACTACAGATAGTTAGGGAAACAATGACACAGGAAGAGACCAACCTGATTAACCTGTAGCATTAAGGAAGTGCTTCTCTATAGAATGTAGCATTATGTTTTCCAGTGAGAAGCATGTTGAAGGGAAAGCAGGCTTGACCTTCAGTTTAAACCCCTTTTCCTAAGATACCCAGTTATTATTTGTAAAATGATCCCAGTTATTGGTGTCTGTCATTTTGATTACCTTCAGGTTGCGCATTTGACTTTAGTTCCCCATTTAGTTTTCCGATTACCTTCATTCTCCCCAAACTTAGGGACTATACTTCTGCATGACTTTGCAGTTTTTTTAAAAAAAAGGTACAAAATGCCACACCTTTAAAAGTTTTATAAATATAAGTTGTGACCTTTATTTGTCATGATTTTTTGTATCTTTATGGTTCTTTCTTGGCATACTTTTCTAAAATAGTCTTACATTTGAACTTATAGTATTGTATTAACCCACAAAAAGTCATATCATCCATGAATCATCTGAACAAGACATATGTTGATGTAGGCCTCATTAAGCCAAAGACTTGTATATGCTGGTCCCCCTAGTCCACCAGTCTGGTGTTATTAGGAAGTCTCAGTAGTTTTTATTGTTGTTTTGCAGTATTGGAATTAAAACCAGGGTTTTACATATACTAGGCAAGTGCTGTATCACTGAGTGATATCCCCAGCCCCCACTTTTTTTTTCTTGTATTCAGCTACTTTTTTTTTAATTTTAAAAATTAATGTATTCTAATTAGGTATACACAACCGCAGAATGCATTTTGATTCATCGTAAACAATTGTAGCACAACTTTTCATTTCTCTGGTTGTACACCATGTTAAGTTGCACCATATGTGCAGTCATGCATGTATCTAGGGTAATAATGTCCATCTCATTCCATCTTTCCTGTCCCCGGGCCCCCTTTCCACTCTCCTTTGTACAAAGTTGCCCCATTTTCCCCATGCCTCCCCTATGGATCAGCATCCACTTATCAGAGAGCATTCAGCCTTCGGTTTTGGGGGATTGGTTTACTTCGCTTAGCATGATATTCTTTAGCTCCACCCATTTACCTGCAAATGCCATAATTTTGTTCTCTTTTAATGCTGAATAATATTCCACTGTGTATATGTACCACAGTTCTTTATCCATTCATCTATTGAAGGGCATCTAGGTTGCTTCCACAGTTTAACTATTGTGAATCTAGCTGCTATAAACATTGATGTGGCTGCATTACTGTAACATGATGCTTTTAAGTTCTCTCAGTTAGACCGAGGAGTGGGATAGCTGGGTCAAATGGTGGTTCCATTCCAAGTTTTCTAAGGAATCTCCATACTGCTTTGCAGATTGGTTGTACCAATTTACAGTCCCACCAGCAAGGTATGTGTGTGCCTTTCCCCCACATCCTCACCAAAACTTATTGTTGTTTGTATTCTTGATAACTGCCATTCTGACTGGCAAAGATGAAATCTTAAGAGTAGTTTTGATTTGCATTTCTCTAATTACTAGAGATGTTGAACATTTTTTTCATATATTTATTGATCGATTGTATATCTTTTTCTGAGAAGTGTCTGTTCACCTCATTAGCCCATTTATTGATTGGGTTGTTTGTGTTTTTGGTGTTAAGTTTTTTGAGTTCTTTATATATCCTGGAGATTAGTGCTCTATCTGATGTGTGTGTGGCAAAAATTTGTGACAGAGGACAGGGTTTGATGCCTGGTGGATGTGCTTTAGTTTGTTCTTGGTGCTCTCCAGGACAGTCTGTCATTGCTGATCTCCTGGCGTTTTGAGGCCTTTGAGCTGGTGTATCTCCTAAAGGAATCAAACCTAGTGCCTCATATGTGCTAGGCAAGTGCTCTACCACTGAGCCACAACCCCAGCCCAGATTAGAGCTTTTTGACAGAAGAGGGAGCACTGTTTACTTAGTGGAAATTAGCTTCACATAAACACCATCAAAACATTACCAATCTGACCTTCTCCATAAGCCCACCAAAGAGATCAGTAAATAAAAATCGAAATCTCATACTGATCCTTTTGGAGAGATGATTAAGTGTTGTACTCATGCAAAGAAATTCAGTGCCCGGAGTCATCCCCTGGAGAGGTGGATGGTGCCAAGCTGTGCCATGAAGGGCCAACCACCTACCAGGGGACCCACTCCTTTGTCCCTGCACCTGTCCTGGACTCTACTGTGCTGCATTGTGCAAGGACACTGAGTAGCCCAAGAATGTGCCAGAGCCTGGAAAATAGTACTCCTTGAAGGATTGTTCTAGATGGAGTGATAATTTTCCTGAGGTTGCTGAAAGAAAAATGGGATAGGAAAGAAGAAAAGATTACATTGTCATGTGAGATAAAAATAGGTACTTTAAAACAAATTTGAAAATGTATATAGCTTGATAAATGTGGGCAACTTAATCCAAGGCAAGAAGTAATGATCTTCACAAAAGTGGTGACTTCAAAAAAGATGAAGTTTAATGAAAAGTCATTTTTCTTTTTCTCTTTTCTGAAATAGGACACTCCTGGGTTTATTGTGAACCGTCTCCTGGTGCCATACCTTATAGAAGCGATCAGGATGCATGAACGAGGTACTCTTCCTGAGCTGGACCGAGATCTAGATTTCTTATGAAGTGTGTAGAAAGCAGGGCCACATAGTAGAGGAAGGAACTGCAGTTCTCTAGCTGTGTCATCTTAGCCTCTCCATGGCCTCAGAACCTTTTTCATTATATCCAGGTCTCCCAGATTCTCTGTGAGGCCTCTAACAGGTGGCTGTGGGCCTCCACTGCAGTACCAGTCTGAGCAATTGCGTGGCTGACCCAGATTTATATCCTTGATCTTTGCCTTTGGTTAAAAGTATACTGCTTCAAACAAAGAATAATAATAATGTGAAAATCAATAGACGAGGGGACACTGAAAGTTCCTTTAGGATCTAAAAACTTGTATCAGAAATAAGTGACAGAGCTGATATGTGATAAAGATGATTTCTAATGGCCCTGTGTTCATACTTATTGAAAGATGGCATGATTCTTTTTTTTTTTTTTAACCTCAAAAATGATCTAAGAATTTTCCCTCAATACTTGTTTGGCAAAGACTTTTCCTGTTGAAGAAACATAAAACGTGGGACGTGGTCCAGGGTTATAGTTGATGTTCATTCTCCTGCCCACCTTCTCTCCCATTTTTGGAAAGGTAACTATCATATCTGCTTCGAAGGCAAGCAGTCTGTAATGGAACTTCATAAAAAGCAAGTGTAACTGTTTTCAGTGACATCGTTCACAAATGCTCACTCCCAGAAGAGTGTCATTTTTGAAACAAAACATTTACACCAGCTCTTCCTGAGAGATGAAAGCACATTTGCTTCCTCAAGATCTGCTTTAAATATTAACTTTTCTCTATGGTTTATAGAAGCAATTGCCTCACTTTTGCTCCAAGATCAAACCAACACTTCTGTGTTTATCTATCAACAAATATGCCTAATTACACCTCAAAGAAAGTGCAGCATTTTGCCTACCTTGAAAGGCAGTTGTATTTTTTTTTTTTTAATAAAATGTAATGTTTGAGAATGTAGCATGTGGTTGAGCCACCTCTTCATGGTGTTTTCCTCACTGAACTACACTGTCCCTTTGATACATTCTCCTGTATCAAGTATCTTATGGGAAGGTGAAAGCTGTTCTGTTCTGCTTCCCCAGCAGCAGTGGTCCCTTTCAGAACAGACTACCTTTGCCCTTTACCATCGCAGGCTACCTGTGGGGTGTGACAGAGGATAGGGTTTGATGCCTGGTGGATGTGCTTTAGTTTGTTCTTGGTGCTCTCCAGGACAGTCTGTCATTGCTGATCTCCTGGCGTTTTGACGCCTTTGAGCTGGTGCATCTCCTAAAGGAGCTGAGGTCTGGGTGGGTGCAGTTTTCCAGTAATCCACACTGTGGTCTGCACTCCTTATGTCATACCCAGACCTCTTACTACATCCCTTCTGTGACCTTACTGCCCCTCCCCTTCCAGCCAGCACAGAATAGGGCTCAGGTGCATGCCCACCACTCCGCCTCCATTCTCAGCTCTGCAGCTGGGTTGTCGCAGTTACTTGTTGACACCCAAAGTCTCTGGTTTCCCTCTCTTCTGTCTTCCACATCTGCTTGATTCTTCCTGTTGTACCTGCTCCCTTTCCATCCCAGCTCTCCCTCCTCCTCAGTGAGGCTTCATCAGGCACCAAACAAGTTCCTGTTACCTCATGTCTTCCTCAGACCTGTCCCCTCTACAGTGCTTGCGAAGAAAGTGCTGTGCTGTTGAGGAAGTTGTGGAGGTGCTGTGTGTTGTATCTTACCCACAGACCCTGGCGGGGGTGTCTCAGACTCCAGTAGCACAACAAAGCCTCTGTAGATGCTCTGTGACTTCATTTCCCACCTCATTTGAGGGAAGCTTTTCTGTACCACACTATTGATAAGCCTAGGCCATGGGATTGGCAAAGGCTGCTTTGAGTGGTAGAGGATCATTGGAAGGATGTGTGGGCTACTGTCTAGTCAGGCCCCCAGATGTTTGGACAGCTTTCAGGACACAACTAATTCCTGCTATTTATCACCCACTCCCTATGGGACTAGTGGAAGCCCATTGCCCTCTCTTGCCTTTGCTGACTGTGCCTCATGGCTCCTGTGTTGGGCCTTCTCATTGTCCAGCTCAGTACTCACTATTGCTCATTCCACTATGGGGAAGGCCTGGTAGGGGCAGTCAAGCACTATTCTTGTGGGTTGGAGGGATATAGATTGGATGGGCTGATGCCCAGACTGCTGTCCCCTCTCAGGTGCCCATAATGGTTTGCTAGTTATAGCTTGGTTGTGGACAACACAGTGAGCTCTTTACAAGAGGACTGTGCTGGGAACAGGTCCTGGGAATGTGATAATCCTGGCCCCCAGTCACTATAGGATGTTCTGTTTGTAGTCACCCCTTGCTCCAGACATGCACAGTGGTTCTCTGGTAATCCACTGTGTACAAACTGTTCTCACTCTCTGCCCCTGATGTTTATTGCCACATACTTTACTCCCATGCCCCACCTGAGTGTCCTCTGTCTCCATGCTGAACATAATCTTTCATAGCTCTTTTTGCTTTGGCCCTCCTATGGTTGACTTGCCAATCCCTTCCCTGTGGAATGGCGGATGTCTGTCTTCTCTTGCCATACCCTTCTGGGGAAGTATCTGGGTCCTCCTCTTCTTCATGACCCCAAAGCACTTGCACAGGTCAGGTATTTGGAATTGAGGTAACTACTGATGTGGACATTGGGAGTCTCTGTTGGTAACGCTGAGAGTAGTTGGCAGGTGGTGCTGATGAGCTGCTGGTAGAGGAAACAATGTTGAGACCAGGCCCAGGTCCCAGTCCCCATCCAGGCAGATTTCTGAGTACACTGAGGAAGCTTTTCTTTGTTGTCTAGAGTTAAGGGCTCTTACCTGAGGGGAGGTGGAGGGGTCTCATGAACCTCCTAAGGTTGATGCAAAATTTTCTATGGGAGGAATGCCAGATTCTTAGAGAAGTACTTAACTCTAAAGAAGTTTAAGTATTGGGGCCGGGTTGTGGCTCAGTGGTGGAGCGCTTGCCTAGCATGCATGAGGCACTGGTTTCGATCCCTAGCACCACATAAAAATAAACAAATAAAATAAAGGTATTGTGTCCATCTACAACTAAAAAAAATTTTTTTAAAAGAATTTTAGGGATTATTGATCAATATGATACAACATTTAACTCCCACTTGGTCCACCAGTCCCTGTGTGTGTCTTTTATTTCTCTCTCTTCTTTTTGCCTTTTTTGCTCTTTATTACTCAAGACAGAACTTTTAAGAGTTGTGCTGACTTTGTAAAACTAGATTTAAAAATTTTTTTTTCATAATACACGGTATTGTCTTTTTGTTTTTAGAAGTAATATAGTCCTCAAGTGAGTCTCTGAATCAGGAATTACTATCTTGCCTAGAGGGCTCATATTCCTTCTTTGAGTATGAATTTGATTCAGTGGCTTTAGGTTAAGTGGGAACAATTGGGCTGTTTGTGGGCACTCCCCATATAAATGAGTCAGTAGAGAAGTGTTAGACTGTGACTAGGAATTGTAGAGACAGAGGGTCTAGGATGGTGGGAACCCTAGCCCAGAGTCCTGGGAGCTTCTCTTTTAGATGCAGGGAGTAGAGGAGGCTCTGACGAGGTGACACCTGAGCTGAGACCTAAAGAATAAGAGCTTCATGCTCCGGGCACAGGGAGCAGCTGTTGCTAAACCCTGAGATAAGGGTCTGTAAGCCTGCTACCCCCCATCATCTAGAGGTAACAGTACTACCATAGAAGTTGCAGGGTCTTGAAATCCTGAGTCAGATCCATTTTTGAGCCATAGAGCCACGGCTCAAACCTGCCATGTTCCGTCTCATTTTGCCACTTCACATGTTCTTCTATCTTCCTGTCTCCCCTCCTCTGGAATCTGCCCATCATTGCCCACACAGAGCCATGTAAATCTTCATGCAGCTTCAGCAATTGTTATATTGTCTTTTTGGTTTGCACATTTTAGTCTTCCCATTTTGTCATAAGTACCTTGAGTACTTGTTTTTCATTGTCTCACTGTACGTCTTTGGTGCCTGCTACACAATGGGTATAAATCAAACATGAGTGAACAATAAGGCCGCCTGATAAGGCTAATATACCTGATCTTTTCTGCTTTTTTGTGGCAATGATTTCTCAGAAGTCTTGAATCCTAATTAGTATAGTACTAATGTCATGCACAGAAAATAATTTGAGTGGTGTTTTGTTCACCTTAAATTGCTCTGAAATTCTGCAGCATTACGTTAGTACTTTCTATACTTTTAAAAAATATAGTCTTAGGGCATTTTGGTGCATGCCTGTAATACCAGCAACCTGGGAGGCTGAGGCAGAAGGATTGCAAGTTTGAGGCCAGCCACAACATCATAGTGAGGCCCTAAGCAACTTAGAGAGACCTTGTCTCAAAATTTAAAAGAATAAAAAGGACTGGGGATGTGGCTCAGTGGTTAAGTGTCCTAGGTTAGATTCCTGGTACCTGCCCTCCCCAAATTACATATGTCTTTATAGCTTTTTTAGTAGTTCTTGCTCCTTGTGCTTAAAAATCTGAATTATGAAATCCTGTTTTAACATTTTATTTAACTCTGAATATCATTAAACTACTTCTTTGTGCTTTGAAATAAAATTCTAGATAGCCACTTGTTATAGCTCATTCCAATTTCTGATTTCAGAGAAAGGATACACAGGTGGTTGGTTCGCTATAAAGTCCTCTTGTGATCCAAAGGACAGCATGTTACAGGGAAGTTTTCAAGGAAAAAAAATTGTCTAGGTCTGTTCAACCCATTTTCATATGTGCATAGCAGTTTGTGAAAGCTTTTTGCAGCTGTGACCAAACATACTTAACAACTTAAAGGAGGAAAGGTTTAGTTTGGCCCATGGGTTTAGAAGTCCATAGTTGGTCAGTTCTATTGCTCTGGGTCTAAGATGAGGCAGGATATAATGGCACAAGGGTGTGGTAGAGGAAAGCTGTCAACTCATGGCAGCTAAGAGGGAGAGAAAGAGCGGGGGTTGCGGGGGATAGGATGGGACAGCCAGGAATAAGATACAGGAATAAGCACGCCCCTGGTAATCTACTTCCTCCAACCATGTCCCACCTACCTATAGTTTCACTCCTCACCATAGGTCACTATTAATATAGCAGATGGATTAATCCATTGATAAGGTCAGAACCCTCATGATCCAGTCACTTCCCCTAAGCCCCACCTCTGGACATTGCTGCATTGGGTACCACATCCTCAACACATACCTATGGGGGATATTCCAGATCTAAATCATAATAATTTGGACTTTTAAAAACAGTTATCTTAACTGATGTATTCATGGGAATGTGGTTCCAGGGGAATACTTGTTACTTGTGAAACAAAGAAAGCTAGAAAAGAAAATATATATGTGATACATACGAAAACAGAAACCTCTGTGTGTGTGTGTGTGTGTGTGTGTGTGTTTGCAACCCATTCATGAATAAAGAAATCTTCTGTAGCATTAACTGATATTTCAGGAAATGATTCCAGAGTTGGAAAACCCCAGTTTGTTAGGAAGTAGCCAGCATTTCCAGACCCAGGGCTTTCCCTCTCCATGAACAAACAGCAGTGCTCCAGAATTTGCCTCACACGATACAGTTGCTTTGAACATCTTGTGACATATTGGGCAAATATCTCAGATGAAATCTTACCCAGTTCAGAAAACACATGGACTCTAGACATGCTTTAAATGTAAAATATGAAATTTTGATTCTGGGACTAAACCCCATGATAGGAAGAATTTGGGGAAAGTGGTGGTGACTCACTGCTGCCCTTTTTCCTTAGGAGATGCATCCAAGGAAGACATTGACACTGCAATGAAGTTGGGAGCTGGATACCCTATGGGTCCATTTGAGCTTCTTGATTATGTTGGACTGGATACTACAAAGTTCATTCTGGATGGTAGGAATTGGAATCCTTTGTTGTTTTTGTTAAATTGAATTGCTTCACCGGGTATCACCATTTTGTGTTGCTTTAACAACACTGGGTACTTCATAAGGAAAAGAGGTAAGGCTGGGCGTGTAGCTCAGTGATACAGTGTTTATCTAGCATGCAGGAGGCCTTGGGTTCGATCCCTAACACCACAAGCCCCTAGTGTACATACATGCTCAAAACAACAGAAAAAGTCCAGCTGTTAAGTATTAGTCCCCTGCCCTAAGGCCTATGATTTTGTAAGAACACCATGGCCAACAATGGCAGAATCTACCATGAGNAAGCATGCAGGAGGAACCTTAGGGTTCGATCCCTAACACCACGAAAAAAAAAAAAAAAAGAAAGCAGTTTATTTGATTCATAATTCTGACTCATAATTCTGGAAAATCCCAACAGTAAACAGTAAGATGCTTGAGTTTGGCAAAGCTCTTCTGGCTGGGTCACAACTCAGAAAGAAGTAGAAAAGGCAAACAGTGGTGTGAGAAGGGACCATGGTGTGGGATGGCTTTGCATTGCAGTAGGCCAGTCTCTCAAGATGTAATCTAGTCATAGGAGACTTGCTCCCAAGAGACAGAATTCATCCATTGACCTAATTACTTTCCACTAAGCCCAATTTTTAAAGGTTTCACCACTTTGGCACCAGCACTGAGGACCAAACTTATAGCACGTGAACCTTTGGGGAATAAACCATATGCATACCTTAGTATCAGATTCAATATTTGATGGCAGGAGAAAGAAAATGTGACTGTCATTGTCCCTTTTTATCACACAATTTGATTTGTGGGACCTCCATTACAACCAAGATACACCACTGTTTTTTTAAATGTATCCACTTTAATGTGGTGACTCTGAAGACAAGATAAAAATAATTACTGAAACTGAACTGTTGAGGCTGGGGTTGTGGCTCAGTTGTGGAGTACTTGCCTTAGCACATGTGAGCCACTGGGTTCCACCCTCAGCACCACATAAAAATAAATTTTTTAAAAAAGAAGGTATTGTGTCCATCCACAACTAATAATAGATAAATAAATAAAGCATTGGTCTAACAATGAGATTTTTTTTTAAATGAATTATGGAAGTTGAAAGTAATTCTCTACTCCATATTTCACAAAAAGTTATATGCATTGGGGAGGAGGGGGGTTATAATTTAAGCAAGAAACTTGAATTTTATGAGGAGCAAAATTCAGTAGTAGGAAGTAATAGGAATTCAGATTTTCAACATGTTTTCTAAAAGTCAACTGTGCTACTTAGGAGTCCAACCAGCAAATTAACAGGTTTTATTAGTTTTCTTGGACCTTTGAACTTAGCGATTTCCAGGAATTGATTGGATACCCAGAAGGGCCATAACAGGGCTGGGCTTCAAGTGGCACAGGTGGGTGGCAGCATGCCTGCTTTGGGGCTGATGTGGCTACACCAGCACATGCCTCAGTGCCTCATGCCTCTGCCATGGTGGCCTAAGTGGGCAACATGCCCCAGGAGCTTTCCCACATCAAAGTAAGGCCCTTTTCCCCAAGCTGTACTTCCAGAAGTGCCTTGGGAATACGGAGCACTTTGTCTCTCCTTTTAATAGGGTGGCATGAAATGGATGCGAAGAACCCACTGTTTCAGCCCAGCACATCACTAAATAAGCTGGTAGCAGAGAAGAAGCTGGGCAAGAAGACCGGAGAAGGATATTACAAATACAAATGATGCACAGCTTCTCTGGCTTTGGGAAGAAGTTTCGTGAGTGTGCTCTAACCAGCCCCAAGAGCCATGGGGATGCGCTTTGGTCAGGCAATCCCTCACTGTGCAGTCTGTTCAATGTGCATTTCGATTATAATTTGAGGTAATTATTTCATTAGTCACAGTAATGGTAGATTCTTCCATTGATAATTAACTTCTTTTTTTAGTCTGTTCATTTCTATGTATTTTCTAAAAAACTTTACACCCTCAGTGCCTTGGAGCAAATGTTTCTTATGTAATACATTGATTGAGTCACTCAGAAAGGAGAGGCCCTTCCTCCCAGAGTGAGCTGCTGGCTTCATGTTGCTGTGCACTCCTATGAGGAGCCAGCAACGCACACTGTGCATCTGTGAGGAACAGCAGTCCGTGGTGCCTGCATCTTGCCTTTCTGAGAATATTTTGCTGCCTGCAGTTTTGAGCCTTATCCTGCATCTGGGTGTGACCTAAAATGTTATGTCTTTATTCAGCTCATCAAGACACTGTTGCTGGATTGGTGGAAATATCTGTGTATGTTTGGTTTCCAGGAAGACGTCTTTTCATAGTCATTCATATCTATAAATCCTAATCATCAAATCCTAATCATTACTCTCTCTCTCTTTTTTTTCTTAATAAGAAATCAGTGCTGCAAACTCCTGTAAATTGTCTTCTAATAAAATGCAATCTATTAATCTGTGAAAATTTGGAAATAAACATGTAATTTAAAATTATAAATGCTTAAGTTATTATAAAAGTAAAGGTTGACGATCCAGTCAAAAGCTATGTCTTATCTTCTCTGGCCAATTGTTATTTTATAAAGTGGCAGCAATGGTGAGGGAATGGCAGAAGGCATTTGTGTAAAGCCTGCCCGAGGCTGTCCCTTTCACATTTCTTACCAATAAAGTAGTAATAAGGGCACAGAGAATGATTTTTAAGGAACATCTGTTTCTTCTTTGCCAGCAAAGTGAAGTAATGTAACTTAAGCTTCTTTTAATCATTGGCTTGAGAAAGTGTCTTCCATGATAGAATTTAGGACTTGGAAAAACATCAGAAGCCCTGAGGTCCAGTGGCCTCATTAGCAGAGAGTTTAAGGGATGTGCCTAAGGTCACCAGATAATTTTGTTGCAGAATACAGATTAGATCTAGGTTTTGATGATAAAATTAAGTACAAAAGAGTAAATTTGGGGCTGGAGTTGTGGCTCAGTGGTAGAGGGCTTGCCTAGCATGTGTGAGGCAATGGGTTCAATCTTCAGCACCACATAAAAATAAATAAAATGAAGGTATTGTGTCCTCTACAACTAAAAACAAATTTTTTTTAAAAAAGAGTAAATTTGAAAATCTCAAATCTGAACTGCAGATGGGACTTTTCTTCCAAATGGGCGCCCTTGCATAGTTGCAAATGGTTGAGAGATTTTTTTTCTTCATTTCATAATTGATAAAAGGAAGATTATTAATTTTAAAAATGTTCAAATGCATTGCAAAGTGAAAAAGTACGTACATAATGTTTCTGCCACACTAGAAGCTTAGAAGCTTCCTAAACATTGCTTAACTAACAAAAGGAAGTGCCTGTACTGCCATGACCATTTTCTCTGCTCAAGGTGATCCTGTGGCCTGACAGTGCCCTGCTCCCTCTCAGGTTGGCTCTTGATCTTTGACATGAACCATGGGCCCAGGAGGGGCTTTACTTTCTCACTGTGAGCAGAGTGCACATAGAACCTGAGCCTTCATCCTGGAAGTAGCAGGGCTCTCTCTCTTGCCTACTGAATTCCAGGAAAGAGATAGAACTCAACACTGTGACTGTTGGATTGGGAACGTAAAGGATTATAGTAATCTTTCTGACTCAATTTTAAAATGCACTTTAACCTACTAAACAATTGAAAGAACTGGCCTCTGAATTTTGTTAGTTTTATTTCCAAGCATCAAGTTCAGAAGGAACCAGGAAGGAATTTTGAATATCCTTCTCTTAAATCTGGGACTTGGGGAGGGGCCTCCCTTCCCAGCTCCTTGGGTTCCACATTCTCAGGTGGGCATGGTTCCTCCCAGGAAGAGCTGTGTGGCAGGATGGTCCATATATAACTGTTGCCATTTGCTTCAGTGTATGGTTGAAAACCAAACCTGAACGAGAACCCCAGGCACCTGTGCTTTCCTGGGCTGTGTTTTGGTTGCACTTGTTGAGGAAGGGCGAGTCCAGGCAGTGCCCTTGGGCCTCACCTCCCCACCCATGCTTCCTGACAGCAGCCATGAGTCCTCAAAACATTCTAAAGTAACTACTACCAGGTCTTAGCTCAGAAACATAGTTTAATTTTTCCCCTCTAATTCCTCTTCACGATATTTTTATTCCTATAGTAGAAGTGAACATTTGAAACTAAAACCATACAATGTATGAAATGACTTGTTAGAAAAAAAAGTAAGCCTCTGAATGTAGGTATCACCTGGACTATAGTTATCAGCAAAATGGAGTTCTCTGGGGAACAGTTTGAATAGTCATGAAGATGTCTTTGTAAAATAAAAATCATATTGTCCATAAGATTCACTGTTAATATCAGTTTCTCAGGAGAAATTGACACCATTTGAAAGGTATAGTCCTATTGAGTCCTGTTGAATGACAGCATGAACTGAGTGAGGTAAAGTGAAACCGGGTATGGGTACTAAGAAATATGGATATAGAGATCTGGTGTTGTAAAGTAATTTTATGCTGGATTTTTCTAAGTATCAATTTTTTTTTTACACTAACATATTAGTAAAAATATATATAATTCCGAAATTCACCTGAGATTCAACCACTCATCTTTGGATAGAACCAGTATCTTAGTCATGCCTTATAAAATAATATGACTAACTATGCTATTATACTGTTTACATATTTGAAACAAGCTTTTGTTTTGTCCCACCTTGATTTTAATCCCCTTAACATTTCAACCTAAGTAACGGATTAAATCTACCAAATATAAGGTGTGGCTATAATTCTATAGGACTAATTTGCTTGTAAATAGGCATCAATGCTATATAAGTAGTAATGTATAAGTAGTTCAAAATGCTTTGAATGGTAAATTCATTGCTGTACTTCCAGAACTATACCTTGAAAGAACCCATGGGTTGTGTAAATTCTATCTTTTAAGTTACTTGATCTCATTGTTTCAGAATCATGGTTTTAACTGCTGAAAGATACAACCTTGTCATTGATACTAATTCAGTGTTTTATTTAAAGTCACCAGCTATAGCTGCTGCAGGATTAATCAGTCTAATATTGTGGGTTTTGAAATGAAACAGACCTGGGTTTTAGTTCTTAGCTTCATTTTTTTTTTTTTTTTTGCCTGTGTAAAGAGGTTGTTTTCTGAATATGTCTGGTAAAATGGGCATAACATTGGAATCTATCCTATAGGGTTCTGAGGACCAGATGGGATAATGGATATCAAGTATTGAGAACACTTTCTAGCAAAGATAGGCCAACTGCAAAGGAAGCAACAGTAATCTACAGGGTTACAGACAGCTTAGGTCTTACACCTGAAGAGAATGAGCTGAAGATTGGGAACAGGCCTGAATGTTATAGAAGGGAGTCTGAGAAGGGAAGCCATTAGGCTACCTGAGCTAAAAGACCTGTGCCCCACATTTACTTGGGAACGTCTTTCCAAGCCTTCAGAGAAGTGCTGGTCGGGGATAATTGAAGGAAGTAGCAAGAAGGAAATGATCTGGTGTGCTATAAGGATGGTTGTCATTCAGGTAAGTTATGTTTTATGTATGAGCAATAGACTAAATGATTTAAGACTCCAGAAAAAAAGCATGAGTGTTAGATGTTTTCAAGTCTCCTGACGTGTAAATTGAGAAGTAGTAGTAGTATAGGAGAAAATAAAACTTCATCCTATGACAATGTATTTTTAAATGGTACTAAGTGAATTTATAAAGATTATAGAGCCCCCTCGCACTAGAGTGGCCATGCAGGTCTTGCAGACGTGGAAAAGCTGTGATGTCTGAATATGGGTCTCCAAGCCTCAGCAAGATAGACACCACAGCCTCATTTCTGTAGATGCCATTACTAGTGTATTTTGCCAGATATTAAAGAGGAAAACCTCCTGGAGTGAGAACTGTACTTCCTACTGTCTCCTTATAAACTGGCACTTAGAAACACCATGTATAAGGGCTGGGGCAGGGGCTCAGTGGTAGAGTACTTGCCTAGTATGCCTAAGGCCCAGAACTGTAAAAAAGGAAAATTGGTTGTAGAAGTCTGGAAACTGGGAGCCTCCAAAACCAGTTCTAGGGGAAGAAGTTTTTGACACTGAGTTTTCTACTTGAGGACCTTTGAATGATGGAATGACGTGCCTCATTTGGGAGCCCTGTGGGAGTAGCATATGCTTCTAGGAAGGTGATCTTCCTAGAAGGTGATAAAAGAGATTAGTTAAAATTAGATAAAAGAGATTCTAGAGTCCTTTTTTATCCTTAATAGTGAAGTTGTAGGGAGGTTAGGATGGTGCAGAGCGACCTTTCTCTCCATCATGTTGATTTGTAGGACCAACTAGAGGTGAAGTGGAAAGGCCATTGTCCAATGTGGAGGTCTAGATAGCTAGTAAGTAAGTAGCTCATACACATGCCCTAGTCTGAGAAAGCTACTCTTCCACCAGTTGGTCTCATGGTAGATTCTGCCATTGTTGGCCATGGTGTTCTTACAAAATCATAGGCCTTAGGGCAGGGGACTAATACTTAACAGCTGGACTTTTTCTGTTGTTTTGAGCATGTATGTACACTAGGGGCTTGTGGTGTTAGAACTAGTTTTTGACATCCCTTTAGTAAAATCACAGTTAATCCCAAATGCAGAGTCTTCAGAGGATGGCACATCTGATATATTTTGCAGCCCCCATCTCTCCCCTTGGGACCGTGTACCCCAGAGTTCCTGTTGATGCTTGAACTACCCCTGCCCCCATCCCTATGGGCTGAAGATATCCAGCCTGAGACCAAGTCCTAGAGAGAAAGGCCTGAGGGGGAGGACAGAGATAGCTATTCTAAGCAAGTTTGAGAGAGCGGCAGTGACCAAGTGTGCTTCCTAGAGGTTGAAAGCAAGTGAAAGCCAGGCCACTCCCTGGAAACTGGGTTGGTCTCTAGAATCAGGTGCTGAGAGAAAAGCAGTCCTAACTAACAGGAACCTGAGAATGCCAGCATGAGGCACACGTATGGGAGGGCTACAGGCACCTCTGGGCTGCACTAAGCAGCCCTCGCTTTGTGGAGCAGAGAAGTGTGTTCCAGAGCTGAGCAGGAGGCAGGCTCAATTTGGAAGCCATTGTTGCTCTTTCCAGTTGAGCAGTGGGCGGCTAAACTAACTTAAGACCTGTAACAACAATCAGGCCAATATGTGGGACTCTGTTTTACTTCAGCTACTTTGTACATCTTCCTAATGGGAGAAAACATCACTACAGGACAGGATTCAATGGTTCCACTGAGCTCAAATTCTGAGACAAGTTAATGATGGAGAAAATCTGCTAATTCCACTGTGACTAGAAAGACAGTTGTGTGTGTGTGTGTGTGTACATGTGATTACATCTGCTATGTGTATGCAGTGTTCTCATTTCAACTGGCAAATACATTTGCTTCCAATTTCTCTCACACAATGTAGATAAAAAGTTTAATTAATTAATCTAGCTGGTAACATCTCCAGCTACTACATTAAGAAAAATAATGTACACCAGTGTACATGATTCAAAATTATCCCAATTTTGCACCCTTTGTATAAGTTCTTCCTTGATAAAAGAGATTAGTTAGTCCTGGTTACTAACTACTTCCCTGGGCTGAAGAAACATGCTCAGATGTCCTATGGTTATAGGCAGAACAAAAATGTCATTTTTTAGTAGACCCTGGACCAAAAAACCCCACGCAGTTTTCTAAAAAAATGTGTGTGTGTGTGTGTGTATAAACAATTTAAGGGAAAATTCATTTATTTGCCATTTCTTATCTGCCATGGGTCTTGTTTACCACTCGTTTCTTTGCATGTGTCCACTTAGCCCATGAGGAAGTATGCCCAAAGGGGGTTAGTGTGCAGAGCCCAGCTCTGGAACTTCAAACCTGGGCCTTTCCCACTGAGCCACCTTCATTCCTACTATAAGAAAGAGTCCAAATTACCCTTCAGAGAAAAGGACGCTTGTACGTTGTAACAAATACAGACAGAAAAGAGTCTGACAAATAATGTTTAAAAAAATATTTTGTAGTGTGCAGTTATTAAAGCACAGCCCATTGTCAATAAAGATGTATTAGTACATTTATTTTTTTAGTACTGATTTATTATGACCTTTAACACTATTGATGAACATCATTAGCATAATTTCTTTAATAAAGGGAAGTAAACAGCTGGTTTTCACTTGAATTCTTCAGCTAAATTATTTCATTATTATGCATAAAATTTCTATTTAGGTTGATTCATGCCTAGAATGTTCATTTTAAATATCTACTCTTTTTTTTTTTTATTTTTTTTTTTAATTATCGGCAGACACAACATCTTTGTTTGTATGTGGTGCTGAGGATCGAACCCCGGGCCGCACGCATGCCAGGCGAGTGCGCTACCTCTTGAGCCACATCCCCAGCCCTAAATATGTACTCTTGATGTGTCCTTTCCTCCCCCATTCTCCCTGATCTACTCCTGGCTATGGAGTAAGATAATGCAAGTTTTCCCACGAGAGAGTTATATAAGTTTAGAATAGCAGCTTTTGGAATGATAGAAAAGAAAACTCAATGATCTTATTTTTTAAATGGCATGTAGAATCACATCCTTCTATTCATATTAAAATGCTTACCTGCAGTCAAATTTTATAATTTTTATTCAGAAGCATTTAAAATTTTCATGTGTGTATAGGTTTCACAGGGCAGCACCTAAAACTCCCTCAGCTTTCATGTGTGGAAGAGAACAGCAGTTTTTTACTTGCATTTTCAAGTTTAACCATAAATTATTAATTTATGTATATTATAGTATAATTATATATTATAGTATGTGCAGTTTTTTTTCTGGGGTAGAAGCGCTAAGTAGAATTTGTTAAGCAACTCGTATGTCATGTGACATTTAAGCTCTTTCCTGTTAGAACAATACGTAATTCTTATGACTTTTCTATAAAAGGAAAGCCACACAGACATCTCATTACTGCTTATGGGTTTTTTATTGGAGATTTCCATGTTGTTGCAGCCTTAGATAAAACTATAGGAAAAAATGATTATACTTAGGCTAGCTGTATACATCAAACAGTTGGAGGGCCCCTTCAAGCTAAACAGGTACTTGCCAGCAACCCTAGCAACCAAACTCAAACCAGGAGGAAAACAACCTTTCATAAGGACCATCATGCCAGCTGTGACCTCAGAGAAGGCTCAGCTCCCAGAAAGAAGCCTGACCCATCCTCCACTTCCTGGCACATAGTTCAACTCTTTGGGTTTGCTGCAGGGAATGGAGCCAGATCACTTCAAGATCAAACGGAAGTGGTGGCCAGAAGAGAGTCCCTCCCACTAGTCACCCTTTTCGGTCCATGTCTCTTGGGGAACCCCTGATTCTCCTTCCTCAGTACTGCTGCTGGCAGAATTCAGAAGTTTGGCAGAATGGCCAGGAATGGCCCTGTGCAGTGACGTCATAATTATTTAGGGAAAATTATTCTTGAACAAATATAGAAAACTAGGACAGGACCAAGCTTGTGGAAGGAAAAACTTGACTCAAGAGGGGTCAAAAAACCCATTTCTTTTAATATTGTATATTCAGGTTTTTGTGAGTCAAAAAATGTGGAAAGTTCGAGGAACCAAGGGAGAGAAGAGTTGAGTGGGCTTTAGCCAAGTCTTGAGTCAAAAAAGTTTGTATCTTGGTATCAGTTTCCTTGATAAACAGGTACTTATTGCCCAGAAGAGCTACAATCTTTTTATTTTCTCCCGCCAAAAGTAATACTCCAATGACACCTCCTGCACCATTTTGTTTAGATTTTCTAGTTAACTCCCAGAAAAATCATGGTGGCAGCTTTAGATTGTTTTCCTACTCAGTTCATGTACATTAAGAAAACAGAGACAATTTTCAAATGAAGTCCTAGCTAGTCCTGAATAATATGAAATTTTTATAATAAGTAGGTACCCCCCCCCTTTTCCCTCCCTGGTTCAAGTTTAGGACTAAATGAAGAGGAACTGGAGAGTTTCCAGAGGATAGTAATGAAAATGATTAAAGGGCTGATGATGAAAGGTTCAAGGAATCGGGATTACTTAGCCTGGAGAAGAGAAATTTGAGGGGTGATTTAATGGCAATGTTCAAGTACAGTATGTGGAGGGTTATTACAAGTATGGTAGCCAGCTGTTCCCCAGCTGTATTGAAGGGTGGAAAAGGGAAACAACTAGAATTTCAGCAAGTGATTCCCAAAGTAGCTCAAGGTGTAGAAAACCACTGTGGAAGACCATGAAATACTGTTTCAAACTTAAAATGTTTTTGCTATATCACATACCAACTTACACATTAGTTTAACAAAAGCTTATGGTAAAATTATAGAAAACAAACTCTAGACTGTGAAAATGCTGCCTGGGAAGATGAGCTGGGTGAAGACTTTCCTTCACCACGGGGACCCCATGATTTGGGGAGCCCAGGCTGGAAACCAGCAAGTTGTGAAGAGGAAACAGCTTGTCTTCAGGAAGGGACTCACTACCATCTGGATCAGGTGACTCTTCTTTCTGCTGACCCTGTTTTATATCTATACCAAGCAACGAGGGGAGGCCTCAGTAGTACAACTGCTCTTGAGGATGCAGGCCTAGGAGATAGGTGAAGCCATGCCAGCAACACCCCTCTGACATGGTCTGCTGCTGTTCACAGCCTCATTCTGGCCTAACCTGTAGATTTAGTTCATTACCAACTCTGATCATCAGGAACTTTACTCTTAATAAAATGACACTTTTAAAAAAATGTTTTATTACAAAGCTTCTTTTAAAAAATGCTCAGCACGTTAACTCAAACTGGAATGACAAATGTTAGATGACAATTTGGGGCAAAGGCTGTGCCTTGCTATTTAAAAAAAAAAAAAATGGGTACATCAATGCTCATTTTAACAACTGGCATAAAATCCCACTAATTGGCTAATAAAAACAGATACAAATACAGAACATTTAAAGTAATAACAATTCAAGTGCTGGGCTTTTTACAACAAGGGAGTGAAAAGGAAAGAAATGAAAATTCACTGCAAACCTGTCTGCTGACAGTATCTGTTAAGGTTTACCATTTAAAAAAAGAAAAAAAAAAAAAGTGAGTGAAATAGGATTGCCAATTGCTACCAACAGTGGATTTGGCTATTATGTTTATTTAGCTCTATCGAACACCTTACAAGGACAGAGAGGCCATTATTCATTACAGGCAATTCACAGAGAAGCCACTTATTAGACAAGATGTCTCAGAAGAGGCTTCTTTTCATTTTGTTTTTATTTCAAACTTTTCCAGACCTTTGATTTTTTTTTTTTAAAGCTCATAGCTAGCAAAATATACAGGAAAATTAAAACTAAGAAGTGTAATTTTTAAAAATTCAAGTTTAAAAAAAAAAAGAAGCAAACATAAGATTGATCTTTTGCACTGTTAAATAAAAGCTTTTAGGAGAAAGGAAGAGAAAGAAAAATGAAGACAGAAACAAAGGGGGAACTCTTCCACAAATTCCTCCACTGGGGTGCTGATGGATGTGCTGGTTGCTGGCTCCAGTTGCGCGTGGCAGGCACACGGAGCCAAGTTACTGTCCTTGCCAAAAGGTACAGGTATGGACGCAAGATGCTCTGGGACGTGCACTCAGAGACGAGGGGAGAAAAGCTGCTCAGCTGACCGGGGCCTGCTAGCATTCTCATGTGCTTTTTAATTTCTTTTTCTAAAAAACAACCTTTTTATGCTTTCTTTTGGAAATTGGCTCTTGCAGTAGACAAAAGGTGAGTTGGCAGTGATTGTCTCTATGGATCAGCGTCTCTAGCAATGACCTCAGGGTAACGTTGGTGTCAGTGCTCCTTTGGGGTCGACTGGGCAAGCCGTGGAGACAGTCTGGGTTTTAACAAGCTTCCATCTCCAGAAGAGGTCCTGGGGTCGCTGCCTTGGCTTTGCACGTTGGGAATGAGCTTCGTTTTCCACCTCGGAAAGAAACAAATGAAATGCTATTAATATGAATTTGCCACTGGCCTTTAAAAGACTGTTGTAAATAATTTTTATTACATACAGCATATGTAGACTTTAATTCATTCATTTTGTTGCTTTGATGATGGCTAAAATGGATTGCCCTATGGTAGCCAAAACCCCTCAGAATTATATCACAAAGTATAGTGTATTGAACATTTTACTTTAGCTCCACGTATGTGTATGTACAGGGATGTGACTTGAGAGGTATTTAATATGTTGGGTCATGGTTACATAACACATTTAAAAACACCAATAGGAAGGGGCCAATCATGAATTGGAAAGGTGGGCAATACAGCCAAACCAGGGAAAGGTTTGTCTTTTTCCCAAGTGTTTGGTGGTTTCAGTCCACTGAGGGGAGCCATTGTAAGATTCTACGCAGGACTAAAACAGATTCAAATTATCAGATGTGTCACCAACTCCCTCAATAGCAAGCCCAACACAAACTGGATGTACTGTGTCCACTCAGTCACAGTTCAAGGCACGTAAACCTCTCCACTTTTCCTTCAGGTGATGCTATCCTCAGGACTGTCCCCCCCCCCCCCCATAACCTGTAACTTCTCTAATGTTAGCCTGGGAACAGACCCTCAGCAAATATTTTAAAGTAACTGTTGCTAGATACTGGTGGCAATGATGACTTTCAAAAAGGAAAACCCCATTCTCAAAATGATATAATGATTTGAGATGTTAAAAAGTGATGAAAAGTAAAATTTAACATAAGGAGAAGAGATGAAAGCAAAAGAACAGAACGTTATGGCACAGCGCAGAGCATTCCCCCATGGCTCCATCTGGCCACTGAGGACCAGAGAAGGTAGAGCACTTCATCCAGAGTCCGCAATGACCTCACATGAGCCCATCTCTCACTATGGTGGCATCCTCAGTACAAGCACAAGTTTCCTCTCAATTAATTCTACATAAGACTGGGCTTTTGTATGCTTTGCATGTAAAGAGAAATTGGAGGAGAAACAAAAAGGAGCTATGATTTTGTTTAATAATGAACACACAACTCTGGAAGGCTCTTCCACAGGACAATGATCTACAGATGGGCTGTGGATCTGTCTCCGGGCTGCTGTTAGCAGTAGTTTGCCCCAGACATTTAAATACCTTAAGTACACCAAGCCTGTGAGCATGTTCTCTAATATTACTGCAATTACTACCAGCAGTGTCTCTAAAAATGCCTGATCTGAAATGTGAAGACACTATTTGTGTACCTGGGTAGCTACTGAAATAAAAACAAAATGAATACTACGAAAAAGTAGTCTCAACTGAGGAGGTGAACTTCGGTGACAATTCTAATTCCTATTCTTTAAAATTAACCTTTGTTTAGACAGAAAACATAGTACAGCATTTTTTTTTTCTTTAACTGAATAGGGGGTACCTATCCCTCTTCACTTAGGAGGATCAAAGAGCTCCCAAGGACCCCACCTTTCCAAGGACTTCAGCAGAGCTTGAGATGGGCAGTGGGGCTGCCCACAGATTCCTATTTACACTGTACTTTTTGCATCACAGATTATCAAAGGCTTCGTCCAGGTTGTCCTTCCTGGGAAGGCTGTCCTCTCTGACATGAAAATGTTGAGTTTCCAAATAAGGTATGTCCTTGAAGTCCTGGGCTTTGGGCCTGAAACAAGCTGCTGTAATTCAAAATTAGCCACTCACAGTCAGGAAGGCCTGTCACTGAAACAACTTGTCCCTCCATGAGGGTCTGTCCCTACCCTCAGCTGCAGGCTGACTGATATTTCTGCGGCAGACTTGCTGGGACCCCTACTCTGAATCAGAGCTTTACACTTCCCAGTCTATAACACCAGATGCTTCCTACTTACCCAGAATCCTCCTGACTCCTTGCCTCACACCTAAAAATGCTTCCCTTCCCCCATTCTTGAGTATAAATGACAACATAATTAAGACAAACACGGCAACTTGCCTAAAAAGTCATTCCTTTCTACAATCACATTTTTGCACCCATTATTTCATCATTCCATAGTGTCACCTTGCAAATCCTCATGAAAAGTTGGCTTTGGAGAACCGCTGTTCCACTGCCTTCCAAAAATCACCTCATTCCCTCCAGGGGCACTTTGCTAGTGGTGAACCAGTGCTTAAAAAAGCAGTGAAGAAATGTGCTCGCTGTCCAACAGGCAGTTTGTCCTTGGTCACTCTGTGGAGACACAGGGTCCTCACGGTGGACTCACTCTTACCTCCAGATGGAGGAAATGGGGCTTTACAGTGTTGTCTGACAGATATAGAATGGCTCAAACCAAGATTCTTTTCGAGAAACCACAGGCATGAGGCTCGGAGACTGGAGACTTCCCACATGTAAGGCTTCAGTAGGGGGCTGTGGCAGGGGCTGTGGCAGGGGCTGGGCAGGGCCAGGCAAGCCCCAACACAGCCCAACCTACCAGCAAAGTCCATGCCATCAAAGCCATCAATTACTGCTCTGGCTGCAGGTTGGCTTCAAAGGGGGAGCAGCAAGTCCCATCCTCTGTATGTTAAGGCCCAGAGTCCTTCCACAAGAAGTCACCATGTGACCATCTATGCCGTGGGTTAAGCACAGGTCCCCAACCCAAACTGGAACCCTACTGCTTTTGGACCATGCTCCAAAACTGGCAAGACATCTCACTAACCAACTGGAACCAGGAATCCAAGCATGGCCTGAATGGTGCAGGCAAATCCATATATTTCAAGGGTAGACCCATTTCGAGGAGGTGAAGAGCACTGACCCCCAGCTTTCAGGCCTTGACAAAAAAAGAAGTGAAGAAAGGGGGAGGGGGAAATTCCATCAAAAGCTGAGTAGCTGGCCAGACCATATTATGGGGGTCTTGTAGCCCAGCCTCCCCAGGCTGTCTTCTGCTTACCAGTGAAGCCTGAGGTTGAGAGGTGGGCAGGATAGGGAGGTCTCCCAGCATTCCCCACCCCCTGGGGCTCACTGGGTCAACAGAGGCTGCTGGCCTGGCAGGCGCAGCAGAGCGGGGCTCTGGAGACAAAATGCAACTTCTGCCACAATACTGTATAATTTCACTTGTTCAGAATTGGTGAGGAACCAAAAAAAAGTGAGTTAGAATAAAAGGCCTTTTCCCCCTCCACCTCACTCCCAGTTGCTATTAGCAGGGAGCAGGAACCTGAAAATATTCTTAGCTATGACATGGAATTTGAGGAGAGATAGAGATTAATTTTGTGAGAGGTGAAGAGACAGATTTTAACTGCAAGAATTGGTTCACAGCAGCACAACACACACCTCATGCCAACTGCCTGTTTTTCTGCCTTGGGGAAAACTGACAAAAGCCTGTTATCCAAGGGCGTGAACTCCTCTGTTGCACAATGTTATGTGTGTGTGAAGAAAGGGAAGCACAGGCTTCCAGAGCGGGAAACAGGCATGACAGAGCCAGTCTGATCTTGTCCTTTTAGTGGAGGCCTAAGGTCATAAAGTGATTGGCCCAAGGAGACCCATGGAATGGCAGTGCTGGGCCAGTCTGCAGGCCTCCTGGTTCCACTTGGGCCACTTGCCTTGTTGACTTCAAGGTGGCCTCGTCTATGAGAAGCTTGTAAAGAGGAAGAAAAACTGTGTCTGCTGAGTGCTGATGCACCAGGCATGGGGACACAGACTTCACACAAACGATTTTCATGTCATCACCAGGATGGCTCTGCATGTTCATACCCATTTACAGGTAAGGAAATCAAGCCTGCATGCAGCTGAATAACTTGCTAAGTCATCCATCCAGCAGGTGGCAGATCCTTGCCACCATATCTGGGCGCTAAATTATCATTCATTTTTCTTCTTTTCTTCCTCCTACCTTCCCTCTGTCTGTCCATCACTAGGCCACAGTACCTTGATGCTAGCGGAGGTGATACATATCTAGAACACTGCAGCCACCCCCAGATATCACGATCTGATCAAAAGCTAGTGATAAAGAGAACCAAACACTTCAGAAAATTTTGAAATATAAATCTCCTAATATTCAAACCATAACCTACACAAGCCAGCTTCAGCTCCTTGGCGGTAACATGATCCAGTGGTTGACAGAAGGAAGAATGAAAACATCTAGTGATGCAGGTTAAAAAAGTTTTGTTTCTGTAGCTGATTTAGTCCTTAGCCCCATGTTCAGGACCAGTCAGTCCCTAACCACAGAGCTCTGAAGCAGATTTCCAGAAGCCAGAGGAGGGAGAAAAGCTGGGACTATTAGCCCTGTCCTTGGATTCAGGTCAGATGGAAACTTAGGTTGACAGAGTCTACAAAGCTTTCTCCCTGTGATTACTCACAAGTGAATTATGACCATCAGTGATGTCGAGATGACTGAAATAGGCCTGTGACAGACAGACTGCAACTCCAGGGCAATTTCTGGTTTCCATCCATATCTATGATAGTCCTGATACATCTATAGGATGTACAGCCTATGAGGAGGCGAGGGTTCCAGGACATCAGACCTACTACCTTCTCCTACCACCAGACACGGAAGCCATGTTCCTGAGCAGACTTCTGAATAAGACAGCCTCAAAGCATATCAAGAGGACAACTAACTAGGCAGACCCACCTCCAAATTCTTTATCCAGTCCACATTTCTCTCAGTGTAAGGGAAGTTCTCCCACAGGAAAGACGCTAACTACACTTCCTAGAAATGAGGCAACAGGATCAGAACATTCTTACCTTTTATTTTCAAAACAGTATTTCTGCTTTCCTGCGTGTGCACATGCATATGTGAATGCACAAATAATGTAGGGAGGGGAACCCTTAGGGCAGATGGTCCTGGGTCAGGTGGGAATCCTGGCTCTACCAGGTTATCTTGGAAAAGTTACTCAGACATAAAACCCCAGTTTCTTCATGTATAAGATGGAGATATTAAGGGCCTCAATGCATTGAGGGGATGAAGAGAGACTGTACCTAAAAATGTAGAAAACTTCAGGCTAAGTATGAATTAAGTAAAAAAGTAAGCACTCTTGTTCAGCTGAACTGCTTTCAATTTTTCTTTCATTCAGTCAAAGGGGATGAAATGCATCTGCTAAAGCTCCCACAAGTTCTGGGTGGCTTCAGTTATAGAGAATGTAGCGGAGAAAAAGGAAGCTAAAAAGCCTCAAGGTGTCAGTGACACCTCATGAAATTCATGCACAAAATAGTAGCTCATTTTACCCTCTTACTAGAGTGCGCCCTATGCTGTTTAACTTATATATTAAGTTAAGCTTCATTTTCTGGTGCCTAAACCTTCAGAGCAGATCTGAGGGAACAAATTCCTATGTGGAAGGGGAATAGTACCAGAAAGCAGAGAGACATAGAAAAATTACAAAAAGTCATTTTTTAAAAATTCTGCATTATCTGAGGTATTTTAAAACAGTGGCAACCCACCACACTCCTTGTTAGAATATACTATAGGTGTGTTATATGCCCCATAAATTGAGGCATGAAGTATTAATACTTAATTTCATGTGCTCAAAAGTTATGAGTTGCATCCAAAATTGTTTTTTAAAATTCCATGTTTTGATCCAGCAGGAAATCATTTTCCCAGAGTTCCAGTCATCAGCTCAGCAATAAAAACATTTTAATGAACAAAATTCATCAAAAAAACCTTTTTTATTCTATAAATTATATTAATGCATCTTAATTCACTTTTAGGGAGTTCTGAACAATACAAATATCCCGAGTCTCAAGGAGGGGGTCTTTTGTGTCTCCTGCACTTTCCTCCCTTCAGGTATGTTTTTTTTTTTAATGGTACCTGATCAGCCTTGCCTGCTGAGTGTCTGTTTACTTATTTCTGTTTCTGAAGGCAGCTAACCACACTTGATCATTAAGGAGAGAAAAATAATTGACAGATACTGCAGAAGACATTTAATAAAAAAGAAATTTCACCAGTATGTATGACTCTCCCTCAATTCCTTCATTAACACACAGCTATCCAGATACAACAACTGCCTTGTTGCTAATCTGACAGACCCCAACGATCAGTTCTCAGTAAGCCATCAAAGACACATGCTAGGAACTGCCCAAGTTCCCTCTAAGTTATTCCAACCTCAACACACCCACGGTAGAAGTAGTAAGCCTCTGAGAGCCATTTTGTACAATGTGACCTCTCTTCTAGCGAGTTGATTCTGGACTGGGTGACAAGTTTGACCCAATCTGGGTTCTCTTCTGTGAAATTTGAAAGAGTCATCCTCTCCCAAAGAGGCACTGATATTGATTCCCAAGCAGTATTGATATAACAACATATAAATGTGGGAACTCAGGACATGCAGCTCCAAGAACTGAGAAAGTCACTTTCAGAGAGCGGCAGGAACAGCTTTCCAAGCCTCTCTCTAGCCCAACTGTATTGTCCTTGTCTGTAAGATGTTCTGTATCCCTAAAATCAATACTCCCATCTCCTTAAGCTACTGTGGGTAAAGGTTTCTAGTACAGTTACCCCTTGGCTTCCACTGTTGAATGAGTTCCAGGACCCACCATGGATACCAAACCCACAGATGCTTGAGTCCCACAAATAAAATGGCTTATAATGTTTGCATACAGCCAATGCAAATACCCTCACATAAACTTGAAATCGTCTTTAGATGCTTTTAATACCTAACACAACTTAAATGCTATGAAAATAATTATACTGTATTATTTTGGCAATAATGACAAGGAAAACAGTGTGTACATTTTTGGTATAGATGCATTCATCACTACATAGTGATGCTAACTACATAGTGCCCAAAGGAGATGCAAGGCAAATAATGCTCCAACAATGAGTACAGAATAAAGATGGAGGACCCCTGAGGTGGTGAGAGGCCACAGCACATCAACCTCACAGATTCCACATGGTGCTCAGCATGTGGCAAGTTCAAGTTTTGCTTTTTGGAATTTTCTGCCCCACTCCCACACACGTTTAAAATCCACCATTGGTGACACCAGCAGAGGTCTGGTTGAACTTTCTATCCAAAGGCTCCATCATAGGAGTACATATACAGCATCCTCAACAAACTTCCAGAACTGGAAAACATATAGCCTGCACATAATTTAGTCTAGCCATACTGTGTTGTTATGCTGCAACCTCTTTTTAAGATAATGTGACCAAGTCTGACCTTACTTGTCAGATGTCCAAATTTTCTAAGGCACATTTAATCAAGTGTCATTGCCTTGTGGATTCTCTGCAAGTTTTCTACTAATCTGTGACAGGTATAACAACAAGGATTTATAAACACAAGTGTAATAGGGAAGATGCAGGTAAGCTACCCTTCAGCCTGGAACCTCCCCAAGGAAGGAGTCATTAGGGAGCCCTCTGGGCTAGGAGACCTCCATCTCTTGGGCAGAGTGAGCTGGCAATCCTAAGCAAGGCAAAAACATACCAGCAGTCTCTTGTAGGGTTTAGCTACTATAAGAAAGTGACAGGAAAAGGTGCCCTGTGGCTGGGCCTCTACTTAAAGGACATTGCTGAATAGGGTGCAGATGTGTTCCCATGAGATGCCAACTGGGCCCCAAAGGAGCTGCTGCTGCTGCATGCCACACCTGGTTCTCCCTTACGTGACAGCCAACCATCCCAGACTTAGGCTCCCTTCCCCAAAGTTCTTATCCACTGAGATCTTCTGCTTGTTTAGTAATAATTCCACATCAGGTGCTCCCTATGTGTGTTACAAAAAGAAAAATGGAACACAGGATGTCATTTCTTCACTTTCTAGTTGGGACAGGCCTTAAGATTTCTCCTGTTACCTCTAAATTCCTTTCAAATTTTACTGTTTTTAAGAAACTTAGCTTTGTTTTCTAGCTAAAGATACCAACCCAGAAGCAGACATGCAGGAGCTTATTGATACCTAGTGTGGGTTATGACATTCATATTAATGGAGCAGAATCTGAGCAAAGGTTAGGAAAAAGTGTCAAACTTACTAGGGTGGGCCTCAAAACTTATAGAAAATAAGCATTTTTCCTCAATAAGACCACTGGAAATATTTTCTCTCTTTAACTCTTAGGGTCCAGGGCAGCTCCTGGCAGACCGTCAAGGTTAGTCTTTCCACCAGTGCAGATGTCTATCTCGACTCTGCAACTGGTTTGCTCTGTGGGAGGCTTCATGGAAACCAGGAGCCCCAAGTTCCAAGCCCCAACCACCTCATCAGGTTCTCAATCACCATCATCAAATGGAAGCTACAAGCAATTTTTTTTTTTTTTTAAAGATGTAAATCCAAGCAAGGCACAATTACCTACTGTATTCTATACTGCACTCAGCAATTAGCTCTCCCACACAGCTCTCAGCCCCAGGGCAAAAAAGGCTCAACTTTTTACTTAGTAAAAAACACCTTGTAGTTCTTCATTTAGTTTAACAGGTCTACAAAGATAAAGATTATGCCAAAGCCAAAAAACACAGTGTGAAGGTGTGTCTGTGTGTCTCTATGTTTAACCAGAGGATTTTTATGCCTTCCAAACATAGCTTCTTTCTACTTTTAAATTAACTCTTTGATATTACATCATCAAAGGTAATACATCAAAGTATCTGAAAATATCTTTTCAATTTATGTAATTTTGAGATGATAGCTTTTTGTATTTGCTTTGCTAAAGGAAATATTTATAAAGTGATTTAGAAAGCTGTTTTTTTACTCAAGTGGTCATTTTTCTCAATGTTTCAAGATCTCTAGTTCTTTGCTTAATTCCTTATTAATCTTGATTAAGTCAGGAAAAAAAATGGAAGTTGAATATTTGATAATCATCTCTGGCCTCTGACAATCTCTTGAGATGTTATATGTTCCAAATCAAACATGTATCAAAATACTAGAAACTCATAGCAACTCGATCACTGTGCTATTGAACCCAACAATCCCTCCCCAACCTCATAGCCCAGTGCCATCTGCTCTGGGAAGCCTTCCTTGATCTCACTGACTTACATTCTACTAATTCTCTTTATTTTTATATGAGGTGCTGTATAAAACTCATTCACAGGATGAAATATATTATTTTATAATGATCCATTCATATGTCTGTATCTTTTAAGAACTGGAGGATCCCCCAAGCAGGGTAGGATCTCACTCACTTAGCAGTATTCCCCAATGCTCCCCTGCCTAGTGCAGTTTTTTGTTTTTGTTTTAATTGCCTGTAGTGCTGGAGATCAAACCCAGAGCCTTGCACACGCTAAGCAAGCACTTTACCAATGAGCTACATCCCTAGCCCCCTAATGCAGGTCCTTACTTGCAGGAGGCCCTCACTGGTTGTTCGCAGAGCTAATAAACAAATGATTGGTTTCTGTGATTCCAATAGACACTGTGGAGTGTGTGCACTCTCATTCCCTAAGGTCCTGGGCTCCCAGCATCCCATGATTAATCCAAAATTCTGAAAGGATGAATCTGGCTTGTTCAAAAGATCCCACAGCTTGGGGAATCACCTACAACCTAGGGGGTGATGTTTATGGAACTCATTATCCTACAGGTCTCTCGGAAGTTGACGCTGGGCTAACCGGAATTTGTTTCAACCTGACTTCACTTGAGTGTCTATTCTTCTAGTGCAACAAAGTAGAAACACAAGGAGATAGGAACAAAGGTGGATGTCTGAGGATCTGCTTGACAGGCCAACTTCCACATCGGGCTGCATGAGGCAACGGCAACAGCATTTCCCCCCAGAACCATGAGAGCATTAGATGAAACCCAGATATCTTTAAGATATGGAGACCCAAGTTTTTAGAGGTTTTTTTTTTTTTTTTTTTAAGAATTTGAGCTATATATACTGAGATCTAAGCTCAAAGATCTTTCTCATTTAATAGGAATTTTCTTCAAGGACACAAAGATAGGGTTAAGTTTCGCTGTGTACATGGAAGGATAAACCCTCTCAACACCGTCTCCTCCCTGCTGGGCCCAGGACTCCCTTAGCTTCACCTCTATTTGCCATCTTCCCCTCAGAACTGAAAACCAGCAATGTGAGATTCACCTCACTCCTCACAGGACTCATTCTGATCAACCATTTTTCTGTCCCTGGCTTGTTTGTAAGATGATGTCAGCTCTAGAGGTACTGTAGGTTGGCAAACAGGGAGCTATATTCCACAGTGAAAACCAAACCTCCAAACTAACACTCCTGAGCCCCCAGGACACAAGGCAGCCACTCTGGAGGGGAAAGGGCACAGATGATCTGTACAGAGAGTGAACAACACCACGTCTGAGCCATTGCCAAGACCACCGATGCTGGAAGGTTATACAGAACCACTCACAGTGATGACCACAAATAGCCAACAGGGAGACCTGCATCTCCTTAATTGCACCAGGAGGCAGTGCAGACCAGGCAATGGGACCTGAGGGAGCAGCAGCCAGGGATCTCACCAAGTTTCACCTTGGAGCTCAAGCCCAAGAAAGCCCAGGCTGACGGCTGAGGGCCTTGCTCCCAGTCTACACAGTCCACGGCACGACACTGTCTCACCCTTGTCTGTCAGTTTTTTGCCCTGCTCTGTTCCAGAGGAGAATGCCCTATCACTGTCCATGGTCATTTCCAAGTATTCCCTCCTCAAAGGAGCTTTTCCTGACCGACATAAAGCAAACCTCCAGGTCACTCCCTTTTTTAATCTTATGCCACTTAAAATTTCCCTGTTTATTTTTGATCCACTATCCTCACAGCAAAGCAGTGAGCAGAGGGGGTGCAGGGCCCTTCTTTGACTCATCCAGCGCTGCATTTCCAGGACTTACAATTCTACCTGGAATTTACTAGATACTCAGCCAATGCTGAATGATGACTAAAAAAGCCAGACACTACACACATGGAAAAGCTTCTGAATTCCTAAAACAAAGAAAAGGGCAGAGGAACAATCGTCATTTCCAATTTATTGAAATCTTTCTAAATGCAAATCTGAGCTCCTCTCTGATTCATCATTCTTAGGGAATGACTGCCAGTCCTGCTCTTTACAACAGGATGGTGCGGGGACAAGGGTGCATAACTGACCCAGCAAAGAGAGGGAGAGGAACGCTAGAGGTCTGACGAAGGGAAGCCACAACCGGAGCCTCACCCAGTGGCTGCTGGCTTGATGAGAACACTTTGGGGGGTGGGACTTTGTATTTCTGTATAGAGAGGACACCGTAACCTTTAGAAAAAGTAAGTGACCAAAAAAAAAAAAAAAAAAAATGAAGCC